>NW_026067903.1:5619285-5645695 GCF_014885135.2 Alexandromys fortis | reverse complement strand
CCTACCTCTTTGATTTAATTGTAGTGGGGCAATCTGCTCTCGGTGTTGCACGCCGTTCTCCATTAGTCACATTTAAAAGTGCCCGATGGAGATCAGTGTCACCCTGCTGGCTGTTGTCATTCACCTTGCAGGTTATGGGTGGCCCTGGTTGCCCTGTTCTTTTTGCCTCAAGGCTCCAAAGGCGAAGTGAGAGCCATCTCTTCCAGAAAGTCTGGTGACATTTTCTTCAAGTTCTGTGCATTTCTTTCATTCATATATTTGGGATTTATTTGGCCCAAACCTGTTTAATGACTTCCTCTTGGAAGCAGAATTTCCTTGGGCTTATAGCATCCCTTCTTGTAAGTCTTCCAATGACTTGAGATACATTGGAATGGAAAGTTCTCCCAAGCACATGTGGCGGGCTAGAGGAATGCAAGCGGATGATCAAAAGAAGAAGCCCTAAAGAGAATATTTATCCCCTAACTACATTGAAATGGACCAGTGCAGAGGAGGGATGTCGGAGGCAGTGGATGACGGCCAGGAGACAGGCTTTTCCAGACACACACCACAGGGCAGCTGCATGGACTTGCAGTAGTTCTAACAGCTTATACAAGACCTGTGTGAGCTCAAACCAGTCCACACTCCAGCATCAACAGAGGAGGTGGGCACAGAACCCTACCCCTAGCTGAGGAGCTATTGGCTACTGATAGATGCTGGAAGGGGCGTTCTTACTTTTCTTTAGGTGATGGCCCCTGGTAGGCAGAGCATGCTCCAGTGAATGGCCTCACACCCAAGAGTACATGGGCAACACAGTTGGACTCAGTGGGCTTAGAAGACAGTGAGGGCAGGTGGGGAAGGGAGGGTTGACCTGGGAGGAACTAGAGGAGGGGCATACATGTTACCAAATTGCATCATGTGAAACACTCAAAGAATTAATAAAAATGACATTCTGCATAAAAGTATATGAAGTAAAAAACAGGTAAAAGAAAATGTTTGTAGCATATACAATGAAGGTATGTTATAAGAACTACATTATTAATATACTTGCTGGAGTATATATCAGTATGTGTATAAACTGGTATTTAGCCTGAATGCACATGTGCGCACACACACACACACACACACACACACACACACACACACGTATCTTCACCAAGAAGGTATATAGACATGATAAATATTTCAGTGAGAAATCTGAGATAGAAGGGAGAAAAGCCAAAATGACACACAAAAATATTTAACTTTAGTAGTAACCAGATATATGAGGTAAGAAATATACAACATTTGAAAGCTAATTGGCTACCCCTCTCCCCATCAAATTGGAAAGGTAAGAGCCAGTGAGATGGCTTGGTGTGTGAAGGCTGCTGGCTTCAGCAGGAAGGAGGAGAGATGTTTCTGCAAGTCGTCCTCCAGCTTCTACGTATGTGTGGACAAAGTAAAACTTTAATTGAGCTTAAGGATTTTCAACTCTGTCGTGAGGAAAATAGGAGAGATTTTATCATGGGAAAAAGTCAACTTTGGCTTTTTTTGCTGCCTAAGTAAAAGGCAGTCTGGAGATGCGAGGCTAAGAAGCCGTGGTAGTCAAGAGGCAAGTCCGGACACCGATGACTCGGTGACGACACCGGGCAGAGGTGGAGGCTGTGTGAAGTCACATCCGTGGGACTGAATGGTGTGGGGCTGAGATGTCCAGAGATTCCCAAGATTTCACCCACACGAAGGCATCAGAAACACACAGGGGGAGAAAGACCGTTTAAAACACGGTCCTGGCAGGACCGGATATGCCACACAACAGAATGAAATTAGACCAGCAGCTCTCGTCCTGGAGAAACAGCAATTCAAAGTGGATCAGCATCCTCCATTTAACATGTAAACCGCCAGAATTGCCTGAGGAAAATGTAGGGAACGCATTTCAAGTCATAGGCACAGTCAAGACTGTTCTGGCCAGGACTCCAGCAGCACAGGAGATGGGCCCAAGAATCAACACATGGGCTGACGTAAGATTAAAATGTTTCTTCACAGCAGAGAAAACCATCGTCAGAATAAGCACACAACCCACAGAGTGGGGGGGGGAATTTTTGCTGTACTTCAGACAAAATTCAGTTATACTTCAAATAGGAGGTTGATGTCTACAATATATAAAGAGCTGAAACAATTAAAAAATGAAGCAGTCTATTGAGAAATGGGATCATGAAATGAAGTTAACTATACAGGAAACAGAAATGGATAAAAAATACTTTTAAAAGCCCTAGACATCCTTAACCATTAGAGAAATGCAAATTAAAACCACTTTAATAGTTCACTCTCACCCCAGTTAGAAAGGCTCCCATCATAAAAATGAATGACCCTAAATGCTGGCAAAGATGTAAGGATGGGGGACCCTGAATCACTGCTGGGGGGAGGAGGTGGTGGAAATGGTCCTTAAAAAATTCAAAATAGGGCTATGATATGCCCTGAATGTAAAAACCCAGAGCACTTCATATCCTACCAGAGAGTTGCCTGTAGCTCCATGCTTATTGCTGCTATATTTGCAACATCCAGGAAGCGGGATCAGCCTAGGTGTCAATCAATAGATGAGGGGATAGTGAGAACGTGGCGTGTTTAATAATTGGTATATTATTCGGATATTAAAGAAAAATGAAATTTGTGAGAGACGGATGGATCTGGAGAGTATTATATTAAGTGGCATGACCCAGACTCAGAAAGACAAAAATCACATGTTCTCATATGCAGATCCTGTATCAGTTACTTTCCTGTCGCTGTGATAAAGGCCATGACCGAAGCAATTTGAGAATGAGGAAGCTTTGGCTTATGGTTCCCAGGGATGAGTCTATTGTGGTGGGGAGGCACGGCTCTGGCAGCAAGCTGCAGGCAGCAGGCGTGGCCAGAGCAGGAAGCTGGGCACTCCATCCTGTACTGCAAGCACAAAGCAGAGAAAAGAACGACTACAACAACTACAACAAAATACAAGTGGTATAATGCTTTTTATTTCAAAGCCCGCCTCAAACGACATACTTCCTGTAGCCAGACCACATCACCCAAATCTCTCCAAATAATGACACTAACAAGGAACCAAAATACCGAGATTGTGGGGGGGGCATCTCATCCAAACCACCATTGATCCTGACTTTTAATATTTACAGTATGTAAATAAAGGGATGGGAGAAGAATTACAAACTATGAGACTAGATAGGAGAAGCTAGGTAGGAGAACGTTATCAAGGAAGGACAGAAGGGCCAGGAGAGCACAAAGATGCACGTGACACGTAATGGGGCTGCTGCAGATGGGAGGAGGGCCACAGAGTGTCAGGGAGAAGAGGGGAGGAGAAGTAACAAGAACAAAGTCAATTTTGCTTGAAAATACCACAATAGAACGGCTACACTGTATTCGAGTATAAGCTAGATTCCAGACTTGGTTGTTTCAACAGAAACATTCCGGAGGAGCAGGAGTTAGGATCCTGACATTTAGGAGAACATTCTAGTGTTTCACTTCCAGAAAGCAAGGACAAAGAGAAGGGGGTGGACATCTCCCCATGGACACTTGCGTTTGGCGCCTTTTGTGGTGCCGTCCATCCCCATCCCAAGTATACAGACAAGATAGTGCGGTGCCCAGCAAGTCACCCTTCATCACTAACAGAAAGGCAGGAATTAGATGATGATAAAGGTAGACCATAATGCATTTCAATCTCATCTCCAAAACAGAGTTTATGTCTTTACATTTTTAACTTTTATTTTGACAAATCCTAACTTTATATGTTTACAGGGCACAATGTGGTGACTTGATATTAGTTTACAATGTGACATGATTAATTCAAGCCAATTATCATATCCAATACCTTGCTTACTTGTGATTTTTTTAAAAAAATGTGTATTTTTTTATATGTGTATGCATATGTGTTTGTTTGTATGTGCATGTATGTAGAGTGCCCACAAAGGACAGGGGAAGGCACCTGACTTGGTTGCCATAGTGTCAGCCACCTGACATGGTTGCTGAGGGCTGGACCAGGGTAAAAACAGCGCTTGTTGCTCTTAGCTACCGAGCCATCTTTTCAGACCCTGTTATTTTCTGTTTGTTTGTTTTTGTTTTTTTATGAAGAGAGTGCGTGATCTCACCTATATAGAGAGTCTAAAAAAGTGGAGCCCTGGACATAGGGTGGAGTGCTGGCTCCAGAGGCTGCAGGGAGGGAGCGGAGAGGAGGACTGTGGGAGCTGTTGATCAAACAGTACAAGGTTTTAGACAGACGGGAGGAAGAGGTTTTGAGATCTGTTGCACAGCAGTGCGGCTTCAATAGTAAATAATGTAGTGTACATTGCAAAATGGCTCCAAGAGTAAACTCCCAATGCCTTCTATTTGTACCTTTTGTTCCCTAATAGTTCCTTAGACTGGGAGAGACCCTCAGCTGTAAATGGGAAGAATAGAAAAAGAATATGCTAAAATATCTCCCAGCTTATTAGAGAGATTTTTTTTAAGTTTGCCATGATCATTTTGTGGAAAAGATGATGGAACTGGCAAGCAGGTGGGCCTGAATCTTTTCTCTGCCCTGAGAATTTTAACTGGCTCCTCTCTGTTCAATGCATGGCAGCATCTGTATGGGCCAAGAAGCTTTGTAAGGAGTCTTTGTTTCATTCATGGCTTACTTGGGGGATCTTTCTTCTTCCGAAACACAATTCTGTTTTGCTTTCCAGCTTCCTGGACCAGCAGCAAATCTGTCACCTTGGAAATGAAATACTGAGCAGAAAGGTTGCCCTAGCAACTGTTCATTACAAGATATAAAATAGGCCAGATAATTTTATCTTAGCTCTTTCAAAAAGATGAATTCATCACTAAGTCATACGCAGAATAAAATTGCTTTAGCCATTAGATGAGCCTAGAATTCAGAGCTCTTTATTGATAATTGCCTTTAAAAAAGATAATTTGGGAAGATTAGCCTGAATTATTGTAGAGCCGACGACATCTATCATCTTCATCATCATCATCTTCTTCATCTTGTCTGTTATAGCATCCCATAAAGGCCGTCTGCCTTGTTCTCTGGACTCTATGCATAGCTTTGTGCCTTTTTACGGCATCTCTGTCATTTATTCCTGGAGGACCACAAAGAGGTCTCTAATCTATTCTATGATGAATAGAATGTACTAGGCTCTGAGAAAAACATTTGATGTCATTAAAGTATCTGCCCTAAATCTTAGAGCAACCTGTGACGAATCTTCATCTTGCCATTTAGCTGATAGGAATATTAGCTACAAAGAGACCAGGGATGTTGTTTAAATTATGTTTTCCTGCTTTCAAATACGGGAGGATTTTTCTATCCCTAGCATTCAGGAGGTTCGAAGAGAACTGCTAGAAGTCTGTAGCCCAGCCTGGGCTACGTAGTGAGGTTGAAACCAGTCTGGGCTCCAAAACAAACAAACAAGCAGCAAAAAAAAAAACAGTAAATATAGGAGGATTAAACTTAAATCTACTGAATGGAAAGTTGAAAAATTTTAAATGGCAGTTATTCTAAAAGCTGTTTACATATTCATCACACAGAAAGATGAAACAGTATAGGTATGTGAAAAAGAAGTCATGGAATGGCCAGACCTTTCTCTGGTGCCTACATGTCCTTTGTTCTTCCCTTCGGAGTTTAACCTCAGCGAAGTCAAACTGAGCATGAAGTTTTGAGGCTCTATTTTCCATCCCTCAGTATCACTCAATGCCAGCAAATGATGACTGACTTTTTTTTTTTAATTTAGAGCTAAAATGTGAATGACAATCGACACCACAGTCCCACACTTTCCTGGTTTTTGAGCGATCTCATTGACCACCGCTTTGCCAGTCAGTTCTGTGAACCTTGTCTTCACTTGTTCTTCAGAGCTTGTAGAAGCTGCCATTTGAAGGGCATACCCTTAAGATTCAGGGCTCAGCTGTTTCAACAACGGCGATTTCTAGAATAGCATTGTGTCTGCATTCAGAAATATGACCACATGAGACTCATGGAGCTCTGCATTTTCATTAGACACATCAATTAGAGCTTTTCCTTGCCTGGTTTGTCACTGAGTGCAGAGAGATTTATTGAAAAACACTGGGATTCATAAATTTGGTCAAGATTAAACAGTGAAATGTTTCACACAGTTTCACACATCAATTTCACACAGTTTTCTCAATTTCATCTTCTGCTACTTCTAATGTCATCAGGTAAATTCCTTCTGATTTATGTTGAAAATTAATAGCTGTGTACATAACTATACATGATATTTCCTTCATTTAGCATCTGCTCTGAACATGTTTCCATGTAATAATGATTTTTTGGATAAGTTTTAATAACATTTACTAATAGGAATTGTAGAGCTGAAGATACATACTGCTTGTCCCACTGGATCTGAGTTTGAATTCCAACGTCCATGTTAGATGGTTCCCAGCTGTCTATGCCTCCAGCTCCAGGAGCTCTGATGCCCTCTTCTGGCTTTCATGGGTACCTGCACACACATGCACATACCCAACACAGATGTACAGGCCTACACATAATTAAAACTTTAAAAATATCTTTTTAAAATGACATGTTAAACTGTGACAACTTATTGAGCTATTCCTCCCATTTGGGGCAACTTGCATGGAGTCCTGAGAGTACCCATGGCCTCTGTCTTTCTGGTGTCACTAAGAAACAGTGACATGCACACATAAAGCAAACCAAACAAAAACTTGACCTTTTCTATTACTGCGTGAAAGCATCATGGTTTCATTTCAACATTCAATTATTTTTACCGTGTTTGAATAAAAAAGAAATAAATCTCTTCAAAAATCCTTTTCATATTGCTCATTTTGGTAAACTCTCCCCCAGCAGATAAAGTCTTCCTTTGTCCCTTGCCTCAATTTCTAACAAGGCAAATTTGGCAGAATCTAAACTTAATTATATTTTACAGTATATCAAACTGTTTTAGTCTTTCATGTTATTCAATACATATTATGCATATTTTATTATATGTTTATGTTTAGTACATATATTATACCAGCAATTTGGAATTCATATGTGTTATAAGGGTAGGGCACACGGGTCACATGTAGAGGTGAAAGGAGCAGATGCTCTCCCAGCTTTACGTGGGCCCTGGTGACCTGAACTGAAGTAGACAGGATTGTACAAACCGCCTTTACTCACTAAGCCATTTCACTGAACCCCCAGTAAGCAATTCTTATATAAAAGCCAACTAAAGGGGTCTGGAGAGAGGCTCAGCAGTTCAGAGCACTGACTTCTCTTCCACAAGACCTAGGTTTGATTCCTGGCACCTACTTGGTGGCTCACAACCACCAGTAACTCCAGTTCCAGAGGATCTGACACCCTCTCCTGGTCTTTGCTGGCCCTGGGCTCACACATGGTGCACAGACATACACACAGGCAAAATGCCCAAACATAAAAATAACAAAGAAATTCCATTTTGCAGACAGTATAGTTGGCCATATAACAAAAGCTACAATTAAATGTGTTTGTCTATAACGGCATTGAAGGAGAGCATATGTAGAGAATGTCTCTGCTATTCCTGGCAGAGAGTGGGGATCAATTGTTGTTGTTGTTGTTGTTTTTTCTTGAACCTGCTTTCCAGTTAATGGTCCAAGGTATTACATGTAAGAGAAGAACAATTATAACTATCAGCCCAATTTTGCCTACCCATAAATTCTAGAAATTTCTACCTCTATGGTCTATCTTTCTATCCATCTCTCTATGCCCCCCCCCAACTCTACAAACTTACCCCCACGTGCCCCTCTAGTCTACTGCTCGCTCTCATAGTTAGAATCTTGTCACTAAGGGGTAGTTGTATGAATTTGGTTAGGACTCTAGTTTCGCCTCAGAGAACTAAAGTAGATGGCGCCTTAGGCTTCTCCCCATTCCCAAATGCTGTCCGGATGGATCCCCCTCTAAGTTATAAAAGTATGAAGGGAGTCATTTTCAAGGAGGCTGTGATCGCATCCCTTTACTCTCTCCCAAACTGAGTCCTCAGCTTCTTCGTGAATCTCACTGCCCTTCCCACTCACTCTTCCCAGATGCTAGGCAGCCTGACTGTGATCCCCTAAACTCTGGAATGTCCCTTGTGACTCTAAATCTGACATCACAAAGAGGGTGGATCATCTGGCCTCTAAGTAACCACCATGCTGTAAACTAAGACCAAAAGACTGAAGGTGTGGAGTATGCCTTTGTGCCCCCCAATCCTGCATGCAGAAAGGAAGGCGAGTGGGTGGTACACAATCTGAACAGCTACACTCAAGTCCGTGATGGCCAAGCCAGGCATGAGATCTGTATCTACCAAAGAGGGAAGTACCAAAGAGGGAACTTGCCTTTAGTCGAGCAGATGAAGTCAAGAGTCAGGATTTTGACTTAGCATTTTTTAGTACTGATTTATCGTTGTCCACTAGACTTGGTAAACTAGGAGAGAGATTTACAGACTTCTGTAGGGGTGCTTTCCTGCCGGGCCACGGGAAGTATAAATGTCTTTCATTTTGGTTGGCATTGATTTTTTTTTTCAAGTTTTTGTGATACTGCTCTATTTTGAGGGCTGATTTTTTTTCTTTCTTTCTCCTTCATCTTTTTATTTTATTTTATTTTTTTACACACTTATGCAATCTTCAGTTTCAAAACCCAGTCATTTCACCTTTAGCCTCCTGTTCTGTTTCCTTCCCTTTGAAAGGCGCGTTCAGCAGTGGCATGCTGACTCTGTGTGGTTTCTCAGTAGCTGGTTAAACTCCAAAGCTTTTCACTCCCTGCCTTTCTCTTCCATTTTCCAAATCTTTGACCATTTTGCTCACTTGGGTCCTAGTGATTTAATTCTAGGGCGAATATATGTATTTTAAAATACTTACACAGTAAAGTCATTAAACTTTTGTCTTCCTCCTGGAATCCCCAAGTTTTAGGCATAGCTACTTTTGATAGGTTAAAACCCAATGTTATGCATGTTTTAGATACTCTGTGTTGTTGTTGTTGTTTTGGTTTTTCAAGACAGGGTTTCTCTGTGTTACTCTGGCTGTTCTGGAACTCACTCTTGTAGACCAGGCAGGCCTTGAACTCACAGAGATCCGCCTGCCTCTGCCTCCTGAGTGCTGGGATTAAAGGCGTGCGCCATGACTGTCCGACCTGTTTTAGACACTTTTAAAGGTAGTTAAGGAATTACGAGTAATATAAAGAGCCCCCATGTCATCTTTTTTGACCAATTTCCCCTTCCTCCTTCCTCAAAAGTAATCTTTAACTGGAGCTTTTGTATATGCCTCAATACAAAAATACCAAGCCATGTTTTTAACCTCAAACTTTACTGTTAAAAAGTATTCAAAATGGTGCAACCTTTGTTCTGGAAACTGAAAATGGGACTTGGGAGGCCAGGCTATTGTTAAATCTTGAGACAGGTTAGCAGCTGAACCTCTGAATTGGCCGCAGACTCTCCCTTCCCTGCTGTGAGAGCTGACCCAGTGAAAAAAGATCCCCCCGACAGCTGCACCCTCTGTACTCGGATCCAGACACCCCCTCCCATTCCCCAGAACACACAGACAGACTGTGTCTGGCTCTTTTCTTATCAAACAGCTTGACTCTGGCCAGCAGCGACGTCAATTGTCAGCAAATGGTGTCTTTCCGACCGTTTTTCAGTTTTGCAGCTTAATGCTTCGCAACAGCCACGTTTGTGAAGCTTCCACATGTGCCGTCAGATGTCGCTTCTTGTGTGCCCTTCCTCTTTGTATTCTCTCGACATTGCTATTACTGTACACGGAAGCTTCTCAATAGCTATCCGTATATCCCCCTCTCTGCCACCCATTTTTCTGTGTTTTTATCTGTGGGGACCTCGATAAGCCCCTACTTCACGAGCTCTTTTTAAGTGATTACGCCCAGTTTCAACTTTGTTCAATCTATGAAAATCAGTCCTCTATTCCAGTTCCAATTTCATTCTTCCAAGATTCAAAAAATATTGCACCCACTTAGAATCTCAATGAGCTCCTGTTTGTCTTGGCTCAGCCCAATTGACACCAAACAATAGGCTGAGTGCAAAGCCCCAGCTGAGCGCAGCTGAGAAAGGGGGAGGAAGAGTTCCTTCTTTGCAGTAGATAAAGGCGATGTAGAAGATGTGTGTACTTTGATATTCTCCCCAGGCTTGGTTCTTGGTTCTGAGGCTATGTGAATGTCCCCTCTTGCCAATTAGTACTTCCTTCCAAGGATGAGGGACTCAGTCACCTCAGCTAACCTGAGCCCAACCTGGACCCTTGTTCTCCAGTGCACTCACAATCCCACTTAGCTCTGGGAGTTAGATTCTCACTGCCATGTTATCGCTGGGCACAGAGTCAGCTACCCACAGCTTCCTCCTGATTCACCTCTTTACATCTCTTCAGTTTTTATAGCTATATCCATATAGAGTTTCTTCTTTCATCTTTGCACTAGTTTCTTAATATATTATTGCACAGTTTCAGAAGCTGGGGAACCAAACGGCATGAACTTCATAACCTTGATTGAAAGTAAAATGATTTCCCTATTAAAAGTAATTTCGTGGGACTGGGGAGTTGGCTCAGTGGTTAAGAGCACTTGTTGCTCTCACGAAGGACCAGGGTTCGATTCCCAACACCAACATGATTCCCAACCACTCATAGCTTCTGTTCCAGAGGCCCCGATGCCCTCTTCTAAGCTTCATAGACACCAGTCATGTATGTGGTGCACATACATACACATAAGCAAACATAATTTTATATATAACATGTATAGTTATACACATATAAAATTTCTTATTGCCTACTCTTACCAACTTAATAGAAGCTTTTAAAGATAACACTCGGTGATGACAAGGGTCCCCTGAAACAATTTTGGGTTTTCTTCTGTTGGTTTTGCGGTGATGATTTTGAAAATATGTATCTTTTAAAATTGAAAAAGAAAAGTTAGTAATTATATTTCTTATTCTTACTATTAAGAATTGCTACGTTCTACTTTTCTGCACTTCCAGTATGGGTTTTATAGTCAGAAAGGCATGTACCCATATAAATATACATTTGAGAGCTCGCGTGAAGCCGTCGAGTGACACTTTCCCTTCTGTCTCCGTTGCTGTGTAGGTTTCCCCTCTGGCACATATGTGCAATGACACCAATAAGATGATATTAATTAACCCCCAAGGAGTCAAATTCAATATCTACAAGCAAAACGTGGAACAGGCCATTAAATCCTACGAAATGTGAGTATTATTCGCCAAAGCTCTCGAAAGATAATTTGCTTTGGCTTTTTGTTTCTCTTGTTTTGGCTTAGATTGTTTCGTCTGAAATAGCAGTTTTAAAATGGCACAGTATCGACACAAAGCACTAGCTCACGTGTGGTCGTACTGGGTGCTGGGTTAGGCTCCTGAGCTGATCTTTCCAACAGTTTGGAACAAGCCCCCTTCCCGTCGTAAACTCCATAGAAATCTCGTATTTCCTTCCTCCTACCGCAATAGCTTTGATCACATCGGCCTGGGATAACACTGAAAAGTAACTAACAACGCCACAGTGGAGACATAGCCACTTCTTCTACTCAGCCCTCCACAGAGCAAAAATAACCAGGAAGGCCAATGGTGTCTGACCCGAACGTGGGCAGACTGCTTCTTGTCACATTCCTCCCAATACAAAGCAAGGATGTGCACAGAATTTACACGATCTTGGGTCTTGGGAGTCATCTACATGTGACTTACAATGTCTGGGAGGGTTTGCCTTGATTCTATGCAAATCCAATAGCTGTTGTCATGCGAGAACAGAGTGCCCATGACCCTGATAAATCTGTAGCCCGTAAAGGGGGATCTTGAAACCAATTCCTCACGAACACTGAGGGGTAGCTCTATAATATAGATTACTTTTTACATGTTTTATATCAAGAAGATAATTAAGATGACTACTGAGAGAATTCTACACTCAAACACTTCAAAAGGTGGAGACTTTCCTTGGGGACAGGTGGCCTGTCGGTCACCTTTTCCCATGACCTGCACACCTGCCTAGAATTAACCCTTAATGTGCACACTTAAGGGACTTTTGAAAGTGCCCAGCTTCTTTGGAAAGCTTATTTTAGATTCTGGAAGCTTCATGGTTGGGTTTTAGTTATCGATACATGAGAGTGTAAGTAATAAGATACATAGAGATTAGAGGTTAGTGATGTGGCCAGGTCCCCACTAATCCACCCATCATAACTCAGGGTGAGGCGGGCTTAGTGTGTACTCAGAGCCCGACTCCTGCCCACACAGACAATCCACAGAAAGGTCTTTCTTCACCACTTATGGCTCTTCAGTCTTCTTAACGTCAGACTCTTTCACTGCCCTCCTGGAAGGACTGGTCCCCCCCCCATGTGAGCCCCATCAGTGGTGTTTATAAAGTTGTCAGCACAGGGTGTGACCCCTTATCCAGAACAAAAGGGTCAGGAGAATTTCAGGTTTTCTTCCATATCTTTGAATACTTGACTATGCATGAAATGCGTTGCCTTTGGAATTGGGCCCAAGTCCAAACATTTTTTTTTCACTGTTTGAAATAATTTCATGCCAGAAGTAAAAGTTTTATGGCACAGATAAGATTTCCTACTTGTCACATTGGAACTCAAAAAGGTTAGGATCTAGGGTGTCTTTGGATTAGGGATGCTCTTTCTGTTTTTCCGCATCTTTCTGTCCTCCATTTTTATCTTGGTAGCAAGATGACCTATCCTAAGCTTCCTTCTCTCACTGGAGCTTTCATGAAGTCCTCCCTTTAAGGGACTGTTATTCTGCTGTCCCTCAACTGCTCCTTCTTCCTAAAGGCCTCCTCAGAGAGGACATCCCCTCCACATCCCCCCTCTAGCTACTCCCCTATTGTACCCTGTCACACTCTTAGCTAGTGCACTGCCCACTGGAGCTCACTGATATTCTGGTCCACTAGTTTACAACTGAGCCAGCCTTGTTTCCCCTCCCATGTATTTCTAGCAGAGGCCCATGCACCTGGCTATTTGAAATTCATTCAGATTTGATATAATTCCAGTTTCATTATTAAAATGTTCAAGTTTGATTTGGGTATTCAAATGCAATAAAATTCCATTCAAATTCTAATGTCATTTGCTTGAAATATTCAGATAGCTGAGTTCTGTAATCACTTGGCCTATAAACATCGGGTACAGAGGCGCAGGCTAGAGCTTAGAGGTCAGACAGTGCTTGCGTGTCTTGTCCTTAGTCCAGATCAATGCCTACGTCTAGGCATTGAGAGCAGATGACTTATTTGCAGAACCCACGCACAGGGCTGTTGGGAGGGTTGTTCAGGTCACACAAAAGAAGCATTCCGCGTGGATCTGCTTCCCACCCTGAATCTGTTGAGCCTAAAATAACCGTGACTGTGCGCAACACAGTGGCCCCTTGACTCCTTCTACCATGTCCACCTCTTCCTGAGGGTCTCAGAAAGGAGGGAGGCCTCTATTCCCAGGCAGAACCACACTCCCTTGAGAAAAAAGCCCAAACACAGAGTGAGGGATCTGTCCCTGCGAGTAACTCTCCAAAACTCTTCTGCTCATGCTAGAGGAGTATTGTTGCTACAAGTTGAACAAAACCTCCTAAGAGTTCCCAACCTCAGATGTTCTAGACACCAACATTTTTAAGTGCCCATAATGATGCCACATACAGTAAATCCCGTTCCTGATCTCATGGGAAAGACCACAGTGAACATGTTGGTGCATGCACTAATAATTGGGCACACATTTATTTCTGGGCTTGTGCGTGTGAGGGAGATAGGAAAGCTAAGTAAATTTTGTGTTTGGATTTGGGTCCCATCCTTAAGATATTTCTTTACGTGCATGCAAATATAGTTCAAAATCTAAAATCCCAAACACTTGTGGATAAGAGATCTTCAACTTGTACTTTCAGTAATAATTATCTTTACATTAATGACATTAGCTTTAGTATAGTTGATGTTTAATATTTTTTATTCATTTAACTAATACTGGGTTTATTGTCTTGGTGTGTATGTTAAATTATTTAATATTATGTCCATTAGTATTAATAATAGCAATATTATACAGGACTGAGCCTTTGAATTCAGTAGTACTGAAGAATTTTGTTTGTATAAATGCCAGTTCCCTTTTTTGTGTTTTCCCATGTGCATCTTTCTCACGGTGTGCAAAGGATGAGTGACGGGCACGTATCCTGTCCCGCATCCGCTGCCACATCTCTATGATGTTTTCCCTCCAAAGTAAGCCATCATCACTTTGAAAATAAATGAATTTATACATCCATAAGTCCACTCAAGCTAGCGATGACCAAGCAAATGGAAGTTCACAGGATGGTATATAAAGAAGAGCTATTTTTGACACAGTGTCCATGGGTGGGTGTCCTTCAGTTCCAGGATTTTGAGAGTCTGGGCTCTGTGTGTCTGAACAAAAGCTTGAATGTTTCTAGGGCTGCTCATATTCAGAGGCAGCGTTTTTCTTGCAACTTTTTTTGATCACCAAAGTCAAGATCCCAGTCTTCAAATCCACAGGAGAAGTCTCAGTTCTAGTCTGGTTCTGGGGCCGGGCTTCGATGACTCCGTTTAAGGTCTACTCTTTCTTGCTGGCCAGGTTTATGATGTGCCAGTAGTTAAACTTTGCGTTGTAGGCAAGTCATTTCTTGCTACAGCTAGAGCTATGGCAATCCAAGGGATGCAAACTAGCAGCCAGGACTCAGGGGCTGGACCAGTTTCAGAAAGACCCTCACATTCAATGGCCTCCAGGTGCCTCAGAAGAATGGTCATCATATACTCTTGGTGGCTTTGCCATAATCACTCTACCAACTCAATAAAGCATTGAGATGTTACAAAACATGTGGACAAGGGGAGGCACACGTGTTCTGAATCTGTGCCCCTGGGAAATATTTTCTAAAGTATTGAGTTCAAATTTAATCCAGGCTAGCTAACTGGACCTAGTAATCCTGCTCTACCGATGGCCTCTCCGTGTCTCTAGGCTCACCCTTCTTTTGATCCATCCAGAGGAGAGGAACATTGAGGTACTCCTGGTACTTCACATACATTTCTTCTTTGTCCTCTCAAAGCCACGGATGGATGCCACTAGCCTTGTTTTTATCCCTGAGAAAGCAGAGCTTCAAAGGATTCTGCCCAACAGGATCACATAGCAGCCAGGTGGAGCTGGGGGCTGAGCTTGACCTCAGGTCTGTGTTGTGCTGAAGCCCTCTTCTGCTCGCCCAGCTTCCGCGCTACACTGAGTTTGCTTTCAAGTCTGATTGAAGAGAGTGTTGGATATATTTTAAGAAAAGCACAGAAAACCAAACAGTCTTAGAAGCCCTGATCGTTGTTACAAGAGCCAAGTGACTAAAGAAACCTAATTTCCTAATGGAACCCAAAGGTCCTAAACCTTCGAGAAAGATTAAAGCTCGAGCTGGCCTACTTCTTTCTTCCTGGCTCATGGTGGTTGAGATCCATTTGTTTTATTTTGTTTTCTGAGTGCTTTGCCTGAATATGTGTGTATGTGTATGCCTGGTGCCCGTGGAGGAAAGAAGAAGGCATCAGACTCTATGGAAATGAAGCTATGGATGGTTGTGAGCCACCATGTGGAGGCTGGGAACAGAGCTGCGGTCCTTTGTAGGAGCAACAAGTGCTCCTAATGGCTGAGCTTCCTCTCTAGCCCCATTCTTCCTGACTTTTTGCCATCACTTCTTTGCCAATGCCAGACACAATATATATGCTATGCACATAAGTCTTTGCAGAGTCCTCATGGCTGCGGGGGGTGGGGGGTATTCTGTTGTCAACCTGAGTTGACAGAAAAGTTGACTCCATTCTAGTCCAAAGTCTAAGCCAGGAATGGGAGAAGCTGAGGTCTGGGCCCCAGTGCTATGGCTCTTCTCCCATATGAGCCATCCTTGTCTTGCCTTCCCAGCCCCTCCAGGCCCATGTCCACCCCAAGCATATTCTCTGCATACTGTGCTAATGCCAACTGGCCTCAGTGGTCAGAGGAGCACTTCCTGTGGAAGGCAATGTTCCCTACTCCACAAGCTTTGGAGTCAGTGTTCTGTCCCCTGCTGTCCACAAATCCCAAGGTGATGTCATAGTGTCACAGAATGGGCTGGGTCCACTGAAAGGAGCATCATTGATTGGGTACAAGGAAAGGAGCCAGTGCTTCATCGCCCTTTTCTCTCAGTCAGGTGGCTTCCCTGTGAGGATATGGCCAGTGAGGGGCTTCAGTTCCCCCACTGGCAGCTAGCCAGGTGGATGCTTGAGGTGTTTTGTGTGCCCTTCTTTGCGCTGCCACCCAGAAGACAAGGTGGTTAGACTGCATGGGTTCTGAATGTACGGCTTATGGTCCCGTTAGCTCCCCTTTGCTCTCAGAGTCCAGGCAGAAGAGTGTCTGCAGAAGGCAAGCTAAGAGTGCTTACATTTGCCTTAGAAAGAAAACTGTAGCACCTAAAATTATTTTTTTAAATGTAATTTGTATTGCATTAATAGTGTGTGTGTGTGTGGGTGTGTATCATAACACACAATGTATGTGTGGAAGGCAACTTGAGGGAGCCGGCTTTTATTTTCTCCCACGTGGGTCTTGGGAAATCAAATTTGGCAGCAAGCATCCTTTTCTGCTGTACCATCTTGCTGACCAATGAGAAACTTCCTAATGCAGAGATGGTAAGAACCAGCTTGCTTGCAGCTTTTACTTGAGAGCAAAGACTTCCTTAGTGTTTGACACAATTCCCACCCAGCCGCCAGGCTTCCTCAGTGATGCTTACTTAGGGAGGAGATGTCTTTAAGTGGGTGACAGCGGTGCGGTCCAATAATGGTTGGCAGCTGGCTTGGGCTCCCCTTTGTCATCCCTCTCAGAGCCTGAGGTCAACTATTTTTTTTTTTTTACTTAAAACAAGTTATTGCTCCTAAATTGTTGTTATTATATTTTTTTTTAACAGACGCTTAAATAAAATCGTCTGGCAAGCACTGTCCCAAGAGGAAAAAGAGAAGTAAGTCATTCCATTCCCCCTCAGTTTCGAAATGCCAGTGAAATTCATGTAACTGAAGCTAGCCGTTTTAAAGCATGGGGTCCAGTGGTGTTTAGAGTGTGTAACCCCCAAACATTCACCCCCCGAGAAAAAGACTTCTACATACCCATGAAGCAGGTGTTCCCCATCACTGTCTTCTCCAGTCGCCGCTGACTCCAGTCTGTTCTCTGTTTCTGTGAACCTCTCTCATGATATATCGTGTGAAAGAAAGAACACACGTGGCATTGTTTCTGTCTTCTAGTACTTAATATTTAATATTTAATAACTCTAATATTTCCAAAGCCCATGAAAGTTGTAGCATATATGCACATGTATACATATATGCATGCACTAAGAAAGTTATCTTTTACACACGCATACGGGCACACACGCACGCGCACACACACACCACTGGTTATCTACTCCCACTGAAGAACCTTTCAGTTCCTGCTTTTTTTTTTTTTTTGGCTGTTATGAAGAACGCCACTGTGCTCACGTGAGCGGACATTTCTCTATGAACACACTTTTATTTCTCTAGCATATATAGGTCTATCACATTGTAATTCTTGCTTCAGTTTTTGCGAAAGCTCCAGGCTTGCTGCCAGCAGCCACACTACTGCACAGTCCCACCGTCTCGGCAGGAGCATTCCCGTTCTCACTTCGCCGTGTCCTCACCATTGGCTGCTGGATGGGCGTGATGGCAATTGCCCATAATCCTAGTGGTGGGGAGACTCATGAGTTTGAGACCATCCTGGGCTACATCAGAAGATTTTTGACTCAAAGAACAAAACCAAACAACAATAACAACAAACAAACCACCGGAAATGATAATTACTTACCTCCAGCTGTACAAACTGATAAATGGGTCAGTAGGCTGTTGGCCACCCCCCCCATGTGAACATGATCTAAGATGGCCATATCACCAGCTGATGTAATTGGGGGACCTCCGTCATATAGCAACATGGCTTTATACCGTGCCCAGGCGTGTTTTTCATCCATTCTAAGGACTATTTCTAAGTATAACTAATCTTGAAAAGTGGGACCTTTGGGGGCTGGAGAGTTGGACTCCTGATGTCTGTGTCCACAGATGAGTCTAAGGAGATTTGTTGAGAAACTGAATACATTTTTCTCTTCTTCTGCTAATCTTTTCATTTCTGTTGCCTTCTTTCTTTGTTTCTCAGGTTGGACGCCATCAAGCCCCTGCAATACTTGGAAAACAAGGCAGTTTTAAACAAAGCCCTGGAGCGCCTGAATTGGCCCATTTCCTTGAAAGAGCTGTCGCTGCTGGAGAACGAAATCTTGGCTGGGAAAATGTACATCCAGCAGGCGATGGAGCTCCAGGAGGCTGCCAGGAAGAACTGCACGAACAAGACTCTGGAGGAGGTGGGTCCCCGAGTTCTCTGTACCCCAGCCTCCCTGCTCTCACCATTACTTTCCCTGCCTCGGCCTCCTCTTCCTCACACCCGCCACATACTGATTTTATAAGCAAGAAGAAGGAAATACTATTTGATTTTAAGATCTTAGTTTTAGAATAAGGGATCTTTGAGTTGAGACACAACACCGAAAAGTAGTGTTTTGTCCTGATGAGATGCCCAGACTCTGATCCAAACCAGACAGAGTACTCACCTGAGACTTTTTTTTTAACTACTTAATCTTGATGCTGTCTTGGATAGGTTTTCACATTTCCTTCAGCATTCATATTCTTATTTCTATAATAAGAATATTAAAGCTCACTGGGTTGCTGTTAGATAAAAAGGGCATTTATGTTTTTACTATTGAAAGCCCATAAAAATGGCATCTGTTTTTACATTAAGAAAACAAACCTAAAAAGAAAGCAGCTCACCACCTCGCTGCCCAGCTAGCGCCATTTGGAGGGTTTCCTGTTGGCCCTTTTTTCTCCTCAGATAAATCTTTTCTCTTTTTTATACTTAGGGAGTCTTTAGTATTTTATAGTCTGCCTTGAACTTAGCATTATCTCATGCAGTCTCTGTGCTTTCGCTGACTCTTCAGACCAACACCTTGGTGGATATATACAGGATGTATTTAACTCTGAACAGTCTCCTGGTTTTGCCTTTTTTGGTTGTTTTGTTTTTGCCTCTTTCTCTTGCTCTTGTGAATCCCATGGTGCTTACAGTTATTTTGTGAGCATCCTGCCTTAGGAGTGGCATTTGTGGACCACAGAACATGCTCACTGGTGCTGGAATAGAATGCTCCTTTCTGACTGCATGCAGGTGCTTGTAGATGTGGGCTAGTCCATCCAGAATCCTAGACAGCTTCCATATAGTCATCAAACAAAGGTCTGAAAACCATTCCGGGACTACTGCCATGCAGGATTTTTTTGTTAATTTCAGGATCCGTCAAATGAGGCAGGGTTTGCCTGGCTTTAATTCCCATAGCCACTATTTTAGAGTCTCACTTTTGCTTTGAATTACTCTTATTCATGTGTATCTGCATTTGGGTTTCTACATGTGCGTGTGGTACCCAACATGGATGCTGGGTACTGAACTCAGTTCTTCTGCCAAAGCAATATACACTCTCAGCTGCTGCACCATCTCTCCGGTCCCTTTGTTTTTATTGTTTTCCTTCGTTCTTTTTTTTACTCCACAAATTGCACTTTCCCCTTAATGTGAGAAGCTGTACCTTTTGTGCAGAAAAAAAAAAATGGTACCGTGAAGCGTTAGGCATCTATTCCTGTTGTTCAAAGAGACTTCCTCGGAAGCATCCACTGCATCCTGATAAGGCTCCCTCTGGCTACCAGCATTTCTCTGTTGACTGGCTCGTGCCAAAGGACGCCTAAGAATCCAGAGGACCAAACATGAACTCCCTACTTTCCCCTGAGAATGTTCTTCATCTTCCTCTTCCTGCCTTCTTATCCCTTTGTTTACTATCTAAAATATTTATGAGCATCCCCAAAGTGTTAGGTGTGAGTCCTGCTCTCATTTGGATAGGGGAGAGAGAGAATTATTGGATCCCAGTAATGGATTTTCTCATTCCAACCTCTTCATACATATGCATAGTCTTCTTTTAGATTCTTTTAGCAAAGGGCAATGACTTGGAACAATGATTATAAGTTAGAGAAGAACAAACTTTCAACTCCTAAGACCCCTGAATTTAATGTGTCACAATAATGGTCAAAGTTCCCACCCATGGATCTATGAGAAATGTTCATGTGTATTCCGAAGATTGAGGTCACTCTGCTTGGACCAGCTAGAGTACGTGGTCAAGTTTGGAGACCTACGGCTTTTCCCTACCCTCTGCTGCAATGGCGTTGTCATTCACTGTAGCTGTCCCTTGGCTCCTGATTTTGGGGCAGCATCATGACTTTTCTGATGGTAAGGGAAGGAGATGAGCTACAAACACTATGACCAGGGAGTCTGGTCTTGCTCTTCACCTTCAGACTTCCCCTGACCATCTGGATGGATGGATGGATGGATGGATGGATGGATGGATGGATGGATGGATGGATGACTGTAAGCTGAGAACCACCATTCTTACTGATCTGCAAGCATCCTGCATATTCTGTGCTTGAATGCCTAATGATTTCCCCTGCGATCCATAATCCACCAGTTTTATGACATCCCCAGCTTGTCTCGCTGACCATATAATGAGAAACCTTAAGTCTGAAAAGCTTAAAACTCCTCTCACCAGCACCATCTTATTGCTGTAATTACAGATTTCACTCTCCCTTGCTAAGCCTACAGCCCCAAAGCTGGGCTGTGAAGGGCATTGGGGAACGATCACTGACTTTCTGTGGGCTCCGTGGGAGCCTGGTCTAGGAAAGCTCAGATGCACAGTTCTGAGCATTTTCCTAAGAAATGCAGATTGTTCCCATAGCAAATCCTACAGAATCCACAGCTAGAAAGATCCAAAGCTCTCTTTATCCCCGTGGCCTTGACCACCTGGGGTGATTCGACAGCGTGAAATCTTTTTAAAGCTCTGAGAACCTGTCATCAACACTCAGGACAAAGCCTCAGGGATGTAGTCACACAGCTGGCTACATGTGTTTGCTTCTCAAAGGCATGGCAAATGAGGAATCTGGAGCCCATGGATTTTATGAATGATGAACTTGGTGTGCTACTTTAGGAAAAACTTTCCAGGGGAGAGTGTTAGGAAAACTCACAAAGGAAAGAGGTGTGAGTGAGTTGGGTAAAGTGCAACTGGGGAAGAGACCATTTGAACCTAGGACCTTATGCCAGGTGGTGACTTGGACACTGTGTGTCAGAGGAATGCTGGGTATGGAGACCTAGAAGAAAACGTCTTTGAATTGTATAAAGTGAAGTCAGAATATGTATAGTATCTTTGTTTCCAGATAGTAACTGTACCAATTGTTTTTGTGCATGACAACCCATTTTGTCTACAGTTTTCAGATTCCCTCTTAAAGAGTGTAAGAGGCATCACACCTTAACTCTGCTTGTGAGCCTTTGTTGTGCCACCGTGAAAACATCTGTCTGCTATGCTAACATCTGGATCTGATGGGACGCTGGTTCCCTAGTGCTGTGAACATTCTCTGATAGTATAAGACCTCTCACGTGAAGACGGGAGGACACAAGTCTGGGCTATGCAATAATGACATCGTCATCTGAGAAAAAATTAGATGTGAAAACCAGCCACATGATCCCCAGGCAGCAGTGCAGTGCCGAGCTAGTATCTGGAACACGCATAGGTGTGATGGCCTAAATGAGCAAGAATCTCAGACAGACAGACTGAGGGGTGGAAGGGTGGGTGAGAGAGGATAACAAAGAGGACACGTGGCCATCACTGGAGTGACCACAGCAGCTAGAGTTCCTAGCAGAATATGCTGCCCAGGAACTCCTGTCACTGGAAGAAATCAAAGGAAGAGGAACACACACACATAAATGTGCGAAAGGAGAACACACACATAAACGTGCGTGCACACACACATGTGCATACACACACCACAAATGCCATTGACCAGAAGAAATCCTCTGCCTGGTATCTTGCTCCGGAGTAAGATGTCAACTTCGAGGATCTCTAAGGTGGCAAAAGCCACATCCACGTTGTCACTAAAGGCTTCACTGAAGATTCTTACTGGATGGACCCCAGCACTCTCCCGCCGCCAAGGTGCTCTTTGTGCTCTGCCACAGATGCCGCCCAAGCACCATAAACGGGTCTGGGGATGGTTTTTACCCACTTATCCGGAGTACGAGCACTGAGTGTGGAAAGCATATCCGTGGAACCCAGGCAGGGAACAAAACAATCCATTTAGTCAGTCCACATAGAGGAGCATCCGTGCAAGGGCTGTATTCAGGCGATGGACGTCCGGGTCAGCCACAGGAAAGAATGGCAAACCTAGAGCCCAGCAACGGCAAGGGACTGTGGAAACCATAGAAACCAACAACAGGGAGACTGCTGCCCTGATTTTTCTCTCCTTTTCCTTTCTGTTCTCAGTCAGTACCTCCTGTAGTCTGCTGCTCCAGAACCAGTAAGAGAAACAGGGTCTGGTCCCTGGTGAGCCGTGTCTGGGTACACAGAGCAGGGCCCTCAGAGAAGAGCAGAGAGTGTGTGTAGGGGGTGAGTGGGTGGAGGGAGACTAGCCCAGAGACGCAGATGTCTTGGGAGCTTTTCCTAAAGACCCAGGGTTTATTTGTGTACCATGGAGTTACATGAGAAACAGACATCAAGCAGGAAACTGGTGTTGGGCCATGCCAGGCAGTGGCACAAAAGGAACATCAATGACATCCACGTGGCGGTCCCCAAGCGCCAGTGACTTTCAGCTCTCAATGGTTGAGACATTTGGGGTTTTCCTTTCTGTACTTTTTCCCTTTAATAAGCAAACAGGTGTGGTTATTTTTCATGATAGCCCTTGAAGTTGCTAAGAGCAGTGGGCTGGAAGTCTTGCCTTCAGAGATTGTCTCCTCCAGAGCCCAGAGCTGTCCCTGGTGTTGGGGGGGGAGGGGAGGATGGCCAGTCTTCTTCTTCTTTAGGGATTCATCCCTATAACATTTTCCTAAGCATCATAGTAGCTGTCCACAAAGTGTCGCTGACTGGGATGTACAAAGACCAGCCAACTCCCTGTGTATAATCTGCTCAGAAAACAGCACCCCAAAGGGAAGTAGAAGCTGCAGGGAGGTTTGGGGGACCTTTGTTTCTCATGCTATTTCCTCAAGGTATCCCCTTCCCCAAGGAGGAGAGAAGACAACTCTTTTAGAGACACCCCTCCCCCCACCTCCCTCTGGTTTTGAAAAGCCAAGCTAAGTACTCACAGCTTCTGAAAGGGGTAGGAACAAAAGTCCCTCTTGAGCAGGATGGGCAAACTTGTTGTTTGGAGACAACCTTTGCAAAAAGACTTGACCTCCTCTCCAGGACTAAGGAAACCCTGCTTAGAGCTCATTCTTTGACACACTATCTACCCTCTGTTAAAACCATGAGTTTACAGAGAGAGGAATCACGCTGAGACGAACACACCACGGACACCATCAGTGGACTCCCAGATCTGGTCAGGAGTTACCGCCTCTTCTCCTACATTTTCTCTACATTTTTCCCTCATTCTCTCTTCAGAGCCCATTTTTAAAGGATTAAAGACCTTGGATGTCTTTAGGGTTGGAAAGGAGGGAGGCGGAGAACATGTCACACTGGCTCTGTCCCGTTCACTAAGCCTCTGAATGGAGTAATATTATTCATAAAGACAGTTTGCAAGATTTCTGGCCTCATAATTGGGACCCCTAGAGAGAAAGGTCAGAGCATTAATTATCTTAATGACAGCAGTCACAGACCTCCTTGACCGAAGGACAAGGCAGGGGTTACAAAGCAAACTAGGGGTGCTCCTGGAGCGATTTTGGGGCTCTGTATGGTAGAGTTTGGGGATTCCAGAGAACAGAAACATTTAGGGATAGTTCTTTTGCATAATTTTGAAGTGGAGATTAGTAGTAGTTAAAAAACTGTAGGCATGTGGCTACAGCTGCTGCAGAAGCGTGCTGTTACTGAACGGGAAAGTGAAAAGCACTGAATATCTAGGAACCGTTCTGTTCCTACAAATCTAATCCCAAGAACACGAACTAGAAAGAAGCCATGGCATGGCAGGAGGGTGGCATCTCTTGGGATCTTGGCATACATCACCTGGTGACTGAATCTGGAAAAGTAAATCAAGGAGTTCTCTGGATTTTGAAGGCAAGGCTGAAGCTTTTCTCCGTGGCCGCTGCTCTTCTGACTTCCTCTGCGGACCCTGTAGCCACTCTTCTTTGGGGCCTAAGCTTAAGCTTAGAGCTATGCCGGCCAGTATTTTCTGCTCTCTCTGTTTCTTCCAATCTTTGCATCCTGTGGATGTCTTTGTAGAAGTCAGTGTTTGGTTTGTATTTTGAGCGTGTACCTAGGTGAGCTGAGGCAAGAAAGAGATAGGCTAAGGTTTTCTTTGTCGTGGACCATGCAGCATCTCTAAAGCCGTCAGCACAGCTCAAAAACATTGGCTATCAAGTTTTGGGGAAAAGTTGTCAAAATTCCCGCTGTAGGGACAGCTTGTCTAACAGCCCTGATGATCTGTCTTTCTACCCTGGGATGCCCATGTTTTGCTTGTGAGGCACAAATTGTCGAATTGATGCAGGCCCTTGATATGTGCTTTTCCTTGATGACTCAGCTTTGTCTGTGAGTCTCGTCCGTCATGCTGAGGTACAAAAATACCACCGAGGAAGCCATGTGAGTGCCCTTTCCATAAAATTACATGCTGTGGAATCGACTAGAAAGGAACGCTTGCCAATGGCAGGAGCAGTTGGAAACCTGAAGAGTAAATGGGAATCACTGGTACTTCAGTGTTGGTCATGTCTCTGGACGGTTTGAAGGGAACAATACTCTCAGCCATTTGGAAAGGCTTTAGTGGCATTTAAAATGACAGCCAGCACTCTCTCCACTGGGGCCCTCCCGTTGTTGCCACCCATGTGGAGGAAGATCTCCATAGAGTTAAAGGCTGATGCACATCAGATGCACATCAGACAAGGGAAGAATTACAATGGGGCAAAAAAAGAGAAAAGAACTTGGTATTTTAGGCAACTGATTTCACAGATCTGCACTCTAAATGCATTTTAAAAACATAAAAGAAAAATTAATCCATGGCTTTCTGCTTGGAACATTAAGAGCTTGGGATCCAAAGGTAAAAAGAATCGAGTTAAATGAATGGTGATAGTCTAACTGTGAGCCTGAAGAAAGACTTCAGACATGGGTTCTAAGGAGCAACTTGCCACAACAGCCTCTCTGGAACTGCTGTGCACACGTGGCTTTGGAATAGCAGGCTGTGGTCTGTCCGGAGGCAGGCAGACTTCCCGGCAGCCAACTTGGTCTTGGATGTGAACATGGGTGTCAAGAAGCACAGAGATTGTAAACTTTATATCAAAGTGGAGTTTGTTTTTTGTTTTTTTTTAAGCCATCACTGATTTGACTCGATATGTTCCAGTCTCTCAGTTTTCCCAGTGACTGGAATATTCTACAAGGATGCTTACAGTGAATTTTGCCTGCAAGATATTTGGCTGAGAAATCTATAGAACTCATATTCTCAGTTCTGGAGCAACACATTGGTATCCGTGTCCTGGTACACATGAGGCTTAGCTGTCTCCTAGACTGCAGAAGCATATCTTTCCAGACAGAAACAGAAAGCTAAAGGATGGCTGAGAGCATGTGGTTTTCTAGGAAGGTCAAGAGATGCTGCCCAATTATTCAATCAGGCAGGCAGCACGCAGAGATGTGGTGTCTGTGTCCTGGTCTAGACGCATCCTCCAGAGGCCATTTGTAGGCTATACTTTTGTCTGTATTTAAATGACTTTTATATGCTTTAGGTTTACATATGTGTGTATGTATGCATATCTGTATGTATTTCCAGGATTCCTATGTCCTTACCCTCCACCCCCAAGATTTCCTGCTGGTCTGACTGCACACAGCTATTCCCTGGAGATTTCTCTCCCTGCTCCTCTTGGACTGAATCCTGCCTCCTAGAGTTTCTTGGTGCTCTTACTTGCTTTGCTCCTTCTTTTTGCTGGAGTACATTTCTGAGTAGCTTCCTAAGCCAGGATGAACTGAAGGGAGGTGCTTCTACTTAGGGAGATGATTTTATGTTTAAGCTGCCCTTTGATTTGATTTATGGCTTACTGGTATTTAGATTGAATTTTGGGGGTTTTCTTCCAGAACTTGGAAAAGGGTGGCCCATTGCCTTCTAGTAGGATGGTTTGCCCAGCAGGGGAAGTGAGGGCTTGGACAATCAGTCCATAGCCCACGCATTTCTTTTCTGTGAGGTAGCGTTTCTAAGGGTTTGTCTTTGCCATGGAGGGGTGGGGTAGGCCTCTGTGTTTCTGTAAACCCCTGTGTTTTCACACTTGCCCCTCAGAGATGTTGGCTGTGGTTGACTTCTCTGTTGAAAGCATAATCTCCTCATAGTTCTGGGAAGGCAGCAGCTTGGGCCATGGTTCTTAAGTGGTCTGTATCCAGCCGTGACGCCATCTAGAATCTTAGGAATTCTAGTTGTATGTACAGTTTTTGAAAAGTTTCCCTTTTCTTCAATTAGTTGTTCAATTCTTTCACTCTAA
>NW_026067903.1:5573162-5618949 GCF_014885135.2 Alexandromys fortis | reverse complement strand
GTAAAATATATAAATAGATTTTAGTTTAGAGTGAAATACTAATAAGATATAGATATAGATAGAGAGAAACAGAAAGAGAGAGCCCCAAAGTTACCCGTGTGGGAAGGGTAGCCAGTTAATGTAGGACAGAGGTGTCCAGACGAGCATGTGGTACACACAATGAGCAGCGATGGCTACCGGGCTCCCTCTAGTCAATACTGTCTGCACTGCCTTTTGCTCATCACTTCCTACTGTTGGTCTTTTTCAGCAGCAGAAATCACAAGGGTGTCCAACAAAGAAAACCAAATCAAGGAAAGTAGATCCCCTCAAAGGCCAGAAGGTCATTGCCAGATGTGAGGAGAATGGCTTCTATTTTCCAGGTACATTTTTCAGACTCATTTGCTAAGCAACCTGATACTGGGGAGAGGAGGGCTCAACCCGAGCTTTCCCTAGAACACTGATGTTTCATGAGCTTGACTAAAGATATTCTGCTTCTCAAGCAAAAAATAGTTCTTTCTCATAGGTGGGGCAAAAGAGTAGTAGAAAATAACATTTCTTTTAATCTCTCCTTTGTATAGAGAACACATTTCTGTTACAACCTACTGTGTTGCATATGTGTATAATATTCTGAACATGCCAATCCACATTTATTTATTTTATTTGTGGGGGAGGGGTGGACATATGTGTCATGGCATGTGCGTGTCGGGAGGGAGTCAGAGAACAACTTGCACCAATCGGTTTCTTGCTTCTACCATATGGGTTCCGGGAATCAAACTCGGGTCATCGGGCTTGGTCACAAGCACCTCAACCTCCCGAGCTACCTCACCAGCCCTGGAAGTACTATGTTGAACAGACACATGGATATTCTTGTCCTCAGGGATGTTGTTTCTTACCAAGGGACACAGGGGCGCCACCAGATAAACAATAAAAATACTTAACATGTTAGATATAGTACCATAAGGAAAAAGCCAAGCCACAAAGAGAGCTGTGTCATGGAGAAGGTTGCAATTCTAAATACAGTGCTTACGAAAAGGCTCCTGGGGAGCATGAAATGATAAGGACAGAGAAGGAGCTGCCACCATTAGATTGTCTGGTAGAAAGACTCAAGGCTCGAGTGCAAGAGACACATTTCAGGAGAAGCAGACTAGTTGACTGGAGAGATGTTCCCAAGACATCCTGCGAGATGTGATTCCTGACGGAACCAGCCAGATACACTCAGCGGGGAATGGAGGCGTGAAAAGGGCTTTGTAGACAGCAGAAATAATACCTGGCAAGAGCTAGGGAGTAAAGATACTGTGTCTGGAGATAGAAACGCGACTCTGGTGGGCACCGGGAACACCGGAGAGCAGTGAAAAATAATAAAGCTTTCTTAGGGTTTCTGTTGCTGTGATGAAACACCATGGCCAAAAGCAAGTTGGAGAGGAAAGGGTTTATTTGGCTCACACTTGTATATCACTGTTCATGGTTTAAGGATGTCAGGACTGAAACTCAAACAGGATAGGAACCTGGAGGCAGGAGCTAATGCAGAGGCCACAGAGGAATGCTGCTTACTGGCTTGCTCTTCTTGACTTGTTCACCCTACTTTCTTACAGTACCCACACCCACAATAAACTGGACCCTCCCACATCAATCACTAATGAAGAAAATGCCTACAAGCCTGATCCTATGAAGGCATTTTCTCAGTAGAGGTCCCCTCGTCTCAGATAGTTCCTCTAGCTTGTTTCAAGTTGACGTAAAACTAGCCAGCACAAAAGCTTTCCAAGTTGGTAAGCCTGGGGTCGCTCACAGTAGGCACTCCTGAGCAGTTTGCACTTTGCTCTCAGGGCATTAGAAAGTCACATGTAAAGCCGGGAGAGGGGCTGGAGAGACGACCCCTCAGCCTGGATGGAAAGACAGGGGTATGTGCTTAGGATATGCGCTGAGGGTACCTGCGAGATGCCCAGCAAAACACATCAGAGAAGCCTCTGGAGTCTGGAAAGGGACTCTGGAGATAGAGCTTCTGAAAACATTAACGCAAGGAGTGCCACTAAAACATGGGAAGGGTGAGCAGGCGAAAGATGACCCTGGAGAAGCCTGGAAGGAACAGCCAATTAAAATGCAGAAGCCTCGCCATTCATCAAATGTAATTAAATAATCTCTGTACCATGTAGAAGTGAATTCAGCAAAGCGTTTGGCTTCCAGTCAGCATGTGACTAGAACTATGGACTAAGTAAGATGTCTTCTTTGAAATCCAGAAAATGAACTTGGAGTTGATTGGACGGAAGGAAATAGAGCCAAGCTCTGAAATAGCTCACAGGCAAAGCATGAAAGTGCAGTGCCGGATCAGTGGGTTGCGTCAGGGTGGGAAGCTCCCCTTGCTTGGGGCTGAGAGGGGGGACACAGGAGGCCCCTTCTGGGGAGGCATCGTGACTTTCTGAAGTTAAGCCATGGAGAGGATCCTAAGTGAATCTGCCGTTCAAGTGGAGCGTACAAAGGACTGCATTCCAGATGGGTGGCTTATAGAGTAGGGTTTGATGGCTGGCCAGGACTCTAGGAAGATGAATAACGGCTCAGACTTCCCAGCATCACTGCTGTGTGTGTCCAGTCTGGGGGAACAGAGAAACAGGGTTAACGTCATAGCCACCTAAAGTCCCTGAGACCTTATGGCATTTTGTTCTTAAGCGTGTCATCGGAGCCAGTAAGCATCCTCATAACTGCATGTGAGCTGCCTGACAGAAACATTTAAATTTGTTGCAGCTGTGATTGAATTCAAATATGTTGATGTGGAGGAAGTAAACATTTGAATTTAGTTACAGAACCAGTCATTTTGATCTGTGGCTTGTCAGTAAACATTAACGCCACCAAATTCGATGTCAGTCTGTGGGGCTAGTCGGTGGGTAAAGCACATGCCGTGCAAGCGTGGGGACCTTTGAGGTCCCCAGAACTGCTATCAAGTCAGATGCAACAGTGCCCATCTGGAATACCGGCACTCCCACAGGGAGATAGGAGACAGAGGAGAAGCTCATGGTGCAGATCCCCTGTTGTGGACGGTGGTGAGCAAGAGGCTCTCCAACAGGGGATAAGGGGAAGAGCTCCTGAGGGTGCCCTCAGACCTCTCCACATGCACCGCAGTGCGCAGGAGAGCTGGAGACCTCGGACTCTGTGCCTTTACACACTTCAGAGTCAACGGATCTTTTTAAAATTGAAGAGCCTGTGACTTCCCCTCTAGAGTCCGTTTTTCTATAAATAAATAAACAAACAAACAAACAAACAAACCGTCGAAAAGTTACAAGAAAAATGGAGAATTCCTAGGTTCCCTTTACTCAGGTTCACTAAATTTTATCATTCTGTTATATTTATACATTTTGTAACATTTTATACTGTGAGACTTTTACTTTTTTCACATTTTCACTTTCCTTTCCTATGCACACACACACATACATACAGAGTGACACACACTCAGACACATATATAGACACACACACAGAGACACACACATACAGACACACATACATACAAAGAGACACACTCAGACACCCAGAGACACACACACATACAGACACACAGAGACCTATATACATACACAGACACACGTAAGAGACACACATACAGACACACACATACAGACACACACATAGACACACGCACATAGAGATACACATACAGAGACACACACAGACACACATACATACACATACACACATGCAGACACACACACACACATACAGACACACACATACAGACACACAGAGAGACCCACATACATACACAGACACACACACACCTTTTCTGAACTGTTAGAGGTTAGGCAGTGCTCATCACAACTCTATTCGAAACGGCAGGCACTCACCTAGTAGAACCACCATAAACATGGCCTTCACAAATGCTGACATCACCGTACACCTTCGTATGCTTCTGCCTTTGTCACTTGCCTGCCAATGCCTTCCACTTTTTCTTTAGTGCAGATTTGAATCCAGAGTCACATGTTACATTTGGCAAACATGAACCCTTAGTGATTTCTTTTTTAAAATAGGGTCTCACTATGTAGGTCTGGCTGGCTTAGAACTTGCTTTGTAGACCAGACTAACCTCAAACTCACAGAGATCTGCCTGCCTCTGTCTCCCGAGTGCTGGGCTTAAAGGTGTGCACAGCCACTACACAACACTCCTAAATCTAGAATTTTGCTTTAACCTTTTCTGTAAACATTCATGATGCTAATGTTAAAAGCAAGGGCAGTTGCGGATGGCCTGACGCAGTTTGGTTTAGCTCAGAGTCAACATGTACATTCTTTCCTACAAGACAATCTGGGTGATGTCACTCAGATGCCATTCTGTCCAGAGGCACATGATGTCCATCTGTCCTCTTAGTAGTAGTAATTTGGACCATATGGTTGGTATGAGTTTGCAATGTCTCTTTAAAAAAAAAAAAAAGGCAGCCGGGTGGTGGTGGCGCACGCCTTTAATCCCAGCACTCAGGAGGCAGAGGCAGGCGGATCTCTGGGAGTTCGAGGCCAGCCTGGTCTACAAGAGCTAGTTCCGGTTCGGGCACCAAAGCTACAGAGAAACCCTGTCTCGAAAAACCAAAAAAAAAAAAAAGGCAAATTGGTTTTAATAGACAACTTATTGGTGAATCTTTCTGGTGCTGTTGTTCTAAACCTCCTAATCTTTCCTCAAGGAAAGGTCTGATTTAAATTCTGTCAGCAGCAGGCAGCATTGCAGTAATGAGCTGGGTGCCCATTGCTGCCTGAAGACAGATCTACACTGGTGCACACTCAGCCTGGCTGGCTGTTACTGCGAGCCTCAAGATCATGCAGGGATCATAGGGGTGCGCTGATTTGAACAGGCACATGGGGTGACTCAGCACAGACCACAGGGTGGAGCAGACCTGCTGCCATCATCAGGTGTTGTTTCTCTGGATTCCTCCAGGGGTCGTGAAGAAATGTTTGAGCTCCACCCATGCACTGGTAGACTTCAGGTTCGGAGAAACCAAGGTGGTGCCCATCTCCTTCATCACACCAGTTGGGGGCGCCGCGCCCTGCCCACAACTTCAGGTACCTACTCTCTGGTCCCTTCTGGGACCCTTTTATACAAGTGGTTCTCAAGCAGTGGGTCACAGCCCCTTTGGGGGTGAACAAACCTTTCACAGGAGTTGCCAAAGACTATCGGAAAACCCAGATATTTAAATTATTTTATTTATATTTATATATTTATATATATTTTACATAATTATATTTATATTATTCATAACAGTAGTAAAATTAAAGTAACAATGAAAATAATTTTATGTTTGGGGGTCACCACAGCATGAGGAACTGTATATTAAGTGCTCACAGAATTAGGAAGGTTGAGAACCACTGCTTTATACTGTCTACAGGGTTTTGGATTACAGAGGATGGCAGGGGTCCCTATGTGGCGCTCTTGGGCTCCTGTAGGGAGCCTGTGTTTGGGCAGGAAGAGCAGCAGCCAGTTTCTTTTTCCCCCGTTACTTGGCAATTTCTCTGTGACTGATTGCCAGGTCCCTGTTAATGGAGCTGGTCGCCGTGTATAGTGGCTTATATAATATCTTGTGATACTTGTCACGAGGGGGGAAGGAAATTGTGTAGCTCCTAGGGCTCCTGAAGCTTTCTCTGCAGAAGACTGCATTATCTTATATGTATCAAAGGCAGAACTAGGGATTTCTGTGACCCTGCAGTCAGCCGCCGCCAACCTGTGATGTCATAATGCAGTTCCCCCAAGTGTGCTTGCCACAAATGAGACAGACAAATATGTTCTCATCTGATTATAAATGAACAAGCACTACACCGTGTCTGGGTCATCCACCAGCCACTGTCTTGACACCAAAATGGGGCAGAGGCCAGGCACAGAAGGAAAGCCTTTCAAAGCCTCAGGGCTGCTGTTCCTTACCTGACGCAAGCCAAGGGGGGATCAGAGAGGTTAGCCTTGGTCTGTTCAGACTTCCTGGGACAGACCCACAGTACACCTCCTGCTCCCTTCTCCTGATGACTGACAGGTACCCGGCAGCCTCACTGAGCCCGTTTGCAGAGCCATCTATACCTCTGGGTGACCTTTCCCGTGGACTCCACATCTATGCTGGGACTGACCATCACCAAACCCATTCTTTCCTTTTGTCTGGGGGACAGACACCTTTCTAACACTGAGGACACGCTCCCCATGTCTTTATAGCAACCCCCCAGATGCTCCTCCAGCCCCAGTCATTGTTTGTACCAATTTCTTAGAGTTTCAGAACCCTAACCAGCTTGCTGACTGTCCCAGGATCCTTGTCAATTGCCAAACTCCTACCAAAGCTGGGTTTTTCAAAATTGCAAGTGTAGCCCAATAAACTCAGAGAATTCTGGAACCCTTTCTTATCTGATTTTTTTTAAAGCTCTATATCAGAATTTTATCACCAGTACCTGCCAGTAATCAGGAGTTATTGTGAAACAAGCTTATGTTAAATTATGTATGAGCTCTGTAAAACAAATTATTTGCTGTGAAACATGTTTTCTGCTACAGGTTGGGGATTATGTGTTTGCCAAAATCAAGACAGACAAAGGATTTGAGTTCTATGTCCCCGCCATCGTCATAGCACTTCCAAATTGGGATGTGGCTTCAGAGAAATTCTACACAGTTTTAAAGTGTAACAACCGCACAGTAAGTGTCTGCCCAGACAACTGCCTTCTTGCTAGGCTGATGGGTGGGAGCTGAGGGAACACAGCTGTCTACTCCGCTACTCATGCATCCCTTGTGGTCTGGACCCTGCTCCTGCTGAGAGCACTGTGGTCTCCTTGCGTCTATATGGGAGAGTCATTTGGTTTTCCTTGTTAGCTGCAATTGACAGCTAGACAGGTTTACTCTGGGTGTTCTCTCTCTCTCTCTGTGCGTGTGTCTGTCTGTCTGTCTGTCTCTCTGTCTCTGTCTCTCTCTCTCTCTCTCATGGTATATATGTGTCTGTATGCATGGTCAGATGTGTGGAAGTCAAGGGTTACCATCAAGTATATTCCTCCATCACCCTCCCACTTTATTTACCAAGGCTGGGTCTGTTGCTAAATCTGGTACTCACCCATTCAGCTAGTCTAGCTAGCCAGGGATCCTTTCTCTGCCCTTGAAGCGCTGGGATCACAGATGGGCTGCCATGCCTTTGCAGCTTTTACATGGTCCTAGGGATCCAAACTCTGCTCATGTTTGCATGACAATCTGTGCAAAACCCACTCAGTCACCTCCCCAGGCTCCGTACCACTCGTGTGTGTGTGTGTGTGTGTGTGTGTGTGTGTGTGTGTGTGACAGAGAGAGAGAGAGAGAGAGGGAGGAGAAAGAGAGAGAGAGCTCCCATTCCTGCCTGTGCTCCTCTGCAAGTACTGTAGATACAGGCATCTCCTGGGCCTTTCTCAGCCTTGTCTTCTTCTGCCACCTCATGATGACTGTTGGATGAGCATCCCCAGCTCATAGTGCTGCTGGAGAATATCCACAGGGGAAAAAGTAAGTCGGGGGGGGGGGGCACAGTGAAGTGATGTCCTGAGGCATGGCTCAGGGACGGGGAGACATGCACAGCAGATGGTCTGGGGTCCCTAAAGAAAGGCCTCAGCTTCCAGAGAGTGACTTTGTTGTTGACCCTCAGGGCAGGAAGCCCCTGGGGGGCCAGAATGCTGTAGTCAGGGGAAAGGACATTGAAGCTTCTCATAAAGATTCTGGGAAACCTCACAAGGGAAAACAGGGTTTTCATCAACAGGGTCATGGTCACATGGTCGGGTATCTAAAAACAAGATACCCGAGGTTGCAAACAAAAATAGAAAGGTGCGTGCGTGTGTGCATGCATGTACATGTGTGACTGACCTGGGTAGACTTGGCAGTTGATGTAGAATTTAGATGAGTGACCGAGGACTTAACAATGACTTATTCAGCAAAGATTATAAAGCAATGTGAACTTAGCCTGCTCTCTTGAGTGGCACCCCGAATGGGGTAATGACTACTAGCTCTGATAGTGGCTTGAGCTGGAATAAACTTGTTCATGACTTGGGGGCTTCTTGGGTTCAATGACATGACTTTTTTTCGGTGTGATTACAGGAATTTTGCCCTCGGAGTGCACTTATAAAGATCAGCCAAAACAAGTATGCTGTCTCTTGCTCTCATATAAATGCGTCCCAGGTTGAGAAGGACCAAGCAATGTGAGTACACCCAGCTCCTACTGAAAAGCTTTTTGCACCTGATAAATAATACACAATAATAATACACAATAATCCAAATCAGACCAGATCAAACCAAATTAGGGAAATCCCAGGTTTAATGGATACCAGCGCTCAGGGTGGCCTTTTAGCATCTCAAAGAGGAGATGGGGAAGGAAGACCAGAAAACCATGTGTTTGTTTTGGGAGGGGGGGCTGGCAGTTTAAATACCCTGTGGGAGTGGTCTTGAGCATCTCTAGGGATGGGTCATTATTTGGTGGGCTTTCTTGGAGATGGAGTCTGGACTGAGGCAACTCCCAGGGTAGCGGGCGTGGGCTGGAACTTCCTCCCAAACATTCCAGACTCTTTGGGTATATGAATGCCAGGAGCTGGGGTGACGCTTCCACCCAAACACCTACCTCTTAAACATCAACTTAGATCTTTGCACCTTTATTCTGTTGCTGAGATCTAAACCTGAGTACTAGTAGAGATGGAAGCCTCGTTTCTGTGAGCATTAGCCAATCCATCGCCTTCCACTGAACTGCTGTTTGTTACTCCATCTGGCTCTAATCTCAGAGCCAACACATTTTTCACTGACCCTTCATAAATACATTCAACCCTGCCATGAAGAAGAGGTCATTACGCCACTTTTGTGTGTAAGAATTCAAGGCCTTCTATTTAAGCCTCACTTGGGAACTGTCCCCTAAGTGTCCCTTCCATAGAGGCACATATAGGAGGGAGAAGGGAGGTTCTGAAGTGGCTTTCCAGAGGAGTGTGTTGGGGTGACTTGGGGTTCCCAGGGTCTACAATGGAGTGAACAAATCTCCACTGGAAGCAGTAGAATTACTGAGAGACGTGCAGGCAGACTGGCCCAATGTCAACAGGAAAAGACTTGAGGCTGAAGAGCAGGCAAAACCCATGTCCGTGCGGCCAGCAAGAGCAAGGTTGAAGTCCATCACAGCTTGGAGTTAAAGGAACATGAAGAAGTAGTAAATGTGGGGTTTGAGCAAGGGCTGTAGTAGGGGATTCAGGGAGCACCTTCCACTTTCACAGAGTGAATGTGTTGTTTTGGGGAGTGAGCCTTTTATTCTGGGCGTAGCCTTTAGCCTTCATTCACCTTCATTACAGAAACAAAACACCTTGTATCCCCCCCAGTTTTGGGCATGTGGGACTCAGCCTTTCTCTGTGATGTCAAAGAACATTAGTGTGTCTCATGTAATCGAAAGCTGATCTTCCCACTTGTTCTGGAAGCCCATTCCTCTGTGTCCTGGGTCCTGACGCTGAGGGTGACTGTCACGTTCCACCATCCTCTTTCCTTAGCTTCCCCTCAGAGGGAAAACGAGTTTCTCCTGCATTTACCCACAGAGTGTCCGTCTATGTGCCTGTACATATCCCCCCATCTCTCACTGCTCCCTCCCCCGAAGCTGAAGTGTGATCTAACTCATACTTCCCTTCTCTCTCAGTCTCTTCTGTAGAGTTGGGGAACCTTGACTCCATTTAGTTCCCTCCCTGAATGTGGATATCAGTTTTCACAGAGCCCAGCTGAGACCCCAGACCTGTCCCAGTCCTCAGCCATTGCCCACCCTGGCCATGCTTACTCTTAAGATTGCCCTTGACACATGAACCTGTCCTCTCAGGTCTGCCATGGCTCTCTAGGTTTCCTCTCTGCCTGATTTTACTCACGCCATTGTTTCCATGGTGCCGCTCACACCAAGAACCCTGTGTCTCTTTCTCTAACCCAGTCTGTGGCTCTGCATCAGAGTCACAACCCCTAGGAATGGACCTCCAGCGAGCCCTTATGAAAGCTGCCCACGTGTAAGCAATGGGCAGCCATAGTAGACAGCTACAATGGAGAGAGACACTTTGGAAACAGTCTTAGCTCCATATCCTGCCCCACCTATGGACCAGAGGTCTAAGATGGGGACTGTCTGTGAATATGCTTGTCAAGTGTAGGTATTCTATGCGATGGAAATTGTACTGGTCCCAAATGCCCACTGGTGTGTGTGTGTGTGTGTGTGTGTGTAGGTGCCCATGTGTGTGCATATGGAGGCCACAGAGCATGTTGGGTGTCTTCCTCTATCACTTTTTCACTTTGTTTTTAAAGACAAACTCTCCCACTGGCTGAGAATTTCCCCAGTCTCCTCTCCCCAACACTAGAGTTACAGGCACATGTAGCTATGTCCGACTTCTATGTAGTTGCCAGGAATTTGAACTTGTCTGCTTGCTTCCACAATAAACCATTTCCCTAGCTTCCCACTGACTCTTTGCACCTGCCATCATTCCAACTCAATGCATACAGACCGAACCAAGCCTGCTCCCAGGCCCGGGCTCCTTGTCTCTGCCCCTCCTCCTCCTCCCATGAGCCATCGAATTGTGCAAGCGGGCATCTGCTAGTCAGTTACCAGTCCTATCTGTCTCCATGTTATTGCAATCCAGGCTTGGAGATGGTTTGTAGCTCTGTTGAGGCTCAGTGCTTTAGGCTAGAACTCCAAGTTGCTCCCATCTAGGCCTGTCAACCCAGGCATATTCCCTGGCGGGCTCAACTGATTGATTTTCTTTGAATGCAAATGGTTCTTGTACCATCTCCCTCACTTAAAAACCATCAGACCTCACCACCATCTGGGTCCCTCTCTCCTATCATACCCTCTCCTATGTGTGGTGTAGCCTGTCTCCCAACCCTCCAGGGCATACTAACTGCTTCCCAATGCCATGCTTTCTCAGGTCTCCGTGCTTTGCATAAATTGTGTGTTACTGTCTCAGAACAGTATTAGCTTCCTGGGAAATTCTAAAGATCGGACACCAGCATCCCCACTACCATGAAATGTCCTGGTACCTAGCTAGCTTCTCCCGTGTACTAAAGTGGTCCCACCGCATCATCTGTAGGTTTTCATGATAGAAAATGTCCCTAGGGCTAGACTGTCTCAGTCCACTTTCTGTTGCTATAACAAAATGCCTAAGGCTAAGAACTTTTCGAAGAAGAAAAAAAAGATGTTTATAGTTCAACTTTGAAGGTTGAAAGTCCAAGGTCAGGTGACTCCATCCATTTGGCCTCTGGTAAGGGCCTTTCTGGTCTTGTTAGGACATAGTAGATAATATTCTGTGAGTAAAGTGTAGTAACACAGAGAGACAAGGAAACTAGAGACTATGGAGGGGTTCGACTTATTCTTGTATGTCAACTTGCTCACTCCACGAGACCCCAGTAATCTCTTAAAGGGGCCAAGTCCCCAGTGACCTAATTTTCTCCTACTGGGACTCACCTTGTAAAGGCCCCATCATCATCTCTCTGAATGGCTATACTAAAGACCAACCTTACATACAGCATATGAACCTTTGGAGAGAAATATTTTTTTAAATTCTAGCCCATGATAAAGAAATATGAATATTAGTCTAGGTATTGACTATTTTCACTGAACTTGACATTATCATTAATCATTTTTTAATTAAAATCCATTTCTTTCTGTATGAAGGAAAAACCCTTGTCTCTCACATTCCCTGGGCCTTTTTTAAATCTCTTAGCTGCTAATTCTCTACTCTCACCTCTAGGGCTTCACACAGGAGATATGTTCATTGACTCTCTAATTTCCTTTTTCTTTTTTTCACTCTCAATGCCTTCCTCGGAGCAACAAGCTATGTTTAATTTTCCCAAGCAGGAGCCATCTTCAGCCTGCTAATTCCAGAGCTTAAGGAGTCTCTGCTTCCATAACCAGGGCTGAAAACAAGAGTGCAGTAGAGCTGTTTTCTAGTCTCTGCCTTCTTTCAGGTCCCTGGTACTTAATTCCCACTTACCTCCTGTACCATCTCCTTGTGGATGTCTGTGTGAGTCCTCTGGCCTTTATACCAAGGAGGCCATTATTGAGAATCCTGATCCTCGTGTGTATGTGTCATTAAAAAAATGTACCCCAGGTCATGATTCCGACAGGACTATCATTTTGGGTATTGACTCAGTTGTTCCTATCAATCCAGGGGTGATCAGCCAGGACGTGTCACCTCCAGACACCTGGGTAGACCAGCATGAACGACATGCTGGTGTCTGTCATCCCACCCTCTCTTCTTCCTTCTGGGGGCCTTCAGCTGCGGCTAACAGAGTATTTCCTACAGATAGATCCCTCACCTGGTCCCCGATGAAGAGTATAACCAGTGAAAGATGTGGTGGAAACCGGTCAGAGGAATCAAAAGGGATCAGCTAGAGTCCGTGCAATCTTTGGTTTTCAACCAGTCTGGTCACCTCTTTTTGGGTCCTGTTCCTTTCTATCAGAAGTCCGTAGCCTCTGATTGCTGCAGGGGAAGGGGGCGTCTGCTGGGTTCGATGCTTTGGCTTCTGGATGTCTCCCCTGAGGGAAATCCTCTCAGCCAGGTGTCATGAAGCTAGCTCCAGACCTGGGTGTCTGGCAGGTCTGAGCAGAATCTACATACCTGGTGCCCTGTAGCTGGCTGCAAAACCCTCCAGCAGAGCTGGAGTCTACCTGCCCACTCGACAGAGCCAGGCCTGGGCAAGTCAGCCCTCTAGAAAGATGTTCTCTTAAAGAGGCTTTATGATCTCTTAGTTATAATAACAACAGTAGTGACAATATTCCAAATATGATTGTGGGAAAACACGTGGGACTAAACCATTTTCTCTGGGCTCCAGAAAAATCCATATGATGGGAATTAAAAATCAGGCACCTGAGGAGAAGGGCTCGTCTTCCCTTGCTGCTTGGATGGCACTGTGGGGTCTTGGGGACCCTCGTGTGTGAGACTGCTGAGAGGAAGACATTCCCAGGCCTTGGAGGTGGTCGTTTGAGTCTGTGGTCAGCTCACTATTCCCTGTTGCACAGAACATTAGCATCCCATTGTCTGTCCTCTGAGCAGCCTGGTGACTTCCCATGGCTTTAGGCATATGTTTCCGTGGGAGGGCCAATTCCCAAGCCACTTAGCCTCCTTCCTGGAGAACGCGGAAGAGCCTCACACTGCCTTCCCACAGCGGTGGAATGAGCTCATTGATGAAACATCAAGGCCCAGCGCTGCTTCTGGCATTGCATGAATAGATCACTTCCCTTGCTCTGCCGTAGTCGCTCCTGTCAGAGCTTCCCTGGGAGCTAGCTGGGCATCTGAAATCGGCCAGTCTGTACATCTCATTATCCCTTCATCCCTGCAGTCAGATGATAGCAAAACCTCTGCCTGTGCATATCCTATGCTGTCTCTAAGTACCAAGGCCATTTCCTACTTTCAAGAGAATGCTAGGGTATCTTCAAGAATCAGAGACTTTCAGACCAATGGTATCAGCCTCTTGATCTTCCTCTCCTTCCGTTGTCAATTCGGAGGCCTTCTGATCCCATGAGACATCTGTCTGGTGCCTATTCCTGAGCAAAAGAGACATTGTAGAAAAGAGGCCTCTGGGGGCCAGCAAGAGAGCCAGGGTATTGGCAAATCTTGACCAATTGAATAGGTGCATTTTGAACCCAGAAAAAAATGTAATCATGGTTTCTCAGCACTTTCTCCATAGAAATGAGTCCTGAACCAGTTAAGACACAGTGCCTGGCTCCTCATTCTATCCCACTATGTGCATTCTGATTCTGTTTATTGAATTGCAACTTGTATTATTGTATATTGTAAATTATCCCTAGTCCCCAAATCCAAAATCCAACATGCTCACTGTCTTAGGGTTTTATTGCTGTGAAGAGACACCATGACCCAGAAAACTCTTATGAAGGAAAGCATTTTACTGGGGCTGGCTGACAGTTTAGAGGTCTAGTCCGTTGTCATCATGGTGGGAAGACATAGCGGTGCTGGAGAGGTAGCCGAGTGTTCTGGATCAGCAGGCAGCAGGAAGTGAATGCTGCACTGGTCCTGGCTTGAGCATTTTAGACTTCAAAGCCCCCTTATGACTCACGTCCCCCAACAACACCGCACCTATCAGCAGTGCCAGGTCCTGTGAGCCTGTGGGGCGCTTTCCGTTCAAACTACCATACTCAAAAAGAACAAACAGGATGCCATGAGTGGAAAGCTTCACACCTGTTTCAGGTGTCAGGTGACAGCGACAGTTCAGAGCCAGCAAAGGTATTTATGCATCAGCTTACACAAGATGCATAGGGGTGTGTGGGAAACAGAACCGAACTCCATGTTAGGACTCAGGTTCCATCTGCCAGGTTTCTCATTACATATATGCAAAGAATCCAAAAACCTGGAACACTTCTGGTCCCAAATATTTTGGACAAGGGACATTTAACATTCAATCAAATCTATAACCTAAACCAATTAATGGATTACCTAGGTTTAATGTTTCATTAGTGTGAGATTGAACTAAGGAAAGCCACTGAGTGGGTCACGTCCAGTCATGGTTATGGCTTATATCCATAAGGTGATGGCAGCCCTTTCTGTCTCCATAGTGATTGTGGCCAAGAAGCAGGGTAAGATGTAGGGGGCGGGCAGGGATAGGAGCTTGCATATCAGCCTCGTGTGGAGGATCCACCCTTGTAGACTGAGGTAAGCCAGTCTCCAGTCGGATGATCTTCTGCCTCCTTGGGGAGTACACACACACACACACACACACACACACACACACACACACACACGGTGCTCTTAAATACATGCAGGCAAAGCACTGATAAAATAAAAATAAACAAATATTTTAAAAAATTTTCTCCTGGCCGAACCTTTTTGTTCTAGCCACGGCAACTTGTCTTGTTTTGTTCTTGTTCCGAAAGTAATGCACAACTAATAATACTACTTATAAATTAAAAGCAACGGGAAGACCTTCTTCTTAAATCCACAACCTAATGTGTCATCAATAAGCACTGTGTTTTGGTGTGCATTCCTCTAGATTTTTTCATCTGCTGTGTTGATTCATATTTTTTCTTCAAAGCCAAAAGCGCTATGGTTTTTACTTATCATGGATAACAGTTGCAAAACATTTTAAATGTGGGAACCATTGGGTTGGAGAGATGACTCGGTGGTCGAAAGCACTGGCTGCTCTTTCAGAGGACCCGGATTCCATTCCCAGGACCCACATAGTAGCTCATTGCTGTCCATATGTCTAGTCCCAAGGGATCTGACCCCTTCCTCCGCCCTCCACAGTGACCGGGCACACATGTGTTACACAGACATACAAATATCCATGCACATTAAATAAATAAATACATACATGTAAGTTTTTAAATTACAGATTTAATTTTAAAAGGCGAATAACGTGTCAATTCTATTGGAATCCATTTCCCAGAGGCAATTGTTTCTAGTTTGCTTCAAGGTGTCTAGTCTTCTTTGCCTATTCACAACCCCAGTAACAAAAATGAAAATATAAGTATTCTCTTTTGTAACTCTTTTCCCAGTTACTGGCATATTTGTTACCTCTTCCCATAATAGTAACCCCTGCTGTTTCATTATTGCCTGCCTAAAATCACATTAGGAAGTGACTTATAACTCATTCATAGCAAAAACTATACGTATATTGCTTCTTGACTCCCCCTCTTCTCCAGCTTCTGCAGACAGGTAGACAGATCTCTCTGCTTATGCTTGGAGTGCTTTTTAACACATCTGGAAAACCCCTGCTACCCTTTCCTTGGTGCTTATCTTCCTAAGAAGCCGTAGGTTATAAAAACAATCAATTCTAGTGGAGAAAAACAAAATAGAACTAACTTAGCTTCAAGGGAAGCAGCAACGTGAGCAGCAGGGGACCTGGAGTAGAAGAGCTCAGATTTCACAGGCAGGTGTTCTTGGTGCAGTCTCGAGGTGTGGTCTCCACATCTCTAGGCACATGTTCTCCCAGAGAGCTGGCATCTACACAAGCACAGACCTCACATAAGATAGTTGTGGGGGGAGGGGGAGATCCAGGAAAGCCTTTTTATTCCGTGTACCGCTACTGCTTGGGCCATTTTTTTTTCTCTCTTGGGAATTCCCTTCTGAGTCTTGTGCTAGTCTTTGAAAAATAACCACATGTGACACAATCTTGATCCATTACAGAGCAATTTGAATAATGGGATTTTTCTGTTTGAAAATAACCAAGGGCCTTTTCCCAGCTCATATTTTTCTCTGACATTTTTCCAGAAGAATTGGAAACAGTAATGATTCGAAGTTATTCAGGGCAAAACCCAAACCCAAATGTTTCTGAGTGGAGGCAAGGGTGGTCAAGACGACCTGTGTGGAAATGCGAAACAAAAGCGGGGTTTAAACCCAGGTATTTAGTGCTCTTAACACGGCCCGGAGGTTCTGAAAAAAGTGAAATTGACGAATCAGTGGGCCACGATGAGTGGGCTAGAATGAAGTCATGGCGTTCCCAAGATGCTTTCTCGGAAGAAAAGCCAACATTCCTTGATAAACAAGCTTGGTCCGGTACATTTTCTAAATAAGTCTCTATCTATGACATCATAGGCAGGCCTGTGCTTTTCCTATGAAATGTAATAAAAAGTCACAGCGCTGCTGGCATTTGGGAGTTTCTGATGTTGCACTTTGAGCCACGTAGTTTGAGAAACCTCAGCGGTGGTAGAGCTGGGCTGGCGTATCCGTGACGGTCAGTGGGCAGTGCTGAAGTGTGCACTGGGGGCATCTGAGCTTGAGCATGCTGTTTATTGACTGACTGGGTAAGGACTGGGCACATGTGGTTAGGTTTTCCCTGTTGTGTGGGACTCCTACTTACCGCCTACTTACCTGCATGGACCGAATGGAGTTTAAGTCTAAAGTATCCAACACCTAGGGCAGTGGGCAAGGCTTAGAGACTTGTGCAGGCATGAGCTGGAGATCTCGGCAGATACCCTGTAGCAGTTAAGCCCAGGGTGTCTAAAATCAGCCTCAAGCTCTCCTCTGTCTCTCTAGGAAAGAAGTGGAGGCAAGGAAACCTTCCCCACTCTGGACAGTGATTGAAGAAGACACAGGAAATTTAAAACAGTCGAGACAAGAGAACCTTAAAAAAAAGAAAAAGAAGCCCACCAAGAGGTCACCTTTCCGGGAGATGATGTCCTCAGATTCAGATGGCTCTTCCCATGGCACCAGGTCCCCAGGGTCTAACCCCCAAAACCTTCCATGAGCCCAGGGTGGGGGATTGGGAGGCACCCTGAACTTGCATGACACTTTGCAACCTCTTTCGAGAATAATGTATGTGGGATCCTTTCCCCAGTTTCCGGGCCAGCGTAGGTCCCGGCACAACAACACAACCCCTCCACCGCCCCCCCGAGTCATGCTAACATCCACTTTCCCAGAGAAGGCTCTCCACTCGAGGCCTAAGACACTGCCAACCTCGCCTCCGTTGCTACACCGGCACCAGGAGCAGTCCTGCCCTGACAGATTCCAGCCACCCACAGCGCAAGGGGCTGAGGACCCATCCCTGAGGAACCCTAAGGCGTACACCCTAGTGGCAGCTAACTTTAAGCAAGCCACTATTCCTTCAGGGCTGCTCAGATCCTAGCCTCTGGACCCTGTGGAGCAAGCCTCTCTGGTGAGGTAAGGCTTGCCTTCATTCCACTCAACGCCTTCCCTGTTGATGAGAACCAGGCCCCCAACCTGCTATTTGAGCTTAGGGATTTTTCTGGCCATTCCGTATCCTGTTTTTCCCCCAACAGCACACATTGTTCTCAGTCTTTTGATACACTCTGTATACGTAGCAGCACTAGTGTGACAAGCTAATATCAGAATGTTCTCAGGGGTTTGGGGGGAGTCCGTTTAGTTGGGCCCCACACCTACGATCTTGTTTTAAATTGGTTCTTCCTTGTGAGTTAAGAATTTTGTCACCCAACATGAAGAGTGAAATTAAGACCTGGTTGGTAGCTTGCCTGAGATCTGTAAGCCTGAGCATTCTCTGTGTTACTATCTTCTGAACATTTCTATTGAGCCCTTCCTAATTGGTTGTGTTTGTAGTCTGTTGTAGGTACCTCTAATTGAGTGCAGAAGCTGAATAAAATCTTACATTGGAAACATTGCTCTGGCTGCTCCTTTGCTACTGTATTCTTTGAACGTTTAGTGCCAATGCAAAAGCATTCAGCTCTGCTCACTAACTTCAGGGCTGAAGTAGCTCTCTCCAAGTCTCCTTTGTCCAGGCGGTAACAGTCCTCGGACTATAAAAAACAAACAAACAAGCACAAACCAGTATAGCTTATTAATAAAAAAACATACTGGAGACCTTTGGAAAGTAGAAAAGATAAGAAGAGTTCTGATATTTAAAGAGTAGACTAGTTATGTTTGTGGTGTTCACATTCCCGAAAGCTAAAGTTGGAGAAATGAGAGGAGGAACCCACTTCCAAAATCATGGGAGAATGAGAAACATCAGCTTCTGCTTAAGCTGAGTACCACAAGGAAATGAGGATGGTAATGGAGACTGAAGTGTGAGTGAAAGTGGGAAGCAGGCAGGGGAGGCCTGTGGGAGGCCTGTTGCACTTCCCCACCCTAGCCCCAAAGACAAAACTCAAGCCCTTTTTAGCAGGGCCGTCCCGAAGCAACTTTCCTCTTCAGTCTCCAGAGGGATGTGTCGTAGGTCTCTGCATGGGGAGTGCTGGCAGGGAAGAGGGACATCCTTCAGTCCCTGAAAGCATGGACACCCTCATGCATTTATTTAGTCGCTCAACTGGAAGCTGAGTGTTGGCAATGAGTCAGGCTTCAGGACAGCCGGTAGACACAGGAGGATGGTCACCTCCTCTATATTCTATGTCCTCATCTCAATGTTCTTTTCTTCTCCTCCTCTTCCTTCTGCTGTGGGGCAATGGTCTGTACCCTGTCAATTGTATTTTAATAAAATGCTGATTGGCCAGTAGCCAAGCAGGAAGTAGAGGAGGGACTACCAGACAGGAAGTGGAGGCAGGGCGAGGAGAATGCGAGAATCCTGGGAACAGGAAAGATTCAGTCTGCAGTCATCACCCAGATATAGAGGAAGCCAGACACAGAGCAAGCATGATGTGACTGCCTCGCCAACAAAGGTATCAAGCCACGTGGCTAACACAGACAAGTATTATGAGCTAATATAAGTTATAAGAGTTAATAAGAAGCCTGAGATACTAGGCCAACCAGTTTATAGTTAATGTAGACCTCTGTGTGATTTCTTTGGTACTTAATAACTGTGGGAACTGGGCAGGACAGAAACCTCAGTCAACAGGATGGTGCCCAGCGTGACACCAATCAATATCCTTCTTTTCTTATCAAACTTTGTTTTAATGGGTCACACAAAAATTTAAAGAAATAAAACAAAGTCTCCAGAGAAGATATTGACCCTGTGCCAGGGAAGTCGGCCAACCCCTAGTGGTTATATAAGTCAGGAATATTTCTCTTCAACATTCCCTTTGATCCCTTTTCCTTAAATGTATAACCTGTCAGCCCATATCACATTTCTCCATCTAGACTGGAAGCAAGAACAGTAGACTCTCCAGGGGGAGTTTTCCATGGGAAGATGGCTATCAATAAGGTCACCTGGATTAGAACAGCCATGTTGTCATTTATCACAAGGAACTGTGGTAAATGACAATCAAAGTCCCTCTCATTTAGAAAGTACCAAATACCAAAAACAAGGAAACATGTACAAGAACTCAGAGAGAGATGGCACCAACCCTCTCTTTCTCTTTTGCATGTCTGTCACGCTTCATCTGGAGAGTGGGAACAGAAGCCAGGCAGCCCAGAGCATGACAGAGCAGAAACAAAAGCAGAGAAATGTGGAGTGAAGGAGTAACCAGAGAGGAAGACCATTCTCTTTCAGAAACAGATCTGGAGAAGCCTGGCAGACAGAGCAGGCATTGGCCCTGAGGAGCTGGCATCTCTAGCTTCCAGCTTGAGCAGGTGTCTAGCACCTGACAACCTATTCTTTGGCTCCCAGTTGAAATCTGACCCAAGACTGGTCCCTAGCCTGCTACAGTTTCATGTGAGCTTTCCAGGTCTATCTGTCTTAAAAATGTCAACTCCTCCTGGTAGCTGGCCAGTGATGGAAGCATATGGCTGGGAAAACATTAAGTCCTCCCAGAACCCAGCAAACATATCAGGCAACATAGTGTGTCAAAAGCCAAAGAATCTACTGTGGAGGTCTGACATTGCCTCCTTGGTTTGATAAAGGGAGTTCATTGACTCTATTGACCTTCTCACAGGCAGTAGAGTCTATCCTATTTCCACAATCCCATTAAGCGTCTAGGAAAGGGAACAAAAAGATGGGAAAAGATGGGATGTGTGACTGAATGCCGGTGTCACACAAGATTCTAAGTGGCAATCCCCTAAGGACTCAGTTGTACTGGGAAGTTTTATAGTTGCCACCATTTTTGTGATTGCCTTAACCAAGATGATGGTGAAGTTGCATGGTCATCGTCATCTTGATGATGTCACTAACCAAGAGGGTGGCCAAGTCACGTAGTTTCCACCACGTTGTTGATACCTCTAGCCGGAATGGTAGCAAAGTCACATGATTCCTCTCTGCTAATCGCAAGCTCAGCTCCATGATAAATTGAGCCCATTCGCCCACAAGTATATAATTTCCTGTGGGATTCAGGTTTCTCACAGACTACATGTGGACACTCATCCCCTTTCTCTGAAACACAGAACAAGACATCGGAGTTAGCATAGCACAGAGAGAGCAGGAGAAAATGCCGGCGGAGTGTAGGCCCCAAATAGCAAAGCAGAAAAAGGGAGGGGGAAGGAATTCCACGGTGTCCTGAGGAAGGAGAGTCCATGCTGTAATTGGGAATATCAAATGATGTCACCTTGATCTTGTTTTTTTTTTAATATTTATTTATTTATCATGTATACAATATTCTATTTGTGTCTATGCCTGCAGGCCAGAAGAGGGCACCAGACCCCATTACAGATGGTTGTGAGCCACCATGTGGTTGCTGGGAATTGAACTCAGGACCTTTGGAAGAACAGACAGTGCTCTTAACCTCTGAGCCATCTCTCCAGCCCTTGATCTTGTTTTGATCTAGATAACAAGACCCTAGAAAAGCATTTCCTGAAGGGAAGCCAGGGACTAAGAAATTGTGCCAAGACCCATAGGTGGCGCTGTTGCCTTGGGACCTCATTGAGTAACTGGGAGAGTGTAACCTTGATCTCCACTTTGTTCTACCTGAGCATTGGGACTGAGAACGGGTCTGGGACCACCCACTGCCACCCCCGTTCCCCATGTTAGCAGAAATTCACTTCCCTTAGGGACCAGCTTGTTACAAATAGTCACTTGTGATTTAAAATGCCACCCAGTTAGAAAAGCATCTGCCTGGGGACCATGAAGTTCACAGAGCTGGTGCCCACCTGACCTTACGGTGGGACACATGGGCCTAACCACAGTAAACTCCTGTGTGTTTCCCTCCCATCCCTCATACCTGACCCCAAATCTCCCAGATTCTCTGAGGGAACAATGGTGGAGAGAGAGTCCTGTGCCCGGAAGAGTATGCCCAACACATTAAAAGCCTGAACAAAGTTTATCTAAACCTGTTTCTCTGAGTGTCTTTCTCAAGGCACTTCAGCACTAAACGTCAGGGGATTTTCTTTTCTTTAATTCTGTTTTGATTGAATGTGCTATGTCATGTGTATGCGTTGCCTGCATATGCGTATGTGTACATGTGCACCTACGGAGGAGGCCATAAGGCAGCACCAGATCCCCTGGAACAGGAGTTACAGCTGTGAGCCTCCATGTGGGTGATGGGACCTGAACATGGATCCTCTGTGAGATCAGCAAGTCCTCTGTGCCATTTCTCCAGCCTCAACTTTAGGGATATCAGTCAATGAAATCAGTTCAATAAGAAGCACAAAAGACCTCCACCAGAGCAGGCCTGAGTGAGAGACCTCTGTGGAACCAGGCCCAAGGCAATGACCTCCTCTGAAGCATGCCCAAGCCTCTGCAGGAGCAGGTATGAGGGAATGACCTCTGTGGGACCACTTGCAATATTAAAACTGCCAAGTACTTTACTGTCGATTGCGTTGGGTGGGTTACTCAGTCTAGGGGTTTGTAACCCACCCTGCAATCAGTTATTCCAGGGTCTCGGAGGGGCGCTACCTGGAAGGGAATGAGCTAAGACAGAAGAAGGAGGCCAAGCAGATTTGTCAAAGCCTCCGTTTATTAGGGACGGGTTACAGTTTATATATGGTAAGGAATGGGGGGCAGGGCACGGGATCCTGGTCACATAGGCCAGGTTACATTCAGACAGGTAGGCCAAGAAGTCATGAGTTGCCACACCTAGTTCCCTGGATAGCTGGAATGTGAGGCGGGTTCCACTAACAGATAAGTTAATTGGGTGTGGGGCAGGTTCTCAATAGAACATAATTATGGGTGTGGGGTTCTCTGCAGACTCCCCAGGGTGATGGTTCCTGTAATGATTTTTAGGGGGGAAATGGCTCGTGACACTTTACCTACTGAGCCATCTTTCTGGCTCCAAATAAACCATGTTTAGTGGAGATACTTTTTTTAAAATTATTGTTTTAATTGATTCTTAAACCAATTCAGACATTTTATATTATTTAATATTTATTTATTTATTATGTATACAATATTCTTTCTATGTGTATGCCTGCAGGCCAGAAGAGGGCACCAGACCTCATTACAGATGGTTGTGAGCCACCATGTGGTTGCCGGGAATTGAACTCAGGACCTTTGGAAGAGCAGGCCATGCTCTTCTCTCCAGCCCCAGTGGAGATATTTTAAAAAGGAGATACCCAATTAGCCTAAAGAACTGGCCCACTCCATTGGTCATCAGGGAAATTGTGGTAGGTAATCAGGAAAGAACCTATGTTACAATATGACTGGGCTACTATACCCAGCTGTTTAAACACGGGTCTAAGTGCTATTGTGAGACTGTGTGAGGCTATAGGTCATAACCAGGAAGGAAGGAAGAGCCCTAGGTCATCTAAACGGGCCTGGCTAAATCAGTTGAAAGGACTTGGAAGAGCAGAAGATGTCTGGATGAAGGTAGGATCCTGTGGATAGCAGCGCCCACCCTGTATCCTGAAGCCCTTGACCTGCCCTGACTTCCTGACTGCCTGCTCTCCACAGCTTGACTGTCCCTGGGAGCATGAAGATGAAGGCTGGGGAGGAGATCCCCGGCAGCCACAGGAGGCCTGAGAGGAGACAGCTCTGTGTGTGAAGATGGCTATATGACCAGCATCACACATTTGTTTTTACCTCACATACCCCCAGCTTCTGGGGCGGCCCCTAACTCACCGAGAGATTAGTACTCACTTCCCCAGGGACTAGGACTTCATTTGGAGCTGCGTGGTCCAGTAATTTACAATCCCAGGATTGGGGGGGGGGGTGCATGGCATAATTGAGTAAGGCCACCCTTCCTTTTTCTTTTCCACCTCCCACTGTAGCTATCCTAAACCTTGTCTGTTTTGCTGTGTCTGAGATCCAGAAAAAAACAAACAACAAACAAACACACATACACACACACAAATCAAATCCTACCAACACTTAATTCCCAAAGCACAATATGTGGATGGATGAAACAAGGGAAAACTGGCAAAAAGAAGCAGAAACCAATACATTCTCACCCCTTGGTGGAGTTGAAAACTTCAATAGCGGCGCTTCCCAAAGAGCTCAATGGGAATGTAAGAAAGACACGTTGAGGGGGTCAGGGGAAGTGAGGGTGAAGCCGAGAGTATGGTTGAGACACATTGCACACGTGTATGAAATTGTCAGAGAGTAAATAAAATAGCCTAAAAATTAAAATAGGCATCAGGTAAACATGAAATGCAAATTATGCATAGCATGGAAGTATAAAGAGGATTTATGAGAGAGGAAGAGGAGGTCTACAAGGCAAGGAGGGAGGAAAAAGAAAAGGTAAAGAGCTAAATGCACTATGAAAGCAGGAGGGACAATCGGGGGGGATAAGATGGGCCATGACACCCTTGCCATTATTGCACTGGTGGGCATGTCTTGCCAGGGTGGCCATTTATGTGGTGTGTAGGGTTCACAGGTGGGTAAGATTGATGAATATTTTTTCTCCTCCAGTAGCCTGTATACACGGACAGCTATTGGCTCTTTTTCTAGAATTTATTTTTAGAAACAGTCTGTGTATGTACCTGTTTCTTGGTATACGCATTGTGTAAGTGCAGGTGCTGAGGAAAGCAGAGAGGGTGTTAGATCCCTTGGGACTGGAGTGATAGGCAGTCATGCGTAGCATGATGGGAGTGCTGGGGACAGACCCAGGTCTTCTGGCAAGACAAGTGCTTTTAACCGCTGAGCCATCTCTCCAGCTCCTGGGCTCTTGTGTTTGGGTCTGTCTAAAATATATCACAACTTACTTTCCCTTCATAAGTAAGACAGGGCTCGGCACTGACTTTTATCTATACATACCCTGTCATTTTAGAATCTTTTCTTAAAGATAAATTCCCTTTCCCTAATTATTTATGTTCTAGTTGGCTTCTGAGTCTGTGAAAAATATCACTATCAAAAGCATCTTGTGGAGGGAGAGGTTTATTTGGCTGACAGGTTACAGTCCACCATCAGGGGGAAGCCAAGGCACAAACCGAAGCAGGGGTCATGGAGGAATGATACAGGCTCGCTTTCCTGGCTTGCTCAACTGCATGTCTTATAGAGCCCAGGGCCACCTGCCCAGGGATGGCACCACCCACAGTGGGCTGGGCCCTCTCACCTTAATCAGCAATCAAGAAAATGCCTCCACAGGCATGCCCACAAAGCCATTCTGAGGGAGACAGCTCCCCAGGTGAGAGTCCCTCCTCTCAGGTATGTGTCTAGATTTATGTCGAGTTTGCAAAAAGCTGTCACCTTTTATCAAATGATCTTTATCAAAATCAGATGAACATATATAAAAGGATCTTTTTTTCTAAAATTTCTGTTTGGCTTGCCTCTTTTTTTCTTTCTTTTAATTTTTCGAGGCAGGGTTTCTCCATGTAGTCCTGGCTATCCTGGACCCAATATGTAGACACAGAGATCCTCCTGCCTCCCGAGTGCTGGGATTAAACGTGTGGCCCACCACTGCTCCCCCGACTAACCTGTTTCTTAAGACAATACCACCCAGTTTGGATTATTGTAGTTTCAGTCAAAATCTTGAAATCAGACAGTATAAACCTTTCAGCTGTCTGTCCTTCAGATGGCTTTGTGTAATCTGTCTCCTTTGATTTTGCATGACGGTTGTGGATATTTCTTTGGGAACACTTGCTGAGCTTTTGACTGGGATGGCATGGAATCAGCAGGTCAATGTGGAAGAAAGACATCGGTAGGTTTCCGAGACTTCACAATGTCTTCCGTAATATGCAACCATATTACATTCCATCCAGAGTAAGTGCCGGATTTACTCTTAGGTGCTTGGTCCTGTGAAACTGGTATGTTTTAAGTTTCCCTTTCTATTGTTGACTGTGTAGCACAACTGATATGTATAGATTAACTGTTTGATGAAATTCCCTGACTGGTTCCCTTGGTTTTCGTATACCGCTCAGGTTCCCACATGCATGAATGTGCTGTCTGCCAATAACCAGTTGTCTTCTCGCCTCAGAGTCTTTGCTTTCTCTCTGTACTGTGATTGCTAGGAATTTCAGTGCCGAGTTAAGCAGAGGTATTGAAAGAGAACACCCTTGCCTTGCTCCTAATCTGGCCCCAAATCAAGCATGATTTTAACATCCTGAATGACTTTGATCAAGTTGAAGATGTTCCTTCTCTTCTTAATTTTTTTGAGTTTAGAAACACACACACAGGTATTAACTTTGTGAAATTAACTATACAACCAAAAAGCCTAAGCTGCCATTTAAGAAAGAAAAGGCTCCTGGGCTGGAGAGATGACTCATCAGCTCAAAGCATTTGCTGCTCTTGTGGGAGACCCAGGTTCAGTTCCCAGCATCCACACAGCAGTTTACAGCCGTCTGCATCTCCAGTTCCTAGGGATCCATCACCCTCCCTAGGCTTATTGGTGTACTTCCACAAACTCAGGCAAAACACTCACATACATAAAATAAATCTTTTTAATAAAAGGAAAACATAGTTTCTGACTCTTCCTTATATAAAACAAAACAAAACAAAATGTTCTTGCCTATGAGTATATATCACTTTGGGCCTGATCCAGAGACAGAAACTACACCATGATTCAGATTAGTATAAAATTAACTATTTTTTAAGTCACTACAAGAGATAAGAACCCTTCGTGGCACCCTAGAGCTGGGAAAAGTAGCCGACAGACTTGGAGCAGGACCTTTCCTAGAGGCTAACGCAGACTTCAGTGCAACGGGCAACATGGCAGCCCAATGGACCAGAGAAGAGAGGTGCTTCGCACAGACGAGCCAGCAGGGGGCAGCAGTCAAGCAAGCCCCAGCCTTGGCCAGCCACCCAAGCATGCCGAGACTAAAGTCAGTGTGAATAGGACACCTGCAGCTGTGACCTTTACATTGGAAGGTTTGCAGTTCTAAAGGATTAGGAGACAAACCTGAGGAGGGGTCAACCTGGAAGCAGAGGGATTTGAGACTCTGGAGCAGGTAGGAGCCACAGCTTTCAATGTTTTCATTACAACAGCTGCAGAGAGGTAATGAAGTCTAAAGTGTGGTTGGGCACCATCAAGGGACTGTGACTTCCAGCCATGTGACCAGGACAAATCACTACTGGTTATCTTTATTCCTGCTTTCTCACCAGTGTGCCACCCCAGAAACATCAGGGGAACCCCTTTCTGCTCAGTGTCATTCCATTGTCCTCTACCAAGAAACTTCAACACCATAAGGAAGAAATTCTGCCCATTGCTATGGGGTAAATATTGAAGGAAGAACCTGGAGCCAAGAAACAATAGACAGGTACCTGACAACATACAGTTAAGGAATGGGGTGTCCTAAGCCATCAAATAGTTGACCTTCCCAGAATTCTCTTTAAAGATTCTGGAATAGAAGTGGATTATTATTATTATTATTATTATTTTATTATCATCATCATCATCTATATAGGGAACCTGAATCTCACATTAGATTTAACTTTACTCATATTTTAAAAAATTTCAAGTTAAGTTTTGTAGGTTTTATATCAAAGTAAGTCCAATTACATTAAAGAATATTAAATTGTAAAAGGAATAAAAAACAGAAGGGCACCAAAGAAAGAGTAGGCATCATATAGTTAGTAGAATTACACATTTCTAGACTTTCAATGGGTGAACTAAAAAGGAGAAACATAAAATGTACTCAAATCTCAAGAACAATTATCAGGACCCAAGCAGATGGGAGCAGTGTGTGTGTGTGTGTGTGTGTGTGTGTGTGTGTGTGTGTGTGTTTGTGTGCGTATGTTTGTGTGTCTGTAGAGACCAGAAGAGGGTGTCAGATTCCCTAGAGCTAGAGTTATAGGTGCTTATAATCTGTCAGGAGTAGGTGCTGGCAACTTGAACTTTGGTAGTTTCCTAAAAGAAACAACAACAAGGGCTGGAGAGATGGCTCAGAGGTTAAGAGCATTGCCTGCTCTTCCAAAGGTCCTGAGTTCAATTCCCAGCAACCACATCGTGGCTCACAACCATCTGTAATGGGGTCTGGTGCCCTCTTCTGGCCTGCAGGCATACACACAGAAAGAGTATTGTATACATAATAAATAAATAAATATTAAAAAAAAAGAAACAACAACAAAAGCCTGCTAGTATGACATTAAAATCTTACAAAAATTGGATGGAAAATATCAAAACTTGGATGTTAGTGGGAAAGTGACATGAACAGAAGTATTAACTGACAAAGAAGTAGACAAGAATATGCCCAACTTCTTCTTATTGTGATGCAAATTATAACCATCATAGGTTGATTCATGCATTAAATTTGAAAATAAGATAGATGTTAGTATGAATATATGTATTGAAACTGGGAAGGGATGGATGTTCATAGAAATTGCTAGAACATCTAAGTTTGGATGTTTATGTCCTAGGGGTGGCTCCACCGCTGAGGAATAAATACAAGATGCTATGCCTGTCTCTAAGAGTTGTGAAGAACGGTGGAAATAGGGAATAATGCAAACAAGTGTTTAAAATAAACAGTAGTTGGGCTCAACAGTTTAAGGGCTTTTCCTCTTGCAGGGACCAAAGTTCAAGTTGCCAGCACCTACTTCTGACAGACTATAAGCACCTATAACTCTAGCTCTAGGGAATCTGACACCCTCTTCTGGTCTCTACAGACACCCAAACATACACACACACACACACACTTAAAATAAATTTTTAAAAATCAACCACTGTTTATGTTGTTCTTTATGTGATTCATTTGAACACAGTCATGATAAATTGGTCAAATAAACTATTTGGCCATGGCTGAAACTCAAGGGAAGCTAGTGTCACAAGATAGGCTATCTATCAAGGTATAAGAGATAATTAGATTTGAGCAGCAAAATATATTTATATCATTGTTGCCATCATCGTGGATGACTGTATGAAGAAGCATTAGAAGGTAGGGACAGAACACATAAAACTGATCTATTACATCTGTGTTTCCTTTTTGAGACAGGATTTCATTATGTAGCTCAGGCCTGCCTGGAAATCCTTCAGAGCCCTCCTAGCCTCAGACTCAAAACCATTGTCCAGTAGGATGTGGCCGAAGGCCTCTAGAGTGCTAGGATGACCTAGCTGGAAAGCTGATTTCTAAAGTTCCGTGATTACTAATAATGCCCGTGCATACGTGTATGTGTGTGCACATATATATGTATGTCTTGTTTTGTTGAGACAGGGTCGGTCTCTATATAATAGTCCTGACTGCCCTGGTACTCATTCAACAGACCAATCTGTCCTTGAACTCATAGAAATCCTCCTGTCTCTGCCTCCCCTCCCAAGTGCTGAGGGTCCATGTCTGGTATGGGAAGTCCTTCTGTCTATGTGTCGCTTTTATTGGTTAATGAATAAAGAACTGCTTTGAGCCTATGGCAAGGGAAGAACAGAACTAGGCGGGGGTGGAGGGGAAACCAGGTTGTATGCTGGGAGAAAGAAGGGCGGAGTCAGAGAGACGCCATGGAGCCTCTGGAGATAGACGTGCTGAAACTTTGCTGGTAGGCCACGACCTCATGGTGATATACAGGTTAGTAGAACTGGGTTAAATTAATATATGGGTTATCCAGTAAGAAGCTAGAGCTAATGGGCCAAACAGTGATTTAATCAATACAGTTTATATGTGATTATTTCGGGTCTAAGCTAGTCGAGCAGCCGGGAATCAACAAGCAGCCCTCCTCCCTCCTACACGTGTCTAGCTATACAACACGTTTTTTAAATGAAGCAATTGAAAGGAGAAGGATTCAGGTATGTTTACAAGAAAGCAGCTGGGCCAGGATTAGCTCTTTCCTGCGCGAGATGTCTGTCTTATGGCAGCCTTCTTTCTCACTAGCCTTTGGCAGCTCTTTGAAGAGACGTCACAATGCTTACATCTCACTGAGTGAGGCCGGCTAACCTTAATCTCTTCTTCTGACATTAGGGGCTGTCATTTGGACCCTCACATTTGTTCCTTTTACCTCGTTTCTTGGTTTACACAGTTAGCTCACCATTGAAGGTACTCAGAAGGTTTGGAGTCTTGATGTGTAGCCTTTATTCGCTGTATTTCATAGATAGCGTGCTAACTGTACTTCCTCTCCCTATTAAAATGTGCAACTAAGCCAGCTGTGGAGGTGCACACCTATAATCAGTCCCATCACTGTGCAGCCAGCCAGGGCTACACAGTGAGACTCTATCTCACACATGTAACAGGAGCTGGAGGAATGGCTCAGTGGATAAAACATTTGCTGTACACAGGTGTGAGTTCCAATCCCCAGAACGCAAGGAAAGCCAGGCATGGGAGCATGAGCCTCTAATTGCAGTGCTCCTGTGACGAGATGGGAGGCAAAGAAGGGAGAATGCTTTAGATGCTCACGGGCCAGCTGGCCTGGTGTATGCAAACAGTGACAACAAAGAGACCCTGCCTCAAGCAAGGGGGAAGGTGAGGATAGGCAAGAGAGATTTCCCTGAGAGTTCTATATGTGTACCATGGCAAGCATGCTCCCCTACACATCATCTATACACAAAATGTGCACAACAGACTCCACATGTTTATTCACGGCCATGGTGGACTGCTGAGCCGGGCTGAGCACATCACATGTTGAGTGAGAACACTGCTGACACCCACAGGACAAATCACCCAAACACTTCTGCATCCATTTACATGCTTGTCAACTTTAACACTTAGCCAAGGTAGTTTTCCTTCACTGGGAAGACAATGAAGGTTTGAGGCTCAGAGAAAAGCTCTGGAGACATTCCCGGGTTTGGTTGTGTTGGGGATAACACTCGTTCAGTATTCAGTATCTTTCATCAGGACCTTTGCACACGCTAACCCTACTTACTCCTCGACGTGGCAGGCACACTGCCCCATCCTCACCTGTGTCCCCTTCGAACACCCTCCTCAGCTTTTCTAATCAAGACGTCCAGATTCTTTATCCACATTGTGTTTCCTGGAGGCATTTGCATTTTTTAAATGAATCAAAATAGGGAAATAAATGATGGCTCTGGTGGTAGGGTTTTCTGGCTTCGGTGGTCAGATACTGGAATTTGGGGGGGGGTGCTGATGCTGGAGCCTTATGACTCTCTTACTGGCCTCTGGGTGCTGTGGGACAATGGTTTTACCCTGTAAAGATTTGTTCCTTGTACTTCTTTAATAAAACGCTGATTGGCCAGTATCCAGGCAGGAAGTTGAGGCAGGGCAATGAGAACAGGAGAATTCTGGGAAGAGGAAAGATGCAGTCTGCAGTTGTCACCGAAATGTAGAGGATGCAGATGAGACTGCCCCACTGATGAAAGGTACCAAGCCACGTGGCTAACACAGGCAGAGCATTCTCTGAAGATGAGGCAGATTAGCTCCCATGGCCCCACAGTCCTCCCCAGACCCTTCGTGACACGGATGGAATTTTAACTCTTTCAATCTCATTAATTGCATCTGCCTTCTGCCTTTCAAATTGCCAGTTAAGTACGAGAAATAGACACTATCACCGTTGCTGCCTGGGAAAGGAGTGGGCAAGTGGACTTTTTAAAGGATAAAGCTTCTTCCCACCATGGATCCTTTCTCCTGCAGCCACGTTTGCACTGACTGGGAATTTCCACAGTGGGAACTGACATACTGCCACGTCTCCTAAAACCCTTGATTTCACAAGCCGCCTTATGACTAGCCAAGGACCCAGACCCTCTACCCAGACAAGCCCTATCTGTCTCTTGGGCCACACATCTTCTGTTCATCTGGTTTATCCTCTTATCAGAGTACGATTTCCTCAACTCAGCCAGAGGGCCACAAAGCTCCCAGCAGAAACACCCATGCTTTTGCCCACCTTGGAGAACAATTTAAGGACTTTTGAATGAATCTTCACCTGTAAATCTCAGGTCTTTGGCACATCAAAATTTGTTTGAACTAAAAATTTTTTACATAATTTGAGTGGTAAAACACTAATTCTTCTGTTGCTTTTTGAAAGCAATATATATATATATATTTCTTTCATATCTCTATGGATATACATATATATATGGAGATAATACTTGTGGATATGTGTCTATTTGGATATATATATACACACACACATATCACAGAATAAATAATGAATTATAAATTAGAAGAAAGGCAAAGTGCCTACTGCACACATATGAGGACCCCAGTTTGGATCTCTAGCACCTGTGCAAAAGTTGGGGACAGCAGCTCACACTGTAGCCCCAGCCCTGGAAGGGCAGAGCCAGTGGATTCCCAGAAATTGCTGACCAGCCAGTTCAGCCAAAGAGTGAGCTCTAGGTTCAGTGAGAGGCTTTGTTCCAGACATAAAGTGGACAGTGATAGAGGATGACACCTAGCATCAACCTCTGCCTCCATACACGCAAGGGCAGTCATGGGCACCCATGTACACACATATTACACATATGTGTACACACAAGCATACAACACACACATTTATTTACACAGTAAAACTGAATAAATGATAACTGCATGAAATACCTCTGAATCTTACCAACTTAAGATTGATTGACAAAAGCAAATCTCAGAAGACAATGCAGACCTTCATATTTACCCTAAATTTCAAAAGTCAATAATCAACAGGATGTCCCTTACGTCGTCACTCATGTGCAGATCTGACCCGAGACCTCTGGGCGTGGCCAGGGTTCATCATTTCAATTCTACAGCACCTAACTCACAGATGGAGAGAACCAGTCACATCAGGGGTCCTGGTTCTGGTTTCCCTCTGCTTCTGCTGGCTGGAAGCCACTTTGAGCCCCTCACAGAATCCTCTGCATCTCCCTGACATGGCCTGCCTGAGGCTCAAATTGCTCAGGGTCCCCCTAGTCCCTGTCTCCCCTGTCCAGTCCCCACTGCCCTGTCAGAAAAAGGATATGGAGATTTCTCCGCTCACAGCTGTCTATTTTAAAACTCAACTTGGAGTTTCTGAAGATTTCCCTCCTTGGTCTCCTTGTGTCATATGGGGCAGTTGGACCATGCCATTAACTCTCCTTGGTACTGACTGTATCCTACATGTTGACCAAAGATTGGCATTTTTTCCCTAACTGAGCCAGGCCCATCTGTTCCTTCCTCTCTGTGTCATTCCTCAGGTAAAGTTTTGGCAATATCACAGGTCCCCAGAGAGCATTCCACTTGAGTGTATCATGAGCAAAATCTGGACCTTTTATGTCTTAGGACCTTGCTCCTGGCTGCCTTTTGCAGAGAAATTCACAGAAAGACCCCTTCAGACTTTTTCTTTCTTTCTTTCTTTCTTTCTTTCTTTCTTTCTTTCTTTCTTTCTTTCTTTCTTTCTTTTTTTTCTTTTTTTGGTTTTTTGAGACAGGGTGGTTTCTCTGTGGCTTTGGAGCCTGTCCTGGAACTAGCTCTGTAGACCAGGCTGGTCTTGAACTCACAGAGATCCGCCTGCCTCTGCCTCCCAAGTGCTGGGATTAAAGGCGTGCGCCACCATCGCCCGGCTTTTTCTAATCATTCCCTGTCCCAGGTTATCTGCTCCTAAGTTCTTCAGAGATAACTAGTACTACACCCATCAATGCCTAAGAGTCAATTGCACACCCGGACGTGTCCCAAGTGCTCTGTCTCACTCCATCAGATGTAGTCTATCTGTTGATTCTGTAAGGTCTTCCCCCTTGAGTCTTAGACACAGTGTCCATTTCAGAAGCCAGCAGATGAGGAGGCTTTCATTTTGCAGGATGGTGTCTGAAGTCACACCGTGGTAACCCCTGCATTTTCCAAAATGGGGCTTTAAGATTCTTTTAGAGGTCTGCTATGTTTCCAGACAACAGAAGACACCCATCTGCTTCCTGTCTTTTCCCAAGGACAGGCCAATGGAGAACAGCTTTAATTTGTAACATAAATTGCTGGTATTAGAGGAAATGAGTTGTTTCCCATGGCAAAGACAGAACAATTGCACATGATAACTGAGATGCGTCAGAGAGTCCCTGGAATGCGAACTCTAAGCAAGCGCCTTGATGAAGCCAAGTCTTACAAATTTATGTTTTCTCATGTGTTGAATTAGTTTCAAGCTCCTTCTTGGAGCATAAATAGTAAAACAAGTGCCCTCTGCTCCACCCTTTCATGGCTTTGATTTGAATTTTATTCATTTGGTTGATTTTTTTTGGCTTGGTTTTGTTTTGTTTGTTCTTGTCATTTGTTTTCTGGTATTTTGAAACACAATGGCCAGGGTTTGTGTTAGAACTCAGTGTGCAGCACATGCTGCCCTTGAGCTTCAGATCCTCAGGCCGTCTAAGGACTGGGGTTATAGGCGTGTGCCTCCACATTGGGCTTCAGCTCTGTTTTGTTCATTTACATCTCTGATGTTTTTTTTTTAATCTGAATCTCTTGAATCTAACCAAGACTGAGGTGTCTTCAGAGGATTTTTTCTGAGCTTTGTTTTCCATTTTTATGACGTGTGTATGAGGGCACACATGTGAATACACTCATCTAATTTCCTAATTCCTAGTTTTCAAGAACCTCAGTGTTTGTTTTTTTATTTTTTTGTATGGTGTGAGTTTAAGTCCTATGCCATCTGAAGATGACTGTCCTCATGGAAAGAAAATTTAGTAAGCATTTTCAGAAAATTTCATAGAAGCTACTTAGAGAAGTTCCAGCATGCTGGTTGCTGTAGAATCTGCTTTTGAAGGTTTGGGGTTTTGTTTTATTTTGTTTTGCTTTTTCCTTTGTGGTATATTGGCCATGAAAACCTGAAACTTAGGAGATTGTCCAGTCCTTGTCAGACAAGCGGGAACAGTTTGCCCCTGGGACTAACTCTAGGGCTTCAGAGCCAGAGGTGGCTACTGTAGTGATGGAGAGGTGGGATTCAATCTTTCCTCCCCCCCTTCCTCTTCCTTCTCTTCTCCTTCCTCCTCTTTTTCCCAGCTAGTGGTTGAACCTGTGTGTGATACACAGACTAGGCTGGTGTTCTACCCTGTAGGTAACCATTCTTAGCAACATTGTCCTGTACACCTGCGCCCACTGTATATAAATCAAATTTGGGGAACTGCAAAGTTCTTATTTCCAAGGAGAGTTCCTACAAAGTAGGAAATACCAGCTGGGTTGGTGGGTTTAAAATTTTGGCTCTGTGAGTGTAGAAAGAAACAAAATGTGCAAGAATATAAATCTCAAGACAAACTTGTTTCTAAAAGCCTCATTAAGATTGTAGATGAGTGTAACACACACACACACACACACACACCACACCTTAAACTTCAAGCTGCCACATCCTTGCTGTCCTTACTCAGTGCAGACTCCTGGAGGCTGTCTGCCGTGTCCACTGGAGATCAGGAGAAAGTCCAAAGTTGACAGCTGGACTTTGCTTTCTTGCTTCCTGCCACCCCCTCATCCTTTGGAGGAGACCTAGATACAAGCGAGTGGCTTCTGCCCTTTTTGTGACTTCTTTTGAATCTCAAGCGCCTCAGCTGACTCTCCCAGTCAAAGGAGGCAACAGGTTACTCTGCCTGCTGGCCCCACAGGAGGGTCCTAGGGCTGAGGAGCTGCTGCGCAGAGCCCAGAGGGGGAGTAAGAAGACATTCTTCCAGATCCAGGCGCGCCGAGAAGCTCAAACTTTGACAGGGTAAGGTCTTAAGAGGGATTTAGCTGAAAGTTGCTGGGGCGTTTCTGGGTTGCTGGGTTGAGCTGAAAGCACTGGGAACGCAGAGTTGGGGCTGGATCCAGAACCGGGCGCCAAGCCCACGGGTCGGCGTGGCGCTGTCCGCAGCCTACGGTGCTGAAACGGATTCCGGCTGGGTGGAGAAACAACCTCTTGAATGAGTGTGCGGACGCAGGGGCACCCCACATCTCTCCAGTATGCTGGGAACAAAAGCAAGGATCCTCGATGCTCCTCATAGCACCCCAGTTCCTGCAGACTCGCTGAGCTAAGCCCGCTAAGCCATCAAGGAGCCAAGCAGAAATTACTGGGCTGGCTCTATTAGGACAAGACTGGGTCCAACCGTGAGTTCTCCCGTGACACCTCCAGCCACACTGTACCCAGAGACAGCATGTTCACCGCCACTAAATCAGGAAGGGGCTCAAGATCCACCTTGTCCCTCTGGCTCAACTGATTAGAGTCTCCCAGCGCCAGCACCGCTCTGGGGACACCTGTTTGGGAGACTTGGAAGGAGTCACCCTGAGGCAGCAGACAAGAAAGAGGATGGGAGCCATCTCTTCCAAACCCTACTCAGCCTAGAAAGACAAAGAGACAGGTGAAACGAGGAATGGGTGGGGAATTCGTTTAAGAAGTAAGCATATTTTTCTGGTGTTAATGATAAAATTATACCCGACTTAGCCATGGGGTCAGAGGGCTTAGGGGCTAGAGTACAAAGAAGGAATAGTGGCCCCTGATCCCTTCGAAATCCGCTTATCTGCTAAGATGTCTGGTTCTGTCCTCAGGATTTCCTCCACTGCTCAGCACCTCCCTTTCTCTTCCACCCCTTCCTCCACTCCTCGCCCATCACTGGCACCCACTAGTGGGTGATCTGCTGGCCACCCTGTATTGGGACTGGGGGCTAGAAAGTGGGGGGAGTTGATCCAGTTTTCTTCCCCCATTATCTTCCTTTCTACTGTTGTTGGGACTTCAATCCCAGACCCTCCTAGGCAAAGAAGGGGACTTAAGCAGAGTGGTGTAGAGCCTGCAGCCTTGACTAGCTGTTGGTGAAACTGAGCCTCCCAGGTGAGATCTACTTGCTCAGGATTCTCTCTGTAGCTCTGCCCCGGATAACTTCTCCCACAAAGTTAGACTATCCCATGTGGGTGCTCATCATCAATTCTTATTCTGGGCTGAGCCTGGAAACTGCTGCACTACCCCCAGTCCCTCACAGCTTTAGACAGTGGTCCACCATCTGGGTTCAAACGTCATCCCATAGCAGGCAGCTCAGATCCATGCCAACATTCTCTACCAACCATCTTCTCCCACCACCATACAATATTGCTCATTAAAACAACCAGTGCTATAGTTACCTGGTCATAGCCCTCACTAATTGCAGTGTGCTCTGGTTCCCCACCTCCTAAGTTGAGAATTCATGGGAAAGGGGGCCTGGAGAAAGTTGAATCCAGAGAGGGATGTCATGCATATTATGACAAAACCAATCTTCTATGCCAACATTCCGGCTGTAGGAAATTTAGTCTCCTCCTTGTTAACATTTCTACTGAGTTTTGGGAGATCCCCTGGTGTGAGTGGAGATGGATATGATGTCCGCTCTGTTTCACACCAAAGCCCAAACACAGTCTTCCTCTTCTACCTCTTTTCTGCCCCTAAGGGGGTCTTCCATGGCCCTGGATGCCAGAAGGGAGTGGTTGCTCTTTAATGGCTGACTGGATGGCTCCAGATCTCAGTCACTTTCTCTGGGACTTTGGCCAGGACTTCGTGTGCCTCTTGCCTTTGGTACACCTGTTCTTATGCCTTTTCTGTTCTCATTCACTGTCTGCTGGAGGATGTGCTTCTGGTTAAGAATGGGGTTGCTATGGTGACCAGCTTCAGGTTGCCATAGCATCAGAAGTAAACAGTTGGAAGCTGCATAGCCTCTTCTCTATTTCTGGAAGATGGCTCTGACTGCCAGCTTCCCGCAGGACTTGAAAGACAATAGCCAGATCCCAGCACCTTGCTCTGACCTACCCCCCAGCATGCTGCCCACCTGAAACCCTCCCTACCCCCACCCCACAAAGCCTCGAGGTTGAGGTGGGTCAGTCTTTTTCTCTCTACCCCTCCCCTCATCGCACACCCTGGCACTGGGGACAGAGAATGGCTTTCCCTCTGGCTTCACTTCACTGTACCCCAATGACTCCTGACTACAAGGCAAAGTTCAGTGGGAGAAGCAGAATCTAAATTAATTAAACAGGCACAGTCTCTGCCCTGCGGGACTTCTCTGTAGTGTGAGAGACGAGGCGTACAGCACCTGTGAGTGGCCTGTTTTCTGGACTGGAGTGGACATAATAGCAGCCCTGAGGTTAAAGAGATGCTGAGGGTTCTTCCTGGCAGAAGGCCTCTCAGGAAAGGTCACCTTGAGACTAACTGCAAGTTTAAGTTGGAGAAGAGCAAAGGACTCTCTTGGGCGGAAGTGCCAGCAGGAGCAAAGGTGTGCAAGTGATCAGGGCACGGCAGGCCTGGACACACAAAGCTGCAGTGGCTTAGCCTGCGGCTCATGCAGCACTGATGCTCTGAGGCACTGGGATCCTGCACCATGGGCTCCTAAGAAATAGAAATGATTAGAGCTATTTTCCAGAAAGACTCTGTAGCTACTCTTAGAGATTCATTCATTCATCTATCCCAAACTCACTATGAATCTTCCTATCTATCTTAAGAACCAGACTCCAGTTCAGTGGTTCTCAACCTGTGGGTTGTGACCCCTTTGGCAAACCTCTATCTTCAAAAAATATATATTTACATTGTATCCATAACAGTAGCAAAATTACAGTTCTGAAGTAGCAAGGAAAATAATTTTATGGTTGGGGGTCACCATAACATGAGGAATTGTACTAAAGGGTTGCAGCATTAGGAAGGTTGAGAACCCCTGGTCTTGATGGATTTCATGAGAGAAATATTAAGAGTAGAAGGCATTCCAACCATCTTAGAGAGAGGAACGGGAGCCTGCACCAAGGTGGGGCTCAGATGGAAGTGGCTAGGAAGCTGCCTCTATTTGGTTCTCAACTATATGCCTGCTGCCTGGATGAGCCCTTAGAAAGTTACCGGTTCTCAGGCCATTTCTGAATTAGTGGATGGTGAAGAAGACAGAACGTATCTCTGGTTAGTCTGTGGTAACTGAATGGACTTGGGAATGCTGTATCTGAGACAGTAAGGAAGAACATGAATGAAGGCTCATAGCCATAGCTGAATGGCCAGCTGACTCTGAGTATCACCCAAGTAGCAACCAAAACACAGCTTGAGAGCCTGCCTCGAGCCATGACAACAGAGTGTGTGCCCCCAGTAATCTTCCTAGGTAAGCTCCACTCTTCACAGTGCCCATGTGTACCCTGGGTGGCAGTGAACTCCCACGGCCTCCTCTGCCATCTTCAGGGCTTGCATCTTTCACCTTGAACTACAATACTACCGTGGAGGGGTTGGTCAGCCACAAAAACCTCCTGTAGTTGCCTGGCAAAGTCATTGTTGGAGTTAAACCCCTCCACTGTAGTATTGTGCTTCTCACTCCTGCCCTAGCTCTGCCTCAGGCTGACTTGGAACAAGTTATGTAATCATTCTGCATCTCAACTTCTGCAAATCTTAATACTTTCATTTGGCCATTGGGGGAGGGGAGGCTGTTCTTTCCTTCTCACACGTGTGTCCTGGAAGTCAAACTCAGGACGTCAGACTTGGCAGCAATCATCTTTGCCCACTGAGCCATCTCCCTGTCATGGAGCGGATGCTCTGTAACAGTTCCTGAACTCGTTAGATAGAACAAGGAGTATTTCCAACCATGGCAAAGTATTGCTTTCATTATCATGTTCCGAAGGTTAATTAGCAACAAATACCTTCTGCAGTTGCATGGTGATGTCATCTTTAGAGAAGGCGTGCCTGGCCTGGCCTCGCTAGCACAGGGTACGGGGCAGGAAGGAGAGTAGTTCTCAAGAGGGCAGCAATGGGATGGCTGCAGGGATGCGGGCTTCCTGGCTCTAGTAAAGGCTGGGGACCACTTTCATCCTCCTGTAATGCCAAGCCAAACAGCTGGCTCTTATTACAAAGCTTTGTGGGTAGGCTTGGACCTGAAGAATCCAGGGCCCCGGTAGCTCCACTCACCCCTGGAGAAGATCAAGGCACTTCCTAAGCATAAGACAGGCCTCTGCCTCCCCTGCTAACAACTGTAATTGGCAATCATGTTCCCGGTTCAGAACATTCTCTTTCATCCCCAGTCTCTTCCTGTTCCTGGAAACAGTGTTCAGTTTTCTTCTCGGGCAGGAATTGAAGATTTGCAGCTGGTGTCTGGGAGCCTCTTGCTTGTGTTATGAAAATGTGTAGAGTTTAGAAGAGGAACAACCCCACTCACCACCTCTTCCTCAGAAAACAACTGAGCTCTCCCAATTCTGCTAATAGCACACTCCCTCCATCTTCTTTCAGGGGCATCTTGGCTCTGGGTGTCTATACACTCTACAGAGACATCCCCTCACCTTCCACTTCAGCCCCCAACATACCCCAGTACACCTCGCTACATGTTATCTAAGACCTGAGATGATGTTTGGGACCCTGTGAGCAGGAAGAGCATGTTGTGATAGTGTCTGGCCCCAGAAACTGCCCTTGGGTCTTGATAGTCTGGGATTGAACCCTGAAGTCTCACCGGCATGTTATTGCTGGCTAATGAGATAGTCCTGCTGTCTGAATTCTTTGCCTCAGATCACTGATCTGCAAAGTAAATAGCATTGATGCTACCTCATAGGGTTATTGGCAGGATTAAATTAGTCAATTCAAATAAAAGTTTATAGTGCCATGCCTAACATAATCCTCAAATTGACTTGGTGGTGGTAGTGGTGGAGGTGGAGGTGGCAGTGGCAGCAATGGTGATGATGAATGTGTTATTTTGGCACATGTCCCTTTAATCATGTTCCTATTTTGTTTTGTATATTGTATTTATATTGTGTTCTGCCAGTTAAACCAAGCAGATATTGTGAATTCTGCATTTTAGGGTATTTTAATTTTAGGTTGAACATTCAACATTCTACTGTTCACATCTACACAGATTACCCACTTAAAGTATTGAATTTTTAGTACATTGGCAGTTTTAGAACCATCACAATATAATTTTAGGACTTTTAAACAGTACCCCCTCTGAAACACCATATACCTATTAACCTCGCTCTTCTTTCTAACCTCCCTACTCTAACCCTAGGCTGTCAATCTTCTTTCTGTCTTCATGGACTTATATGTTCTGCAAGTTTCCATGAAATCACAGTCTTCCATTACTAGCTTTTTCCACTCAGCATAATGTCTATCCATGTTACAGCATGTACCAGAATTTTATTCTTTTTCATTGGCAGGTGATTATGCCTAAAATAATATGTGATATTGTTGGTCCATTTGTCAGTGGATTGACATTTAGACAAATCTACAGATAAGAGATATCTTTCCATTTATTTATATCTCCTTAGCTTTTCTTTCATGTAAAGCCACTTAAATTCTCAAACGTGGTTTGTCTTGGGAAGATTTTGGGGTTTTCCTTCTATACAGGCCTCAGATTGTTTGAATGTATATAATCTGTGGAACTGGATAGGGCAATGTCTGTCCCACAGCAGGCTCACAAGTCTCAGAGTGAGTCAGGACCAGGTAACTGAGGACTTTTCTCCTACCCCGAAGTTTTTAGGTAGAAAGGAAGAATAAAAAGACTATTAAAAGCAAGATTTAGAGAAAGCTCCAGACAGGGGACACCATGAGAATTACTGGCTGTTTGGAGTGTGTTTGGACAAAGTGAGCCTGTCCAGTCACCTGTTTCCAAATGAGATGGAAATTTCCAGGGTGAATCACTCACAGGATTGTGTGAGGACCCAATAAATTAATATCCACTTGGAGTTATCAGAGACCAGAACCTGGCAGAGAACAAGTGCCCAGGACACGGGAGATGGTTCTGTGGTAAGCAGGGACCCTTGGGGTCCCTGCTACTTTTCCACTTAGCCTGTATACTTTTTATTGACTTATACATATGTGCAGGGGATTTGGAGAAGCAGTGTTTAGGTAAAATGGAGGAGTTCCTTAAGGCTTTGGTTAATAGTAAAGGAAAAGTTCAAGATTATGGGCATGGGTGTGACTCATATCAATACCTGGCCTAATCACATATCCAGGCCAACAACAAAGACAAAGATGAATTCCATGGTATCAGATTCTCAGTCAAGTCCTTGAAGGTGCCCAGCATGATGGCTAACAGGTGGCCGGTGTTAGTGAGATTGTGTTGTCTGGAGGAACCCTACCAGGTCCTTAGGGCAGGGTTAGGGTTTTCTTCCCTAACCACAAGGCACTCCATTCTCCCCCGCCCCCATTTCAACACTTCTAGCACTATGCTCTTCCCACTGTTTTACACATTTGTTCTACACACTTGCATGCACACACTCATCACTGAATTTTGTCATCTCAGAATAGAGACCTTCACCTTCATAGTCCTTAGGGATAGGTCAAGTTCCTAGTTTCTGGGACATACTAGCAAGAAGTCAATAAAAGGGTTGGAGTAGGGACCAGGAAAGAAAACAGGCCATATTTAGTCATATTATAAAGAAAATATAAGTGATCTGAAATTGTGTGTTTTTAGTACTCTGGTCAAGTTGTAGAACACACACATGCACTTGGGAGATGGCTCACAAACCATTTCTAGGCTCCTATCTATGAGTATACTTCAAGGTCGCCTTCAAAGCTAGCGGGATGCATCTTTTTTCTGTTTTGGAAAATAATATTATGTTTGCATGTTACTAAATCCCTTTTTGTGTGGATGGCAAACAAAAGAAGTCCCAATGTGGACTTCAGAGCCAGCCAGAACCAAATCTCCCTTTTCTCCATGGCAACATCAGCATCTCTACGACCTCATGGAGCTCTGAGGACTAGCAGCTGCAGACATGGCAGTCATAGCCCCTGGGGCCTCTCCAGGATGGCAATTTCCATTTCAGCAGAGCCTCAGGGCCACTGGCCTCTCTTGTAGAACTCCTTGAAAGTTTCGGATTCAGGAGATGGGACAATATCACTCTCTTGATACTATGTTACTAAATAATATACTATGACTGAAGAACTGGTAGATAAAGAGAAAGAAAGGAGCCCCTATGCTACCCTCCTTCTGTGAAATGTACACAGATCAAGAAGCTAAAATGTTAGTATTTTTCTCTTCTAAGAACATTTCATTAATCCCAGCACTCGGGAGGCAGAGGCAGGCGGATCTCTGTGAGTTCGAGACCAGCCTGGTCTACAAGAGCTAGTTCCAGGACAGGCTCCAAAACCACAGAGAAACCCTGTCTCGAAAAAACCAAAAAAAAAAAAAAAAAGAACATTTCAGCTTATTGAGGAAGAATCGTGGCCTAGCAACCTCTAAGGAGTTGATGAGTGCTTAGTGCCCATCACCTGGAGGCAACTGTCAGGTTCAACAGGGCTTCTGAATGCAGTCCCCAATCCACCCTCCTTGTGAAGTCACCTTACCAAAACAATACAACTGGATTCCGAATTTGAACACCCCTCAGTGGGAGTACCAGCAGGCAAGGTGTGGCTTAGAGTTGGAACTGGCAAGAATCTGTAGCATAGGTGCATCAGAATATAAGGACTTTATTTAAATTCTGATATTTTTACCTTTTTATAAAGATGATCATTTATGACACTTAAGAACCAATCAGAGCAAAATCTTATGAGTTGTATTTCCCCATAATTATATATATCCCCATCCATCCCTAAAGATAAACCTAAAAGAGAAATTAGGTTTACCTGGGTCTCTTAATAACACATTTTATATATGTTTTAAATATCTTAGTGATGATAATCCCCTCCCCCAAAGTCAAAACAACCCAACATGTAGGTGGTCTACTGGGGAGTGATTGAAGGAAGGGCAGTAGGGGCCTTGGACAAAGACAAAAGGGAGGAGCAGAAAGCCAAGGCAATGTACATCACCAAACAGATCACAGCTCAATCAGCAGGGCCTCTCCAAAGAGCCTACAGAGTGTTCTTGAGAATCCTCTTCCTGAGAGATGGAAGACTACACACCCTCTGAGCCCTGATCTAATTAATCAAGTGTTGCCCAAGGGGAATAAAGTCTGTTAAGTGCCACAGGGTCTGTGCATAGGCCAGAATAGCTGAAGTGTTTCAAGGAGGTGTTCCTCGAGGGAAGAAAATGGAAGGTGAATAGCCCACAGCACAGCTGAGGTATTACCAGGCTACCCAGCAGGATCTAGTTACCATAGCAACAGTGGACCTGAAAGATGGGCAGGAAAGATGTGATGTAGAGGATCATGGATGCCTATTGTCCGGGCCCAGTTAGCACACTGTGAAGTTAGAAATGCCTCAGCTCCCTACTTTGACAAATACTCTTTCATCTTGAGACTAAGCTTCAGACTGTGGCAGCATGGTGACATCTGATTCTTAGCCTCTTTCATGACCTACCCTGTTCTCTTCCCAGCCCTGGGTCACATGCGTGTGGGCACTCTGCCCACACTTCCACACTCCATTCCCTCATCCCTCTGAGACAACTGCCCTTGGCCACAGGTGGACCCTAAAGAAGTGCACATTAGCACCATGCCCAGTAAGACCATAGTCCTACCGTGCTTTCTGTTGCTCTGATATAACATTCTGACCAAAAGCAACTTGAGGCAGAAAGGGTTTATTTGGCTTACATGTCTAGGTCATAGTCCAATACTGAGAGAAGTCAGAGCAGGAACTCAAGGGAAAATGGATGCAGGAACAAAAGCAGAACCTATGGAAGAGTGCTGTTTCCTGGCTAGTTCTGGGCATCCACATCAGTCTGGATCAGAGTTCTAGGCATCTGTAACAGTCTGGATCAGAGTTTTAGGCAATCATAACAGTCGGGGTCAGAGTTCTAGGTACCCATAACAGTCTTGATCAGAGTTCTAGGCACCTATGACAGTCTAGATCAGAGTTCTAGACATTCATAACAGTCTAGATCAGAGTTCTATGCATCCATAACAGTCTGGATCAGAGTTCTAGGTGGGTATGGCCCCTTGACATCTGGGGTGAGGTGTGGTCTGAGGAGGGACAACTGTGGCTTAGAGCAGGGGTCCCTGCTGCTCAGACCTAAGAACTACACTATTCTTTGCTGCTGTAAACTTTACACTGTGGCGTTCTGGAGTCAGTTGGCTCTGCAGCAGATCCTGGGCAGCCTGGCATAAGCAGCTAATCTCATGCATCTGCTCGGTGCTGGGTTTCTTCGTTTGTAAAACAGGAAGGGGAAACTGTTTGGAAACTCCAGTAAGAAAGTGTCCATAGCAACTTCCCACGACTTCACAGACAGAAAGCAGGCCTGTGAGCAGACAAAGTGCTACCTCCTCACGGGTACCGAGCAGGGTTTGTGCCTAGAAAGGAGGGTACAGCTGAGGGGCAGAGGGGAGGAGCACAGGCTTGAGACAGTGTCCTTTATTTGATGCATTTGCTGGCACCAAAAAGACAAAGGAGATTCACTTGGCTGTTTTTCTTTTGAGTCCCACAAACTGATTTAAAGCTTGCTGTGGCCCCCACTGGACTGTAAACTCCTTCCACAGAGAACAGAGAACATCTGGAGTTTATTATTTAGTATTCTCTGATAAATCCCAGCTGTTGGAGTGTCCTCTGACACCATCGTAGGTGCTCAGTTAAACACTTAGAAGGGACAATTTAAAGTGAGTTTATTGTTTGCAACCAACCTCATACGTTGGCCGTGACATTTCCTCAGGTATGGTAGTCTGAATGAGAAATGTCTCCCAAAGTCACTCCTTTGAACACTTGGTCCCCAGCTGGTGGTGATGTCTGGGAAAGATTAGGTGGTACAGCCTTACTAGAGGAAATCACTGAGGCTTTGAGATTAAGAGCCTTGAACTGTGTCCAGCTCGCTCCCTGCTTTGAGCTTTGCATTAGCAGATGTAAGCTCTCAGTTTCCAGTTCCTGCTGCCCTGTCTGCCACCCGCTGCCCTGCCTGCCACTCGCTGTCCTGCTTCCTCGCCAAGATGGACTCTTACCCCTCTAGAACCCTAAGCCCAAATAAACTCTATTCTATACGTTGCCCTAGCCACAGCGTCTTCCAACAACACCAGAAAAGTGATGGCTATACCAGGTATCTCCAGCTGGAATCATTCTTTTCTTAAGCCCGTTTCCTCCCCTTGCTCCCGCTCCCCGCTCCCCGCTTCCGGCTCCGGACTGTGGTGTTCGCAGTCCAGCTCCGGAAGCCTGCTGTCATGACGTCATCCTCCCTCCCTCCCTCCCTCTTCACTAGTTCTTCTCCACGCTGCGTCCTGGTGATTCTACCCATTCCCTGGTTTTTAGCCAATTCATTATCGAGGACAGGTGGTTGTTTAGCTCAGCCTACTGTTCTCTCTCCTCCTGAGTTTCTTTTTTTCTTTTTTTCTTTTTTTTTTTTGGTTTTTCGAGACAGGGTTTCTCTGTGGTTTTGGAGCCTGTCCTGGAACTAGCTCTTGTAGACCAGGCTGGTCTCGAACTCACAGATATCCGCCTGCCTCTGCCTCCCGAGTGCTGGGATTAAAGGCGTGCGCCACCACCGCCTGGTCTCCTCCTGAGTTTCTGAAGCAGATTTTAGCTGCTCTCCTCGCTCCCACTCGGGTCGCTAAGAATACCTCTCACCCTGGTGCAGCCAGAGTGACCTTTATACCTCTGTCACATCCTCACTGGACTTCAGAGTTAAGCCCAAGGTCCTTGGCACCACCTGTGAAGCCCCGTTGTACCAGCTGCCTCTCTGAATCACAGGTTCTTGA
>NW_026067903.1:5560854-5572807 GCF_014885135.2 Alexandromys fortis | reverse complement strand
GAGAGAGAGAGAGAGAGAGAGAGAGAGAGAGAGAGAGAGAGAGAGAGAAGAAAGAAAGCTAACCAAAACAACAGACTTTGTCTTACCTTTCTTTAGAAATTATAAAATTTAAAATTGCAGGTTGAAAGTATGAACACCAGAGATCAGTCAGGCCCCAGCTGAGCCAGGGCTGCCCTAAGTAGTTGAGTGTTCTGACCTTGGCTGTAGGGCCACAGCTGCTTTGCGCAGTGTCTTGGGCAATTGGAATTGACCTTCCTTTGGAAATAGAATTTATTTAGTTCCATGAGTCACTGGGATATTTCTAGAAGTTGCCATCTTTCCCTGAAGTGACCTCTACTGACATTGGATACGCTTGGGCTATGGGGCTCCTCCAGAGAGCCTGTACTGGCCTGTCTTGGTGACCCCAACCTCAGGGGACTGTCTGGAAGCTGGATGACTTCTCCAGTAGTTATAAACATGGCCTCGTGGCAGCTGTGCCCTCATATCAGCTTCCTTGTCTCCCTGACTGTAGGGACACCCTCCACTGTCGGCCGCAAGAAAGTGTGTGCGTGCCACTTGTGGCTGGTGAACAGGCCGCAGTGTAGGCTTTATCTATTATTTTGACTGGACATGCTCCTTCACCTCTTGAGACAGTTTGGCCATCTATCAGCGGGGATAAAGGTTACAGAAATCTCACTGTGAATGTTAAAGGAAATGTGTCTTGCATTTGACATCACTTTTTTTTTTTTTTAATCTCACTGTGTAGCGTTGGGTGGCCTGGAACTTACTATATAAATCAGGCTGGCCTTGAGCTCCCAGCAGTCTGAGCTCTGCCTCTGTCTCCCTAGTGCTGAGGGGACAAGTTTGCACCACCACACTGTGCTGCGGCATCACCTTTTGTAAGGGTCTTATGAATATAAAATATTGTTCTTTTCTTTCACATGCTAAGTCCAGAATCAGTTTTCTCCGTGCTAGCGTTCAAATTCGGGACCCCACCTCTGCTGGCTGTGAGAACGGTGGTTTCATAACAAGAGGCTCAGAGTGGCAACAGTGAAGCAGTTTGTTTGGCCACCTCGCCAAACCAGACATTAGTGATTGAGCACAGAGAGGATCGTTTCTTGTAGCTCTGACTCAGGCCCTGCCCTCCCTTTTCCCATTGGCTGAGCAATCAGGAGCGAGCACTCTTTAGCACCATCTGGGTCTTTTCTTTCCCTTTGCTAATTATATTCATCTTTTTTTTTTCTCAACAAAAACCATATGTGGTTTTTATCTCTGTTTTATAGCCCATTTCCTTTAGAGCTGACAAGGTACATGATTGTTATGTCTGCAGATTGTCAAGGAAGCTTGACTCTTAGTGATGTTCTAGTCTCAGCTTCTGACAAGAGTCGGGTGGGGTAGCTAGATCAGCAGGCTCCCAGTATCTGTAATTGGACTAAGGCATTTTATTTTGAAACTAAACCCTCCAGTTTTGTTACTTACACAAGGCTAATGCAGTCTACCGCTGAGCTGAACAACCACCTTTTAAAGGTATATTGAGAGCCAGGCGGTGGTGGCACACACCTTTAATCCCAGCACTCGGGAGGCAGAGGCAGGCAGATCTCTGTGAGTTCAAGGCCAGACTGGTCTACAAGAGCTCATTCCAGGACAGAAAAAAAAAAAAGGGTATATTGAGGCTGGAGAGATCGCTAAGTGATTAAGATAGCTTGCTGCTCTTGCAAGGGACCCAGGTTTGGTTCACAGCACCCATATAGTGGCTCAAAGCTTAGCTCCAGTTCCTGGGGACCTGTCGCTATCTTCTGGCATCCATGGACACTGAGCACATACAGGATGTGCAGACATACATGCAGACAAAACATTCATGCATACAAAAATGAAAACAAATCTTTAAAAAAGTAGAGTGCTTTAAGAACTATAAAAATGAAAATAAAAAAGTTGTAGCCCAGGCTGACCCCCCCCCAAATCATGACCCTCCTGCCTCTGCCTATGTAGCTGGTTGTTTTCCTGCACACGCCGCCATGTTCCACTACACTTTGCTATGAAACAGAACTCAGGGGAGCTGCTGAAATTCATACCAAAAGACAAGATGAACATCGGGAAATGAGAAAAGGTTGAGCCAAAGGGGATGGAGTGTTGCCCTGGAGAATCCCAAGTGTTTGGGCTTCTTCGCGTCAGAAACCATCCAGCCAATTACTCATACACGTATTCATTAGCTACTCACTTAGCACTGAACTCGGAGCTGCCCTTCAGCCTGTCAGGACGTGTAAAAGACAGGAGGTGGAGGGGCTGGAGAGGCACATGTGTCCGAGCCCTCCTGAGGACGCCACACAGAGTATCATTAGCTCTCCTTTGTCTAGCAGAAGTTGTGTTACAGGTGTCCTAACAATGTATCTGCTTTGTGTTCACATTTTAGCAGCCACCTTGGGCCTGAGTGCTACCAGCGTGAAGATGGCCAAGGTCAACACCCAGTGCTCCCAGCCCTCCCCGACCCGCTGTTCAGTCAAGACCACAGACAGAGATCTCGAATCACAGAATAGCCTCGGCAGGTAAGATGGGCTTTTTGTTTCGTGTGAGTTCTTGCATTGTTCTTACAGCTGAGATTGGGGAGAAAAGCGGCTGAGTGTTAGCCAGCCACAGGATGGCGCCCAGGGCATTCACACTTCATTGTACTGGCTTAGTTTCCTCTCCTGTTCTTGGGATCAAACGCTCTGACCAAAGCCACTTATGGGAGAAAAGATTTATTGTGGCTCACGGTCCAAGGGTACAGTCCATCACAGTGGGGAAGCCAGGGCAGTGGGACCTTGAAGCAGCAGGTCGCATCATATCCAGGGTCGGAAAGAAGACAGCAATGACTGATGCTGTCCACTCATCCCCTCTACCCCAGATCCCAGCCAGGGAATGGTGCCGCCCACAGGGGGCATGTCTTCCCCTCAGTTAACACAAGGTACTCTCTTCTGCATATACTCAGAGGCCCTTCTCCCAGAGGATTCTAGATCCTGTCAGGTGACAGTCATCACATAAATCCTCACCATCCCAATTCATTCTTATTTTAGAACAGTCCCTTATTTAAATGCTTGATTTCCAAGTTTAGAATGAAATGGAAGATGGGGCTCAGATTGCTACATTACAGAGGGTTAGTTCAATCAGGTACAGTGCTTGCCTTACAAACATGAAGATCTCAGTCGCAGCCTGGCATATGCTTGTAATCCCAGGTCTGGGGAGGCAGACACAGGAGAGCCCTGGGGTTTACTGCCTTACTGGTAGCTCTAGGCCAGTGAGAGACAAGAGGTGGACATTGTTCCTAAGGATGATACCCTAAATTGTCCTCCAGATTCTAAACACATGTGCACTCATGCACGCAAGCACGTCCGTGCGCATATGCACACATGTGCATGCTATGCCCAAAATCCGCGCTGCAAAAATGTTATTCCCAAATCCATGAAGTCCCCCAAAAGCCAACAAGGAGAACGAGTCCTGTATGTAAAAGCAAAGAGCCTTTATTTTATGCAAGTTTGCAAACTTGGTCTCTCCACATGTCCAAAGTATTGGAATAAATGGAGAGCCCCAAGCTCAGTTAGAGTTTTTATAGTAGTAAAGGTGGGAGTGAGGGGTTTCTGAGGTTCAGGACCCCTGATTGGCTAACATTTGTCTAAGAGTATCCTGGTGAGTGTGTGCTGGCAAGTAGTCCTAGCTATCTACAGCAGTTGGAACATTAGGCATTTCCTTTGGATGGTCTGTTCTTGGGTGGTGCTCAGGTAATTTTAGTTTATGGTCCTTTCTGCAACCAGGTATTGCTTCAGGGTAAACTACTGAGACTCAGGCCTCTATTAAACTTATTGATGGCTGAGTCCTACACTGGGTTGGAAGTAAAGAACTTCCTTTAAGTGATCTTTTCCTATTTAGTTTATCACGACTGGCTCCTATAGTGTGTGTGCATACGCAAGCACACACACATACACACACAGTGTGTGTTAAAAAACAGTTTGGTTACTTTGAGAAGGTGAGCAAATGAAGACCCAAGTGATACCAAGTATAATTCCGTCATAAATATGTAGTATCCAGGCTACCACACAAACCCAGGGATATATGAACAGAGTACTGGACTGTCATTCTGTCCCAAGCACAGGGAACCCTATAGGTCAGATGTCCCGCCCCTCATCTCTAAAGCAAGGTCAGGAAGTAGGCAGTGACCTGGGCCTTTGTGGGGACTGAGTATCCACTTCCCAGCCAAGCTGTCAGGCACATGGGTGACATTCAGACATAGTGGCCATCTGAACACCGAGGACTTACTAGTAAATTCTGGAGAGATCTTCATGCCTCGGTGTTTGCATTTGGAAAGTCAAACAGCATTTTTCCCCTCAGTTCTGGGGTCTAAGAACACAGGAGAAAACCTATTGGGTGACTGCTAGATTTATTAATCTCTTATTTTATTTTATGATTATTGGGGTGCATACAGTGCACAGGTGGAGGTCAGAGGACAACTCTCAGGAGTTGGCTCTCTCCTCCCACCATGGGGGTTCCAGGAATCAACCTCAACTTTCCAGATTTGCATGACAAATGCCTTCACCCTGCAGGGGCATCTCTCCAGCCCATAGCTCTTAAGTTCTTTCTGAGAAGACTGAGTTGAACCATGGAAAACTTCCTCAGACTTGCCATTTTGTCCTACAGTGATCGAATTGCCTAACCTATATAAAACTAGAAATCTCTCCCTGCTCTCGAAATGCCTGGTAACTGATGGCTCCAAACAGCCATGATGGTCCCTCACTTCCCCCTCCCCCATCCATCATTTCTTCTCACTTGGCAAGCCTCCCTTCCTTTTTTCAGATGCGTGCTTTTTCTTTTCTTTGTCTTAGGCTCTTAGTCCTCAGGTCCAGAGTGAACTCCTAACAAATGTAGTGATTGGCATTGGTAGGCAACTTAGCAGGTTTGTCACCTAGGAGACAAACTTCTGAGCATGTCCTTTGGGGGTGGGGGTATCTTCCAGATTAGGTTAACTGGGGTGCACAAGAGAAGATATGTATAGATTTTATGATAATTCTACAATCTTATGTAATGAACTTGGGCACCTGAAGATGAGGGTATTGTCTGGAGTAGGGATCCTGGGGTATCTCCTAAGGACGGCTATGTATTGATCAGTCATCATCTAATGTATTTACTTCTTGGGCTCAGATGTCTGTGTGTCAGGCTGTCTCAAAGTGTCGTCTCCATTCCAGGATGGGGATGTAGCCCAGCTGGTTGAATTCTTGCCTAGCTAGCATACACGAAGCCCCAGGTTTGGTTCCCAGCATCACATAAACCCAGCCACGGTGGCACAGCCCCTGAGAGGTGGAGGCAGGAATTGAAGGACATCCTTTATTGCAATAGGGAGTTCGAGGCCATCCTGGGTCTATGAGATTCTGTTTCAAATGAGTCAAGCAGGGAGATCCATTGCATGGGCTGGGTCCCAGACCAAAGGGGAATGCTGGTGGGGCATCAGTATTCGTCTCTCTCTCTCTCTCTCTCTCTGCCTCCTGGCTGTTGATGCAGTATAACCCGCTGCCTCATGATGGGCCATACCCTCAACTGAGAGCCCAGATAAACCCTCCCTCCTTATGCCGCTTTTCTCAGACGCTTTGCACAGCAGTGGGGAAAGTAACTAACACAAGAAGTGATGTCAGCAACTTCCAAATACCCATCCCTATTATTCCAAACCTACGTCCTTCTAAGACACCAGGAAGGGAAGGAACATTTCAAATCCCAGGAGCCCAATGTTACTGCTGGGCCCTGTGCTGTATCTCTGGGTGCTGCAGCTCTTCTACCTATACTTCTAAACCTGGCATAGGCGTTCCTACAGGGACAATTGTTAGCTGATACTGGTGTCCCACCCTGGGGACCAATTCCTACGGCTTGAGTCATTGCTTCTTATCTCTAAGAAAGACGAACACCATTAGAGCATGCCTACTGCTAAGGCTTTTGCATGCAAAAACAGCTTCTTTCTCATGACCAGCTAAGAAAGGTCCTTGAGAGGTCTTCCACATCAGGTTTGGGTGTGTAGGAGAAAGAGGGCTGCAGCACAGGGCCCAGCACTGGCGTTAGGCTCCTGGGACTTTGGGTTCAGTAGAACACAGAGATTGTCAGAGACAAATAGAACTCACTCCACTGCCTCTTTGCCTACAGTGGGTCTTGACAAGAGCTTCTCGTGGAGCTTCCAGGTTCTCTGGGCAGAGAGCACAGCCACGGGGTCTCCATCTGTTTCTTTTCCCCGAGATAAACTGCAGAGTCAGACAGACCCATTGGAGATAGCTAGCTGCAGCATTAACCCAAATGTTTGCTTAACCAGAAACTACTGTGGACCTTATACTGACTCTGCATTGACCTACCATTGCTTCTGACTTGTGGGGCCATGAGAGCTCTTGATGATCTTCTGCCAAATGCCATCAAACAAAGCCATGCCAACTCCCTGCCAAGCCAGGTGCCATCACACAAAGCCATGCCAACTCCCTGACATGGGTGTCTGGCTCCTAGCAGTTTTGCTGCAGCCTGTCTCTATATTCGGAGCAGGCAAACGTCATATCCAATCTGATGGTATTAGCATCATGGTTAAGGGATCTGGACTGATGCCTTTTGAAAAATACCACTTGCCATCCTAGATTTGGGTCTTGACTATCACCCAAAGGCCCTCGTGTTAATGGTTTATTCTAAGGGTGGCGCTGCTTGGAGGAGGCAGAGCCTTTAAGAGATAGACTTTGTGCAAGGACCTAAAGTCTTTGGATACATAGCTTCAAAGGAAGTTGTGGGATTCAGGCCCTCTATGTTTGGCTCCACTGTGTATGACGGACTGCCATCATATAGTCATTGGCCATTCATTGGCCCAAAGCAACAGAGCAGGTCTGTTGTGGACCAGAGTCTCCAAAACTATGAACCAAAATGTACCTGCTTTGCTTATAAGTTGATTATCTCAGGTATTTCCTTATGACAGAAAGATGGATCACCCTCCCCCTTTCCCTCCTGTCCCACTTTCCATGGTCAGCATGATTCAGGTCAGACAGCCTGAATCTAAACACTGGCTCTGCAGTTGCTTAGCTCTGGTAAGTTGTCCAAATGCGCTAAGCCTCCGTTTCCTCATCCAGGGAAGGAGTCAGTCTAGTGTTGACTTTCTGACTTATGGTGAGGTCAAAACTGCCAGTGAACACAATGCTCTTGGCATGGTCCTTGATGCGTATGGTGAAGTAGTCTGTCATTTTCTTGGTTACATTTAGGATTCACCCTTCCCTCTAGTGAGTCCTCCCTGGTCTCTCACATGAGAAGTCATCTCTTCTCTTGTCCTCAGATCTCTCGGGTGGCCAAGCATCTAGAAGTAGTCCTTTCCTGCCTGTGCCCAGGTAGTGCTTCCTCAGCCTGGCCATGCACTGAGTCTCATTGAGGCCCCTTGTGTCCTCTCCAACCATCCATACAGTGAACACTTGGCAATAGATGACTACAAGTCCCAGGGGGCCATACAGAGCTTTCCATAGAACAACCAGGAAGAATGCGTCCTTTGGGAGAAAGAGATGCTCTCTCTTATACAAGCAGTCGGCTCAAAGAAGAGAAAGATCTAGGATACCAAAGAGGACACCAAGACAGAGGCGGTTCCTCAAGGCTCTAAGATTTAGTTAATGCCATGAACAAAAAAAAAACAAAAAACAAAAAACAAACAAACAAACAAAAAAAACAAATAGACAGCAGCTCGGCAGGGGTTCTAGAAAAAGGAAACCGGGGCCCATGGAGCTGAGGCATAAGTCTCCTGTACCTTTCTGAGGATGGGGGGAGATTTCGCAGTTCAAGCTTGCTGCCAGGTAGGTCCTCTGATTCCCAGGCAGGACACAGAGAAGGGGGTTGGGAGCAGGATGTGTGTCCACCAATACCCATTTGGATATAGACTCACTTCCCAGGTGAGAGATTCCCCACACAGGGATGCCTGTTATCTGGAGACTCACGGGGTCTTGGCAAGCACCTGTTAGAGAGGAAGAGGAGTATTGGGAGGGGCCATGGCCTGAGCAGCCATTGTGTTCTAACATTGCATAGATACAGGAAGTTCCAGAATGTTCCCTGGAATCAGCAAGAAGAACCCAGCATGTGTTCAGGATAAATGTAAAGCTGCCTTGGGGACCGAGGCACAGTCTATATCCATCCAGGGCTTCTCAACCCAACCTAGCATTTATTTATTCTCCATGTGAGATTGAACAAATGGGGCTGGGAAGGTGGTTCAGCGGCTAAGAGCACTGGCTGTTCTTCCAGAGGATCAGGGTTCAATTCCCAGCTCCCACATGGTGGCTCACAATGATCTGTAACTCCAGACCCAGAGTATCTGATGCCCTCTTCTGGCCTCTCAGGCACCAGGCACATGTGTGGTTCATGGACACACACACAGGGAAAGCACCCATGTGTATAGCATTTTTAAAGCAGATTTTAAAAGGACTCTGGCATATAACAAAACATCGTGAGGCTAAACACAATGATTTTAGGGGAGAAATTGTGTTTAGACGGATCACATCATCACATTCAAATCCCAGTCCTTTGGGGGAGCTTTTGGAATAAATAATTGAGACTTTGTGGACTGAAATAGAAGGCATTGTTTGTTCCCAATCAGAGAATGGGCCTTCCAGCCCCTGTGTGCCACCAGTCCTTCCCAAAATGCCCCTGGGAAGACAGAACTCCAATGCTTTGTCTCTGGAGACAGCCTTGCCAGCAAATCTCTCAGCACATTGGGGGCTCGGTTTTTCCTTTCTCTTTATTAAGTTATCAAAGTTAATTTCCCAAGGGAGCATCATAAGAAAGGATGAAAATGCTTCCTTCAAATGAAAAAAAAAATACATCTTGAAAGTACCAGAAATAAAAATGTCTCAACCTTAACATGGTGGCACATGCCCACAGCCTCAGTATTGGAAACCAGAGAAGGGCGAACCTAAGTTCAAGGCCCACCTCACCAACATGAGAAAACATGACTCCCAAAAGCCTTGAACTTTCCTTTTCTACTTAGTTGTTTGACTCAATTATCTAGGAGCCATCCAGCATATATATTTTTTTTAAGATATTGCACTAGCAAAAGACTTCAGAGTGTGCTACAGAGAATTACAATGAGGTCTGAGGGCACCCCAAATCCCGAACCGTTTCCTGGTGTAGCTATTTTGAGCGAGCTTTGGGGGCACAGAGTTCTGTGTCTTACAGAAAAGAGGCTTTCTTCATGCTGCTGTCTTTGCAGAACCCAAAGCAATTATCACCAAAGAAAACCATTTTCACCCTGCTTCTCAAGGACCAAAGACTTAAAAACGCACTGCCTTCCAGTCCCTGGTCACATGTGCCTAGTAGCACTGGAGTCATTCGGAGTCCTCGGGGTTTGAGAAGAAGAAAAGAAGAGTCATGTTCTCTAGCCTTGTTCCAGAAGGTCATGTGTGTTTGCTCTCCTGTCCCCATGTCACCTGAGTAAGACAAGATGTTACACAGAGCGTAAAGTCAGTTACTAGCTCTGATGTTTACGGCACCTCTGCCCTCACTCAGTGGCAAGTGACATTGGAAACCTTCCCAACACTGGCTTCCCTCTACACACCGCTTTGGAGATCGAGTGTCACAGTGGGAAGCATCTCTCATGTTTTAAAAATCATTTCAGTGTTTTGTACTGGTTGTCATTGTCCTTGTTGACTTCAGAGAGCCTCTCACACCAGGAGAAGGAAGAGACTGACACCTGGTACCAGCAGTCAGAGGGGAACTGATCTCCTCAGAACAGATTTACAGGTGGTCAACAATTCAGCAGGCCACCTTGGTGGAGACACTGGAGCCCAGGCAAAGATGGGATAACCACAGTCAGGACCATGTCATGACCAAAATGTCTTACCTTTGTATGCATCTGGCCTTCTATGTAAACTTCACTTTAGGATCCCAAAAAAAAAAATGGACTTGGGGAGTAATTTGGAGCTCTTTATCCCTCTTCCCAATGTAGCAATATTAAATAAATCCTTCTCTGCTATTAAATTGTCTCTTTAAATAGTAATTAGCTTATCTAGGGCAGGTGGCTGAGGGTAGCTTGTCAGAGATGCCAAGGTCTAGTCTAACCCTATTAAAGTCCAGTAAGCATTTGTGCTTGGAAGACAGCATCACACCTGAAGTTGTTGCCAGAGTTGCTGTCAGGCTGTTCCCTGGCAGCCCTCTGTCTGCTGCCACTCAGTTTCTTGGAAGGTTCTAGATCTCCATCATTTCACTAACTACCTTGTTTATCCTCATCAGTACCTGTGTCTTCCTGGGGGCTCAAATTCACCTCAGATTCTCAGTTCTTCTTTTCTTTGTCCATCTCTCTTCGAGGTGCTTGCTAAGATAAGGTTCTCTGAGAAGTAATGACAATCACGCAGTTGACAGTGAAGATACCTTCCTGGAAGTCTGTTGTCAGGGAATGTCACAGTGGTGTGGCCATAGGCTGTGTGTTGTTAGTTGGTGGGAATTCCTCAGTCCATTGTAATCTGATGAGACCATCATGGTACGTACACTTTCCCTTGTTGAGCTGAGCATCTTTGGAGAGTGTGGGTTATAATTAGATTTGCTATACAAATGTTCCCAGATATTTCCCAAGGTTAGAGGCCAATGCAAGATACAATCAGGAGCAGAATTTCATGAAGCAAGGCAGGAGACACAATAGGAAAAAAAGCCCTCTTTGGATCCCCTGCATTCATATCGTAGAAGGTTCTCCTCACCCTTTGGGGATTATGTGCGCCCATCAGGGCTGGACTATTGGAGCAATACTTAAATCAGAAGGGGGTTGCACATTTTTCTTTCTTTCTTTCTTTTTATTTATTTATTTATTAAAGATTTCTGTCTCTTCCCCACCACCGCCTCCCAATCCCTCCCCCTCCCCCAATCAAGTCCCCCTCCCTCTTCAGCCCAAAGAGCCATCAGGGTTCCCTGTGCTGTGGGAAGTCCAAAGACCACCCACTTCCATCCAGGTCTAGTAAGGTAAGCATTCAAACGGCCTAGGCTCCCACAAAGCCAATACATGCAGTAGGATCAAAAACCCATTGCCATTGTTTTTGAGGTCTCAGTAGTCCTCATTGTCCGCTATGTTCAGCAAGACCGGTTTTATTCCAGGCTTTTTCAGACCCAGGTCAGCTGGCCTTGGTGAGTTCCCCATAGAACATCCCCATTGTCTCAGTGTGGGGGTGCATCCCTTGCGGTCCTGAGTTCCTTGCTCGTGCTCTCTCTCCTTCTTCTGATTTGGACCTTGAGATTTCAGTCCGGTGCTCCAATGTGTCTCTGTCTCTGTCTCCTTTCATTGCCTGATGAAGGATAATATTCAGGAGGATGCCTATATGTTTTTCTTTGGGTTCTCCTTCTTATTTAGCTTCTTTAAGGTCATGAATTATAGGCTCAATGTCCTTTGTTTATGGCTAGAAACCAAATGTGAGTGAGTACATCCCATGTTCCTCTTTTTGGGTCTGGCTTAGCTCACTCAGGATAGTGTTTTATATTTCCTTCCATTTGGCTGCAAACTTCAAGAAGTCCTTGTTTTTTACTGCTGAGTAGTACTCTAATATGTATATATTCCATACTTTCTTCATCCATTCTTCAATTGAAGGGTATCTAGGTTGTTTCCAGGTTCTGGCTATTACAAATAATGCTGCTATGGGCATAGTAGAGCATATACTTTTGTTGTATGATAAGGCCTCTCTTGGGTATATTCCCAAGAGTGGTATTGCTGGGTCCAGGGGTAGGTTGATCCCGAATTTCCTGAGAAACCTCCACACTGCTTTCCAAAGTGGTTGCACAAGTTTGCATTCCCACCAGCAATGGATGAGTGTACCCCTTTCTCCACAACCTCTCCGGCAAAGGCTATCATTGGTGTTTTTGATTTTAGCCATTCTGACAGGTGTAAGATGGTATCTTAAAGTTGTCTTGATTTGCATTTCCCTGATCGCTAAGGAAGTTGAGCATGACCTTAAGTGTCTTTTGGCCATTTGAACTTCTTCTGTTGAGA
>NW_026067903.1:5520296-5557376 GCF_014885135.2 Alexandromys fortis | reverse complement strand
TCTTTATGTTGGGAAAGTTTTTTTCCATAATTTTGTTAAAAAATATTTTCTGGGCCTTTGAGCTGTGACTCTTCTTCTTCTATTCCTATTATTCTTAGGTTTGGTCTTTTTATTGTTTCCCATATTTCCTGAATGTTTTGTGATGAGTATTTGTTGGCTTTGCTGTTTTCTTTGATCAGTGCGTTTATTTTCTCTATGGTGTCCTCAGAATCTGAGATTCTTTCTTCTATCTCTTGTATTCTATTGATTATACTTGTTTCTGTAGACTCTGCTCGTTGACCTAGATTTTCCATATCCAGCTGGTCCTCAGTTTGTGTTTTCTTCCTTGCTTCCATTTCAGTTTTCAATTCTTGAACTGTTTCCATTACCTGTTTGTTCGTTTTTTCTTGGTTTCCAGGGTCTCATGTACGTATTTACTCAATTCTTCAAACTTTTTGTTATACTTCTCATCCATCTCTATAAGGGTGTTTTTTACATGTTGTTTAAGGGACTCTATTGCTTTAATAAAGTCAATTTTTTCCACTTCTTCTGTGTTAGGGTGTTCAAGTCCTTCTGTTTTAAGATCATTGGGTTCTGGTCTTTTCATGTTGTTTTTCAGATTGTTGGGTGAATTCTTGCCTTGGCACCTGCCCATCTCGTCCTATGGATGCTTTCTACTGTGTCTTTTAAAACAGGAACAGGTTTTCCTGCTGGCCAGGGGTCCCGCTTACAAAATTCCTTCTCTTTGTTTCTTGGGTCCCGCCGCTGGCCGAGATCTCTTTCACTACTCAGAAGGGTCTTCAGGACCAGGACCAGGCTCCCGGTTTGCCAGGGACCTCACCAACAAAAGGCCTACCCCTCTGCAGGCCAGCCACCAAAACAGAGAAACTCCTGCTGCCCTCTGCACTGAGCTCCCTATCCAGCGCTCAAACAGGCTAAACTTGGTGATTCCTCACCCAGCAGAAGGGAGGGGCAGTGAAGGAAGACCCTGGTCGTAATCTGGGAAATGCCTGGGAGAGAGAGGTCTCAGCAGTGGAGGAGCAGCCCCAGCAGAGGGTAGCAGCCCTCGCAGGCTACTCGCAGGTGTCTGCAGGTCTCCGCCCGCCGCGTCTGCCACATTTTTCTTTCTTTATGAAGATCAGAACACTTAAGTTATGAGAGGATGAGTGACCAGCCCTCAGGCTACCCACCGAACAGGTGCTGGAATAAGAAATTAAATCCAGCCTCCTGCTTGTTCACCCTGCCACCTACCCTGAAGGCAGCAGTAAGACAGTCTGTATGCAGCATCTCACTGCTCTGCCTTGCCCACCTCACATAGCTTAATTTTCGTTCCTTCGCTAAATATGCCAGGAGGTCTGGTACCAGACAATGAACAGATGAGAGACTGAGTAGAAATACTGGCTGGGCCGCATGGAGCCTAGCGCTGGTAGAGCGGACGGTGAGCCAGAACACTTCCGTCCTTAGAGCTGCCTCTGGATCTTCCAGACACACATGCTCTGACGGAGCTCTCAGCATTAGCCGTTACCCACCTTCCAGGGCATGCTAACTTTTCAGATTCTAAGACTCGAGAAAGATAAGCTTTGCCCCTGACGGTACCTCCTAAAACTGACCAAGGCGCCATGGGATCTTCCTCTTGCCTTAACTGTCTACAGAATGTCAGGAGGGCAACCTCAGCAGGTGCAGTACAGCAGGGCCCCTGGCAGTGCCTCTTCTGGGTGCCCTGGGAAGACGTGAGTTGACTCTCAAGGGTACAAAGGGACACTCGTATCCAGCGGTTTGAAAATCGAGCCCTACCCGTGGAAGGCAGCCAGGCGAGTCAGAGCAGTGTCTCTGACAGCATGCTGCAGGAATTCACCCTCAGCCGTGTTCTATTCAACTTTGTTTGCATTTACACTGTCAGTTGAAACACACGGGGCAGATCCACGGTTGTGATGAGGGCAGCCCTTGAAACAGGGTGGAAGGACATCAGAATTGCCCCTTTGCCGTTTGGCCTTGTGACCCCAGGGAAGTTACGTAAGCCCTCTGGACTTTCATTTCCCCCTCTCTCCCAGCATCCTTGCACAGATACGTGGTAAACTGGTTGCAACTGATACACCGTAAGCTGTCAATCAATGGTGTGCGGTTTGTTGTATTTGCAGTCATGTTGGGAGATGACACAAGAATGATTCCTTCGTATCCCAAAGATCTCAAACATTACATAAACATCACATGAGTCACATCACATGAGTCAGATAGATGGGGAGACCTGAACTGATATTTTTTTTTTAAGAGCTGAATATCAGGTCTCCCCATCTATCTTAAAAAAAAAGTATCAGTCACACATATGCAACTTAAGGACATTGGAGTCACCAGCCACTTGCATTGTAAGGCTTTGGGACTTGGCTTATAGCTACCAACAACATACAAACACATACTTCCTTGGGCTGGCCCCAGTAATCATCAGGTGTTCTTGATTTTCCTGCATGGCCAAGCTAGACCTCAGGAACGTGGTCACAGTGAGTTGGCTGTGATGAGGAAAGACTTGAACCTGAGGAGGAATGAATGGGGTCTGTGACCTGAACAGCCAGACACTGTACAGGTCCCCATCACTGAAGATGGCCAACACCATAGGCTGTCTACCTCCATGTGGTTCCAGCTTAAAAGTGACCTTGCTGGGAGGAAGCTGGGAGAAGGGGCTGTGTGCTGGCCATTTGGCTATCCAAAGACATCCTAGATCAGACATAGCATAGAAATGCGCCCTTACCCCACTCCACCTGCACACACCCCATCACTGTGGGGGGCTTGCTGCTAGAGGGGACTCAGCACCTGGCATCCAAGGACTCTAATCTCTCACCGTGGAGTGAGGCTTTCCCTAGACTTAATGTTTGCCTCTTCAACCACCTTGTTAAGAAAGCGGATTAGTCTGGAATAGGCCACGTGATAGAATTAATTTGCCTTGCTGGGTTTCCTCCAAGAGTCACCGAGTGAAGTGCAGATCCCTGAGGGGGAGGGAGGGGAGGGGGGGGAAGCCTGCCAGGCTGACTTTTAATCAGGCTGGTCAGATTCAGCCTTAGGAGGTTTTTAAAAAGAAAGACAAACGCTCCCGGGCACAATCTTGGTCTTAGTCGAGGTAGTTGTCAGATACCAGGCTCCACTACCAGCGTGGTCACCTGCCCTATGGACACACGGGCTGTCCTCCCTGCATGCACAGTTGGAGAGGCTCCCCTTTACTGCATTGCTGGGGACAGAGACAGGGTTTAGCAAAGGGTGAGTGAATTTGCTCTTGACAACACTGCTCAAATTGTTTTAACTCTGCTTGGAGGGGTAGGCCAAATCCATGCAAGGGTCTAGAGTTGTAAGAAGGCTACCAGACACGTGTGGAACTATCAAGAAAATGCACCTATAGCACACAGAGTAGGAAGGGAGGCTTCTAGAAGGAGGTAGACCAGATGCAGAAGTCTGTGATATGTTGGAAGTAAAAATCTTTGTTCCAGAAGCATTGCATGGAAACATCGGCTATGGTCCAAGATGGCAGGCACTGGGACTTCTCCTGACCCCAATCTCTGTTGGAGACCATGCCGGCACCTGTTGTTTGTCCCCTCAGCCTTCACTTAACTCATATACAGTAACTGATCAAAATCTCTCCTTGGTCGGAATTGCTGTAAAGAAAGTGCCTCTTAGAACTGACAATATGGCTCAGTGGGTAAAGGTGCTTGCTGCCAAGGCTGAGAACCTGAGTTCAATCCCTGGGACACACGTGTGGAAGGACAGGACATACACCCACAAGTTGTCCCCCTGACCTTCACACTTGCATGTGCACACATGCACATGCACACATACACACCAAATAAATAAATGTAAAAGAAAGGATCATTTTCCTCTCAGGGGTCCAGATTTGTGACAGGCAGAAGTAGGGGATCTTTGGTTTGAGAATCTGCAACGGTGTCTTTCCTCCTGCTGCGGGCATCCGCCCATCTCACTCCTGACTCTCTGGGAGATGGATGAGCTGGAAATCAATTAGCATGCTGTATATTTAATTTGCTAGGTCTCACTCACCATGTGAGGAGACATCTTCCACACTGCAGCCAGGGATCGCCATGGAGACACAGGGACTGGCTGGATCGGCACGGAGCTTATTCACGAGCCAGGGGCCAGCCAGGTAAAGGACCCTCCGCAATCTTTACTTTGGGAAAAGAGAGAGTGAGACAGAAAGAATGTGGAGATGCCTTGGAAGGTGTATTAGATATGGTTGAAGATTCGCAGAACAGGCAAGTATCCGAGCACCCGAAAATCTATCAGTAACTAACTTCTGTCCTCTTGAGCCAGATGTTCCGAGCTCAGACAAGCCGAAGAAAAATAGCTTTAGTTTGGAAATTACTTTAATAAAAATAGTATTGGGTGCTTCTCAGTCCTGGAAGGACACAGAACAAGTCCAAAAGAGGCCATGTAAGTGTGGGTCACTGTGAGAGGACCCTGGATGGACACAGTGATGTGCTGAGGATGGTGTTTTCTGAAGCAGCTCTGGAAGGTTTCTAGGTTCCTCAGTACATCTAGACTCTGTAGCATGCATCCTTGCAAAAGCGCCAGGCAGATTAGCAAATCTCTAAGCATTACCTCCCCTTGGAGACATCTGTACCTGGCTTTAACAGCAGTAGCACATAAGGAAAGTCATCCCGCCCTTCCGAGCCTTATCTGAAAACACTTCTAACAGCGCTGGCTCCGTGGAGCTGTACCATTCCCGGCAGCCACCCATGGCTCCATGGATGCTGGGTTCATTACTTTCCAGCCATTTTCTTAAGCCAACACCACAGTTTTACAGCTGTGCATCTATAGTGTTAGTTAAGCCGATTGCCAAGTAAATAGATATTTACTCATTTCTCTTATTTATTTATCTATTTATTCATTGTATTCTTAATTGTAGAAAATGTTATGCTACCCCTGGGGGTAGGGGTGCTTGGGAGAAAGAGAGAGAGTCTTTCTCCGTTGCTGTCCACCTTAAATCTCTTACTGAATTTGAAGGTCACTGGCCAGCCACTGCTCTCCAGAGCTCCTCTGGTCTCTGTCTCTCAGTGCTGAGATAACAGACACATGCTATCCCTGCTGGGATCCGAAATCGGGGTCCTTGAACTTGCATGGCCAGAACTTTATTTACTAAGCCTTCTCCTCCGTCCCTCTATCATGGTTTTTAAGGAGCTGGCTGTAGCTGGGTATTGAAATGGTTTCCAGTGTTGTGTATTAATAAAACAAGTGTCTGGCTGCAGAGAAGAAGAGTGTCTTCAAGTCAGTGTAAATGAAAAGGATCTCAGGTATACAGGACAGGGCACTGTTTCAGGACAGCCATGTGGTCTGAGGTGAAGATGGAGCCAAGGAGGCAGAGGAGGGGGCTGGGAGGCAGCTGTCATCTGCTTCCTTGTCCTGTAGGTTTTCACGAACTTTGTGCCTCCTTCTCCACTTCTCACTCATTTCTGGCTCTCTTGGATCACATGTCATCAGGCACAGGGTTGAAAACGACCTTGAGTGAAACGCCCAGCTCCAGCACCGTGGAGCTGTCGGTTGTTCAGCAGCAGGGGCGATGCACTGTGGGCCCCTTGTCTGATCCTGCTGACTGGAGCTGGAGGGAGTGGGGGGGGGGGGAATGACCTTCCTTCTGTTCCCTTAGCAGAGGATAGGCAGGGACAGAGTCCAGAGCCGAGAGCAGCTCCCACAGGACCCCTCAAAATATGTCTACGCAAACCAATCCCAGCATCGTGTGAGGGTTGCTTTCTTGCTTCGATATTGCAAGCGTATAATTAGGGTCAAGGTACTTAGCATTTCATGACTTGATAGCAAGTTGCTTAGGGCTGATTGTATTAAAAACACCATCTGTGGAAGTCTCTATAGATATGATGTGGAGGAAACCAGAGGAAGCAAAAGCAGAAAAACAGAGGCAGAGGGAAGGAGGGCTTGAGAAAAGGCTCAATGTTAAGAATACCGGCTGCTCTTACAAAGTACCCAGGTTCAGTTCCCAGCACTCACATGGGCTGTCTCATAACACCCTTATATGGTGTGCACATAAACAGGAGCATGCGTGCGTGTGCGCACACACACCCCCCCCACACACACACAAATGCTAAGAATTAAAATCTAAAGCAGAGAAATGAGGTTGAGTCTATCTTCTCCTTCTCTAGTGGAAACACAGGAGGTGGGAGGCAAGGCAGGGGCAGGCTTCTCAAAGAATGTTCCAGCTATAAGCTCTGGAGACATGGGCTGCGGTCTCAGGGACTGACCCCATAGCCTGCTCCTAGCAGGGTCTGATTGATATTAGGATAGGGATTAGACACGTTGGGAAGGTACTTCTGCACCAGCCTGAACGCAGTACTGGAGCTTATGAGAAAAAATTAATAGGTTTGTGAGGGGGTGGACTCGCACTCACAAAGTGGATGCTTGTTCCTTTACTCTTTGCTCTAAATTTAGCCTTATTTGAGGGTTATATTCATAATATCGTCCATTGTCTGAGCACATACCTGACAAGAAGCCACTTAAGGGAAGAGGGTTTATTATGACTTACAGTTCCATCACAGCGAGGGTGGCACGGGGTTGGGGGAGCTGAACACTGTATAAGTAGTTGGGAAGCAGAAAACAAAGGGACATGGGGCTAGGCATAAAACATCAATGCCTGCCTCCAGTAAGGCTTTCTCTAGCGTGACTCTACTTGCTAACAGTCGCCCAATCTTTCCAAACAGGGTTACCAGCTGGAGACCAAGTGCTCAAGCACATGAACCTATGGGGGGGGGCATTCCATATTTAAACCCCAAGGATTGTATGCTTTCACTGTTCCTATGCCTAGCAATATTTTTCAAAGGTTTCATTTTTTAACTTTATGTGTATGAGCATCTTGCCTGGCATGTATGTACTGTGCCATGTGAGTGTCTCGTGCCCATAGAATTTAGATGAGGGCATCAGATTCCTTAGAACTGGAATCATAAATGTTGTCATCTGTTTGGAACCAAACCTGGGTCTGCTTCAAGAGCAGCAAGAGCCCTTAACTGATGAACTTTCCAGTTCTCATTTAGCAACCCTAACAAGAGATCTGCTTTGGGCAAAAGGAATAATGAGTAGAAATGCTTGCTGCTGCCCCACTGGAGGGAGCGTGGCTGTGGGAGAGCTGAAAGGGCAAAGTCGTAATAAAGAGACAGCATCATTTATCAATGAGGCTCTGCCCTGGGCTGGAGAGGGAACGGAGAAGGAGAGGAAAGGGCATAGGAGAGACAGAAGCCTGAGCCACAGGCCCCCAGCCTCACCTCCACTGGTCACCTCTGCTTCTCTAGTCACTGTCTGTCCTTTCCCCTCTCAGGGTGTCACGCCTCATCATCTCACTTCGTACGTGGGCTGCCAGGCACTTACATCATGAGGACCAGAGACCTGATGCCTTCTTGGATCGATTCCAGGGAACTGAGCTGAATGAGGTGTCCAGCAGGGAAAACAATGCCCAGCCCAACCCAGGTGGACAGGAACCACCAGACAGAGGGTAAGAAACAGAAAAAAGAAGAGAGCTAGCTGCACACTGGCTGCACACTAACTACTCACCAGCTGCACACCACCTGCACACCAGCTGCACACCACCTGCACACCAAATGCACACCACCTGCACACCAAATGCACACCACCTGCACACCAACTACATACCACCTGCATACCAGCTGAGACACCAAAGAAGCACATGGGTTCAGCTTGATGCCCTGAGGAGACCCCAATCACCATCCCTGTGAGTCACTTTTAAAAGAAAGCATGTGTCCTTCAGGGAAAACTACATGCCCTAATATTCCCCATCCAGAGTCCAGGAAGCCCCTGACCAGAGTTCCCAGTCTCATGTAATCCTGACCCCACCCTGCATAAAGCAACTTTTTTTCTGCTACTGCTGAATCAGAAAAACTTCTCTTAAAGGAGCTATAGTATGCTGCCAGCAAGCAAAGCCCATTAGAAAAAAATTGAGACTAAACTTTGCTTTTTAGTGTCTAGAATTCCTTTGCAAGTCCTCTCAGGTTTTACATGGATTTAGTTGGCCACATTGGTGCCAATTTGTTGAAATATATCTGCTTGTTGGTTCCCACTGCTCAGTCCCAAAATAATTACACAGAAATTATTATATTATTTAAATCACTGCTTGGCCCATTAGCTCTAGCTTCTTATTTACTAACTCTTACATGTTAATTTAACCCATTTCTAGTAGTCTGTGTATCACCACATGGCTGTGGCTTACTGGGTAAAGTTCCATCTGGCTCTGGCAGGACTGCATGGCTTCTTCCTGATTCCACCTTCCTTTCTCCCAGCATTCAGCTTAGTTTTTTCCCTGCCTACCTATATTATGCCCTGCGAAGACCCACACCAGTCCCTTATTAACCATTGGTATTCATAGCACACAGAGGGGAATCCCACATCACACCAGCACTGCATGTACACCATACACACATATACATGCAGGCAAAACACCTGCACACATAAATAAAGACAAAGGAAACAAAGAAAAAGATTAATGGTGTGTGATACTTGAGAAATGACACTGAGGTTGTCTTCTGACTCTTTCTCTCTCTCTCACACACATCTCACAAGTATTCAGGGACTTTTCTTTTTGGTGGATACTGCAGTAAAGCCAGATTCAGTCTTATGTGCTGAAGAAACTGAAGAAAGGTACCTTCAGTGTTCTATTGTTATAAAGAGACATCATGGCCAAGGCAACTCTTATAAAAGAAAACATTTAGCCAGGTGGTGGTGCATGCCTTTAATCCCAGCATTTGGGAGGCAGAGGCAGGTGGATCTCTGTGAATTAGAAGCCAGCCTGGTCTACAAGAGCTAGTTCCTGGACGGGCTCCAAAGCTACAGAGAAACCCTGCCTCGAAAAACAAACAAAAAAGCATTTAATTGGGGTTTAGCTACAGGCTCAGAGGATTATTCTATTATCATGGCAGGGGGCATGATGGCAGAAAACATGGTAGCAGGCAGGTGTGGTGCTGGAGAGGTAGTTGAGAGCTACTTCCTGATCTATAGCCAGAAAGAGAGACTGTGGGCCTGGCATGTGCTTTTAAAACCTCAAAGCCCACACCTGGTGACACGCTTCCTCCAATTTCTTCCAACAAGGCCACACCTCCTAATCTTACTAATCCTATCAAGAGTTCAGCTTTCTGGTGCCCAAGCATTCAAATATATGAGCTCATGAGGGCCATTCTTACTCAAACCATCGCAAAAGGTATCAAGGTCCCCAACTGAGATTAAAGGACTCACTGGAGAGGCGTGTTCATGTGTGAGGGTCCACACAGGCTGCAGCTACAAACCCTTGTGGTTCCTGGGTACTGGGTAGGACAGGAGCAGAACAGCCACTGAAGACCCTGATTGTAGGAAGACGTAGAAACAGGAGAGATGACAAACAGGTCGGGAAGAGGAGACCTTAGGGATGGGGACAGTTTTTTGGGGAAGGGCAGAATCTCATACTCTGCCCTTCACATTTGAGCCTCAAGCTCTATATTGTTGAGGACGACTTTGAGTTTTCTGATCCTCTTGCCTCTGCCTGGACAGCCCTGGGGTTTCCAGTATGCATGGCCACACTGGGTTTTTGCAGTGCTAAAGATCAAACCAAGGGCTTTGTGTATGCTCAAGCAAGCTCTCTCTAAACTGAGCTCCACCCCAGCCCAGAAAAGAATTACTAGCCTTTTGTTTGTCCCTGAGCAGGATGGTGATCTGGGCACTACAACAGGCCCAGAAAAGTACACAGTGGGACCACTGCCCTCTGCACTTGCTTGCTTCTCAGGGGAAGGAAGTCTGGAACTTTCTATAACTAGCTGGGCTGGCTCAATTTCTTTGGAGTAAACAAAGACTTCCTTAGATAATCTGATTAAAGTATCCTCTTGCAACCTTAGGCCAATGGAGATGGATGTTGTACTCAATACATAACCCCAGTGTGACCAAAGAAGTGGAGGACTGGGTGAGAACCACTTAGGGCTAGGCTGATGCTACCTGGCCACTCACAGAAGGCTCAGGGTGGCAGATGAATGTGATGATGCATGGGGGAGGGGGGCTTCATAGAAGGGGAGGGGCTTTGAATTTTGGGGGACCAAGTCCCAACTGCAAAGCAAAACATCTACTGAGATACTTCCTCTGTGTGGATCTGTCATTATGAAAGTAGGGGTACACTTTCTTTGTGTGGGTCTATCACTGTAGAAGTAGGGCCACTGTCCCCCAGGGTGTTCTCTCCATCGTCTCCCAGGAGTTGCAAGGCACTGAGGACTTTTCAGATGAGGAGAACAACCCAGAAGCAAGCAGCCAAGGCCACATCTTAAACGGGGGGAGGAAGTCTCCGGCAAAGATAGCCAGAATATAGCACAGAGAAAGCCCCTTTAGTCTGGCTGAGGCATCTCCGCCTGATCCCTGCTGTCGTCTCCTATGAGCCATCTACAGAGAATGCTGGTATTGGCAAGAGACCTTTTTAAGGCTCTATGAGGCCCCCTGACTTTCTTACCTCTTGTGTCAAAAGCTTCTCCTGGCAGCAGTCGCTTGAGAATAAGACCTGTAGAATGCCGCGACAGGGAGTATCTAATGTGTGACAAACCAGTCCCTACCTTCTACCATATTCCTGGGTAGATCACAGATGGGGCCATAGGGTTGGGAGCAGAGGGGACATAAGCCTAAGCGTGGAGATGTGTTTGCCATTGGTATACACACACAGACACACACACACACACACACACACACGCACAATCACTTTGTCCCCGACAATAACAATACCCTATGAGCAAACAGTTGTGAACAGAAAGGCTAGAGAGAAGTGGGTAGGGTTCCTGGCAGAGTCGCCTCAGGCAAAACGGACCTGAGTCATTGAAACCATTCCCATTGGCCTAACCCATGGCCAGAAATGATGCTAACACTTGTAACGGCTCACAGGCGGGGTAAGTACCCAAGCCCCAGCCAAGCATACTATACTGGCTTTCACTTTCCCCCAGTCCCAGGAGCCACCCCACCCACCACCCTACCCCTGCATAGAACCCCACTTTGCCTCTCCCTTCTACTCCTGCTCACCTCCTTCTCCAAACACTAGAAACCCATTCTAGCATCCTTCCTTTTGTGGAAACCCAGGGCAGAGGGGCAGAAGGGACAAGTTTGGATGATCTCTCTATGGAGCTCTTCTTACTTGTTCTTTGTCTCCCTCATCTAGGAAGGCAAGGGCTTTCAGGGGATGAATCCTTTCAGCTTTGATACCCTCTATCACTACATATTCAAGGGTGCAGATTTGGAATGCCTTTGCAGAGCAGTGGGTGATCTCCTTGGCTAGAAGCATGCATTTTCCATGCTACAACGGCAAGGTCCTGGCAACCAGGAAAATGCCTCTGTTTTAAGGCTGACCTGAGCTAATCTTGAGGGAACCATCAGAGTGACCTAAGGAGAAAACTTCCTCCCTCAAAGGGTGACCAGCCTCTTGAATGGGTGACCTGCTGTGACTAGGTTCTGCCACAGATCCTGAGCTGGCAGATGAGTTCAGTGTGTGAGCATTAGAATGCCACACAAGAGCCCTGGGGCTGTGTGAGTGGGAATGAGATTGCCCACAAGTGACAGCAGGCATGCATGGGCACACTGGTCTGCAGCTTCTGCCTCTTTGGAATGTCCTCACTGAAGATGTAGGCGAGCCATCGGCATCAGAAAGAAATACCAATTGCTTGACTTGCCATTGACAAAGGGCCAGAGCTTGGCACTTACTTTCTTCCCACTCCGTTCTTTGAGTAGAACTTTAGTTCCTTCAGACCACAGATGACAGCTTCCTCTGGGCCTCTTGATTCCCGTCTCTTTCCCATTTCTAGAATTGTCATTTGGTCCCTAAACATGGTATAACTTCTCTCTTTCAGATCAAACTGCTCTCAGTTCAAACCAGCAGTATTCTGCGAGTGTATATCTTTATGGCATTGGGGGGGGGGCAGTGATGGGTAGATCTAGGGGTTCAGTTGGTTGGTGCTGGGCTAGGTCCTCAACCATTGGGTAGCAGGGATTTTGAAAAGTTAAAGCCTATAATTCAAAGCCTGACCAAAACAAGCCGAGGCACTGTGCAGCATCAAGTGGGCCCAATAAGCTTGTGGGCAGTGCCCTCTGCTGGTGACACTCGTTAAGCCGCTGAAGGCCGACAAAACACTCCAGTAGATAAAGGGGACAGAGCTCCTTGTCTTTTGTGCTTCTTGGTTAACAGATTGAAGAATCTTTTTTCCTATCCACTATCAAAAGATAAGGTCATTTTTAATATCTCAATTCTGTTTCATCCACAATTCTGTAATCAGGTGGCCCCCAAAACAAACGGAATCTCAGAGCTGTAGCGTGGAGCAATTAGGCAGCGTTTATGGCCAGGGATGAGGTACGGAGGCAACTCCATTGGCTGGAGCTTGGCACTTTGTCCTGTTGGTGTCCGGTGGCCAATGTGTAATTTGCTAGATGAAGCTTCCTATGACTCCTGCTCTGAAGTCGGTTATAGAACTCCTTTGTGAAGCCATCCTCGGGCTTAAGCTGAATTTAAAACCTGTATTTCTTGACAAAACTTTAATAATAACAGCTCACATCGAGGATGGAAATGCCGCTAGAAACTAAGAAATGGCACAGTTGCTCCTGCTGCTGTGCCTTTTCCTTTTTTTCCTCTTTCTTTTTCTTTTCTTTCTTTTTTGTTTGTTTTTCAAGACAAGGTTTCTCTGTGTAGCTTTGGAGCCTGTCCTGGAACTCACTCTGTAGACCAGGCTGGCCTCGAACTCACAGAGATCCACCTGTCTCTGCCTCCCAAGTGCTGGGATTAACATTGTATGCCACCACTGTCTGGCCCTTCTTCCTCTTTTTAATAAACCTAGGCCCATCAGCCTAGGGATGGTGCCACCCACAGTGGGTCGGCTCTTCCACATCAATCATCAATTAAGACAACACCCCACAGACGTGGCCACAGGCCAGCCTGATCTGGGCAATTCCTCAATCCTGCCTTTTTTATACACCAGGCCCGTCAGCTTAGGGATGGTCCTGCCCACAGTGGGCTGTGGACACATCAATCATCAGTCGAGACAGTTTCTCACAGATGTGGCAGCAGGTCTGCACACCCCAACTCAGACTCCCTCAAATGACTCTGGGCTATCAAGTTAACAGGTAACCCTAACTAGGACAGCAGATTTCAAGGGTTTAAACAGCAGACACTACTTTTCTTCTTCCTTCTCTACCTCCTCCTTTTCCTTGCATGTGTACACATATGTCTGTGTCTGTGTGGGTGCACACATTTGTACATACAGACCTGAAATTGACTCAGACGACTTCCTTCATCACTTGCCACTGTGTTTTTTGAAGCAGGGTCTTTCCATGAACCCAGAGCTCATGAATTCTAAACCGCCTTGCTCCAGGCTTCCCCCATCTCTACCTCCCATGCGCTGGGATTACAGGCAGTCACCATGCTCCCCAACTGTGACATGGGTTCTAAGTATCCAAACTCTGGTCTTAATGCTTGTGCACCTTGCCCAGCCACAGCCAGCTCCACAGCCCCAGCACAGTATCGTAAAGCTAGGAGTCGCCATGTGTTACAGCCAGCAAGAACATGGGAACCGAAGACCTACAGGGGCAGGGAACCAAGTCCTGACAACCCTAAAAACAAGCAGCAGGAAACCTGGCTCCGCTAAAACATCCAGAAAAGATCACAGCTCTGTTTGACTTGTATCTGGTGAGACCCATTCTTGACTTTCCATCTACAGCTCTACAAGATAACAGGTTCATCTTTTAAAGCATGGGTTCTGATAGCAGTGTACACAAAACAAATTCACCTATGATTTAAAACCCCTTAATGGGAGCTGGAGAGATGGCTCAGTGGTTAAGAGCATTGCCTGCTCTTCCAAAGGTCCTGAGTTCAATTCCCAGCAACCACATGGTGGCTCACAACCATCTGTAATGAGGTCTGGTGCCCTCTTCTGGCCTGCAGACATACACACAGACAGAATATTGTACACATAATAAATAAATATTAAAAAATGTTTTTAAAAAAAAAAAGAAAAGAAAAAAAAACCCTTAATGTCTGCTTGTCTTGGTTTGTCTTGCTCTGGCTTGTCAGACAGGGTCCCAGTTAGCTTCAGCTGTCAACCTGTCACAGCCGAACGTCATCTGAGGGAGTCTGAACTGGGGGATTGACTAGATCAATTAGCCCCACTGCCACATCTGTGAGGGACTGTCTTGATTAATGACTGATGTCTAAGGATCCAGCCCACTGTGGGCGGCACTATCCCTATGCTGGTGGGCCTGGGTGCGTGAGAAAGCTAGCTGAGCAAGTCAGAGAGAGAGAGAGAGAGAGAGAGAGAGACAGAGACAGAGAGAGACAGAGAGAGAGAGACAGAGAGAGAGACAGAGAGAGAGACAGAGACAGAGAGAGACAGAGAGAGAGAGACAGAGAGAGAGACAGAGAGACACAGAGAGAGAACTATTCCTATGGTTTCTGCTCCAGGTTCCTGCCCTGACCTGGAAGTGTAAGCAGAAATAAACTCCTTTCCCCCAAAATTGCATTAGGCAATAATATTTATCACAGAAGCAGAAAGCAAACTAGAACAGACAGGGTGTCCTATTTAGAGAAGGCTGATCTTAAGCTTAATCCTCCTGCCTCAGCTTCCCAAGTGCTAAGTTACAGGAAGGGGCCCCCCATTCATAACCATTGCAGTTAGCTTCTTAACACCACCTACTCAGCCAGTTGGCATGCCATGTCCTTGCATGACATTTCCGCCTTGTATGTGGATTTCAGTTTATAACCCAATGCTTCAAAAATGTCTCGGGCCTCAGACTGGATGTAACTAACTTTCAGGGGCCAGTGGAAGCGGATAATAAATTGTAAAACATTAGCCTGAGCCACTAATTTCTCCATGGAGAGGTTTGCCTCAGACCTCTAGAGTAATAGAAAGTCATAATGAAATCAGTAACTCCATCTTATCACAGATGCAGGGAGAGTTAGAGTGGGCCCCAGGACACACCAGGGCTCCCAAATTCAGTCTTGCAGAACTGCCTCAGAGACACTGGGTGCTAACACACACACTTCCAGCTTCAGTTATGCGGAAGGCATGGGTGGTCCCTAGAAACTGGCATTGCCACAAAGCTTGGCCAACATTCCGTTGATCCCTCGCCAGCACTCAGCCGCAGTGCCACACTGACTTTTCATTCCCAGATGAAGGACAAGAAGGATGCCACAGGGCACATGGAAACAAACATCACCATCAAGATTTTATGGTCAGTTATGGAGGTTGAGCCCAGAGGGAGAGACCTCCAAGTCCAACGTGGCTCCCAGCCTGTCTTCCCCACAGAGGTATCCATATGACCCCCCTGGAACTGAGAAGATCCTGTTGTGACCCCCACTTCTTCAGAGTCAACCTAAAATTGCTCTCGGGTTCCTGAGTTAAGATCTTTAGGTACCAAAGGCTTCCCACACATAGAGCTGTATGTCTGTGTTCCCAGAAGGAAGACGGATGCCATTGTGGTGGACCCTTCTAGCAACATCTACTACCGCTGGCTGACTGTCATCGCCCTGCCGGTCTTCTACAACTGGTGTCTACTTGTGTGCAGGTAAGAGCAGCAACATTGTTTTAGGCGGCCAGGGTGGAGGGACAGGAGGGGAGAAGGCAGCTGAGCCTAAGAGATGGAGGGCTGAGTCTCACCTGAGAGAGTTTCTCTCCTCTCAGCCACCGTACATCTCTGGCACCTTAAGTCGCTGGTCCTCGACCTTCCTACTGCTGTGACCCTTTAGTATGGTTTCTCATGTTGTGGTGACCCCCAACCATAAAGTTATTTTGTTGATATTTCATAAGTGTAATTTTGCGATCACTATGAATTGTAGCACAAATACATCTGATAGGTGACCCTGTGGCGTCTCGACCCACGGGTTGAGAACCACCGTCTTCGGTTCTCCATCAGTAGAAACTGGTCACTTCCCAGAGGACCCTGAAGGGGCTCTGAAGCACGGGTGGGAAGGGACCTGAGCTTGAGGTGATGTTGAGGGTTCTGGCACTCTGCCATCTACATTCGGGTTGTATGAGGAAGGGGTATGGGATAGTCGCTGTTCTGACGGGATTATGGAAGCATTAGAGTGAACTTGCTGTTGAGTGAGCACTCAGTGGAGGCACAGTGGGAGCACTGATCTCTGAGATTGAATCCTGGGTTTCTGGTTTCCCAAGCAGGCTGTCATGGTGGAATGAGCAGATGTGGGCTTTGTGGGTGCTCCTAGGTTAGAGGGGGCTGTTGCTCTTCTGGAGAAGATCAGAGGCATTCAAGATTTCCCTGGGTGAGCTGGTGAAAAAAGGAAAGAACATGGCAGGACCCTTGCTAACAAGTGAGTTGGTGTAGCCTGGACTCTGGGGGTGCGGAAACAGGAGCCACAGGGCTGAGCTGTAACTTTCTTGTAAGCATTCTTTCCTGGGAAGCTGCTGCTGTGGGTACAGGGGTAGGATGCCCCCCCACCCCCAGGAGAGGGCATTGGCAGGGGATTTCCTAAGGAAGCCTGCAGGGTGTGCCAGCAGGGAGAGCCATGTAGGCCTTCGGAGCACTCTTAAATACATCGCTAGGTAAGGAAACTAGTAAAGGGACTCCCTCCCTGAGCTATAGGGTGCAGGCTGCTGAGTGGACCCCAGACTCCACTACTCCACTCTGAAGATAAGGAAGGGGATTAAAGGTCCTTGCTAGCAGACTCCATGGTAAGGATACAGGGTTTATCGCTCCTCCTAGAGGAGGCACAGGGCTTAGGGATGTCCCTAAGTAAGCCTACAGGGAAGTCATGCAGTGGCGAGTCTCTGTGCTTGTAAAAGCAAGCTGGACAGGGGACAGAGGATCTCCTGAACCAATCAGGACATGGCTCTTTGAGGGAGACTGCACCTTCTGATTTACCGTGATGGAGGAGAGAGCCCTTTTCTCCGAGTAGACAGTAGGCCCTGGGATGTTCCTGGGAAAGCTTGCAAGGCAGACACAGCTGCTCTGGGACACCGTGCAGTGGCTTTTGGGACATTCCTGATCATGTTCCTCAACTGGGTACAGAGGAGTCCTATGCTACCTGCAGCTTGTCAGCTTTCCATTGATATGACCGAAGACCCAAGGTAAACAATGTAAAAAAAAAAAAAAGGAAAATTATTTCAGCTCAGAGTGTCAGAGAGTTCAGACAATGGTTCCTTAGTGTCATTGTTCTGGGCCACTGACAAAAACAAAACAAGACCTCATGACCAGGAAGTAAAAATAGAAAAAGGGACCAGGCAGAGTCCCAATATTCCTTTTAAGGCAAACCCTCTTAACCTAAGTTCCACTGGGCACTACCAACTTAAGGTTCCACCACCTCCCAGTCAGGCTATAGCCTGGTGGCCAAGCCTTTAGCACACGAGCCTTTGGGGGACACCCAAAGCCTAACACCATATAAGTGGAAGCTCGGGGATTCTGTCTCCAAGGGAAAGAACATGTGAGGTGGGGTGGGGGGGCTTCCTGACAAATGGGCAAGGTGGTCACACTACTCTCGACGTGAACACTGCTCTAGGATGTGGGAACACAGGTGTCAGCCAAGGTTCTTTTCAGTCTTCATCCAGAAGACGTGAATGGCTGAACATCCTCATGTTCTCGGAGGTAAGAAGGAAAGTCTATGTGAGAAGCAGCCAACACCAAGGGGTAAAGGGTAGAAAAATATCTCCTGGCTTATTTAAGTTGGAATCTGAGTCTAGAAAGGACAGGTTCTTGGTCCCTTTGCCTAATATCAATCCCAGTTGCTTGTTTGATTGATTGGGTGGGTGGTTGATTGGTTGGTTGGTTGCTTGGTTGGTTGGTGTAGGTGGTTGTTTGTTTGTTTGGGTGGTTGTTGAAATAGGAGTGGCGGCGGGGCTGCGTCCCCAACACCCCGGCCTCTTGGCTAGCTCATGCCCGAAATAACAACACGCAAACTGTATTCATTTAAGAACTGCTTGGCCCATGAACTCTAGCCCTTACAGGCTAATTCTCGCACCTGGACTAGCCCATTTCTAATAATGTGTGTAAGCACCCCAAGGTGCCCTTACCTGGAAGATTCTAGCCTCTGTCCATCCTGGGAGAGTTGAGCATGGCGTCTCTGCTCCAGCAGAGCTGTCGGGTCTCTCCGCGAGCAGAGCAGAGTCTGACCTCACTTCCTCTTCCGCCCAGAATTCTATTCTGTTTACTCCTCCCATCTTTGTTCTAAGCTGAGGCCAAGCAGCTGGTTTATTATAACTTAACCAATGAAATCAACAGATTGATATATGACACTCCCACATCAGGTGGTTGGATGGTAGGTTGGCCAGAGTGTTTGTCTGTTTTGAGTTCTACCATCAACCTTCACACTACACATCTAACTCCCCAGCTCTTCTTCCTAGGAGGCCAGTAACTGTGAGAGAACATAGCTTCCCAGAGCCTGGAGTGATTCCACTGCGTTGTCATGAGACATATTTTTCCTGTACAGACACACACACATATACACACACACACACACACACACACACACACAACTACTAACTCCAGAAATGGAGCCCATGACAGGTCAAAGTAATGATGGCACAAAAGTCCAACTTGGTGAACCAATGAGTTTTACTGGGGTTACTTACAGGAACAGAAATGATAGTTGCATCACCAACACTCACCCCAGCATGGGTGACAGCTCATAAAAACGGGGAACCCGGAACACACTGCACAGCCTGCCGACAGCTCAGCAGGTTAGCAAGTGTCCTTTCCCAGTGGCTCTGGAGATCTGAGCCTCTTCAAGGCAGCTCACCCAGTCTCTGCTTCTTCTAAAAGGTTTCATTGATCTCTGCCTCCTCCAGCCTGCTTGGCTTGTCTGAGAATTTTCTTTGCAGCCTGTCTTGTCTGAGAGTGATTTTCAGTGGTCTTTATTGTTTTTGTCTATATACTCTTTGAGGAGAGAGGTTCTGGTGAATGTGGTCAGTTTTAAGGACCTCCTGAAGCTCCTTGGAGTTGTTTCTTCCCTCTCTTAATGAGCTTCATTGCAGTGTTTCGCCTTCCTAGAACACTGGTTGCTTCGCCTCTATAAAAATCCTATAGTAAGAGATTCCTCCCAAAACATACCATTCTAAAGTCTGTGGAAACTGCTACATTACCTGTGTACCACCTCAAGAAGAACTGCTACTGGATACAATGTATCTATTCTCATCACAGGGAGGGGAGGGGTCTGGGCTCTGACACTCAGCCATCTCATCCCATCTCCCTCTTGGATTCTTCAGAGCCTGTTTCGATGAACTTCAGTCGGAGCACCTGATGCTTTGGCTAGTCCTGGACTACTCTGCAGATGTCCTTTATGCTATAGACTTACTGGTTCGAGCCCGGACAGGTGAGTGTGCCCCAAGCCTAAAGACTAAACTAGGCCAAGTCATAGACCCTCAGTAGGGGGACCGTCGGGTACTCAGGAAGATCCACAGTAGTGGGCTGGATGTTGCCTAGCTTTGAGCAAAGTGTGCTTTGGAGATCTGGAGCCCTACCAAACGGAGTACGTGCTGGTATCTTCTTGCTCAGTATTCTAAATCCTTCAACAGGACCTGAACAGGGGTTAAGACACCTGGGATTTGGGATCTGCTGTCCCAGTGTTCAATGAGCAAATCAAGCTGTCTCTCTGGACCTCATTTTTGTTACTTGTGACATAAGGCTAAGGCTGCCATCTCAAAGACCCTTCCAGTACTACCTGTGTGAGGTGGCACTCAGTTCAGTCTGGGCATTCCTCGCCTCAGAAACATGGAAGATCCAGGAACACTGCTCCATCTCTCTCAGAGGAGATTTACAATTTATTTATATTATTATTTTTTAAGATTTTATTTTATTTTCAATTAAGTGATGTGTGTGCCTATGAGTGGGGTTGTGCATGTGAGTGTAGTGCCTATGGAGGCCAGAAGAGGGCATCAGACCCTCCACTGAGCTGGAGTTACAGGCATTTGTGAGCTACTAGACACAGATATTGGGAATTGAATTCAGGTCCTCTGAAAGAACAGTTCTTAATTTCTGAATCATCTCTCTAGCACCTCAAAAAAAATTTTAACATGTAAAGGTCTGAAATTCAAAACAGGGCCTAGGAAGATGATGCATTCTTCCAAACAGGCTCTGGTTGGGGTGGAGACCCACCTATGTATGAGAATTGGGTCTGCCCGGCTTCCAGGGATCTTTTTCTAATGTGCACAAAAGCTTCACTTTGTAGAGGCCCTTCTGTTTGCGTCTGAGATTTTGGAAATAACACCCACACTCCCGTGCTCAAGGGAAACACACAAAATTGTGGCAACAAACCAGAATGCACGAATCTTCTCAGCTCACCTTGCTTTCTCATTAGAACCCCTACATGAAACAAGTAACAAGGTTGGCTTCACCTTACTGATGCAGAAACTGAGGCACTCTGTCCATGTTCACACTGCAGCCAGGCCATCTGGCAACCCCTGCTTCTGTCCACACTGGTACCCAGCATCTTCACTTAGAAGACCTCTGACACCACTTGAGGTTGGCATGGATGACCTCTGCCGCAGTGACATTAACACATATAGTATATATTCACAGTTGTCTGTGAGTGGCCACAGAGACTCTGCCCTTTGTCTTACACAAATTTCAGTGGAACAGCATGCCCTCACTCAGAAATCAACCCCACCCCTTCTTGTACTTGGACGCTGTCCGTGTCAAAGTCAGATTCAGCAGGAAGTAAGGGAGAGAGAGGTCAGGAAACTAGGTGGCCATGATCATAATCCAAGAGGAAAAGATCTTCAGACTTGAGAGAATCGTAAAAGGGCGAGGAGTAGAAGAGCCAGGATGCTCCACAAAGCACCCCATAAACACAGGCACAAGCAACCAAGAGATCTCTCCATCCTGCACCTGGAGATCCAGCTGACTAAGTAGAAAACACTTGACAGCCCAGCAGTGGGGGCACATGCCTTTAATCCCAGCACTCGGGAGGCAGAGGCAGGCGGATCTTTGTGAGTTTGAGACCAGCCTGGTCTACAAGAGCTAGTTCCAGGACAGGCTCAAAAGAAGCCCTGTCTTGGGGAGGAAAAAAAGAAGAAGAAGAAGAAGAAGAAGAAGAAGAAGAAGAAGAAGAAGAAGANAACAGAATGGGGAGAAAAAAAAGAAGAAGAAGAAGAAGAAGAAGAAGAAGAAGAAGAAGAAGAAGAAGAAGAAGAAGAAGAAGAAGAAGAAGAAGAAGAAGAAGAAGAAGAAGAAGAAGAAATGAAAACACTTGACAAAAATTTCTGTGCTGAAATTTTTTATTCTTCTTGTTATTATCCCCACACGGCACAACATGACTTTGTAGCATTTATGCCTTATGTATTGGGTACTGTGAAAAACCTGGAGAGAATTTAAAATATTCAAGAGGATATGCTTGGGTAATATGCAAATATGGCATCATTCTATGGAAGGTGCTTAAGCATCTAAAGATTTTGGTTTCCTTGGGAGGAAAGAGGTTAAGGGAATCCTGGAACCAATCCCCTGGAAATCCAGAAAGACAATTATTTAACAAGAATGCCTGGAGAAAAGGGGGAGCCAGGATTGTATGGGTCAGCAGCAGTGATACCTTGAACTTGTGAAAGTGCCTTATGGCCTGAACTCTGGGGGACAAGTCCTGAAATATTTCACTGGGCACCATTACTGGTGAGACCAGTTTGGTAGACTTTTATCTTAGTTTTTAAGGTTTGATGATTAATAGTTTCAAGTATACTCACACACACACACACACACACACACACACACACACACACACACAAAACCCCAGAGAGAATAGCATTAGGAATGCTCACGTTCCCTCCCCCAATCTCAATTAGGCACACTCTCTAATATCTGTTTGTCTTTTAAAACTTAATCTTCATTCTCTGCTGTCATCTAATATCCAGTCTGTCTTCAAAGTTATTCAATCGATTTATAACTTTTAAACCTGAATCGAGAACTGGGAATACAGATTAGTTATAGAACCCTAGTTCTAGAACAAGGCCTGGGCTCAATTCCCAGCAGAGAAAAAAAAAATTAAACAAAAGAGATTAGAACATTATAGAAAACATACCAGAGTGAGTTCCACCGTTAGCATGTTATGTCTGATATTGTTTCTGCCACATGCACATGACTGTCTCTTGTGTAACCGTGACGGGAAGTACCTTTCTGTTGTCAATTCAAGCCTCTTGGATGCCCAAGTGACTTCCCTCGTCTCCCTCCGTAGGTTTTCTTGAGCAAGGCTTAATGGTCAGCGATACGAAGAGGCTGTGGAAACATTACACAAAGACCTTGCACTTCAAGCTGGACATCCTGTCTCTCATCCCCACAGATCTGGCTTATTTAAAGTTGGGAGTAAACTGCCCAGAACTGAGGTTCAACCGCCTACTGAAGTTCTCTCGACTCTTTGAATTCTTTGACCGCACAGAGACAAGGACCAACTACCCCAATGTGTTCAGGATAGGGAACCTGGTCCTGTACATCCTCATCATCATCCACTGGAATGCCTGCATCTACTTTGCCATTTCCAAGTTCATCGGTTTCGGGACAGACTCCTGGGTCTATCCAAACATCTCCAAGCCAGAATACGGGCGTCTCTCCAGGAAGTACATTTACAGCCTCTACTGGTCCACCTTGACCCTGACCACCATTGGTGAGACCCCACCCCCTGTGAAAGATGAGGAGTACCTCTTTGTGGTCATAGACTTCCTGGTGGGTGTTCTGATCTTTGCCACTATTGTCGGCAACGTGGGCTCCATGATTTCCAACATGAATGCGTCGAGGGCGGAGTTCCAGGCTAAGATTGACTCCATCAAGCAGTACATGCAGTTCCGGAAGGTAACCAAGGACTTGGAGACTCGGGTTATCCGGTGGTTTGACTATCTGTGGGCTAACAGGAAGACAGTGGATGAAAAGGAGGTGCTCAAGAATCTCCCGGACAAGCTGAAGGCTGAGATCGCCATCAACGTGCACCTGGACACCCTGAAGAAAGTCCGAATCTTCCAGGACTGTGAGGCAGGGCTGTTGGTGGAGCTGGTGCTGAAGCTTCGCCCCACCGTGTTCAGCCCTGGGGACTACATATGCAAAAAGGGGGACATCGGAAGGGAGATGTATATCATCAAGGAGGGCAAGCTGGCTGTGGTGGCCGATGACGGCGTCACCCAGTTTGTGGTCCTCAGTGATGGCAGTTACTTTGGGGAGATCAGCATCTTAAACATCAAAGGGAGCAAGTCAGGAAACCGCAGGACGGCTAACATCAGGAGCATTGGCTACTCAGACCTGTTCTGCCTCTCCAAGGACGATCTGATGGAGGCCCTCACCGAGTACCCAGAAGCTAAGAAGGCCCTGGAGGAAAAGGGCCGGCAGATTCTGATGAAGGACAACCTAATTGATGAGGACCTGGCCAAGACCAGGGAAGATCCCAGAGACATTGAGGAGAAGGTGGAGTACCTGGAGTCATCCTTGGACGCCCTGCAGACCAGGTTTGCACGACTCCTGGCTGAGTACAACGCCTCGCAGATGAAACTGAAACAGCGCCTCAGCCAGCTGGAGAGCCAGATGAATGGGAGGGGTGGTGGCTTCTCACCCGCTGGGGAGACTTCGGGGGATATGGCAAAGGCAGAGTGAGAAGTGCAGGCAGCTGTCTGCCTCCCGCCTCCCAGGGCCAACTGTCAGTGAGACACTATCTGCCGCCCATATGGCACAGGGCTGGACATCCTTCGCAAGTGATGTGACGGCGAGAGAAAGCCTTGGTTTCCTCGTCTAGGAAATGGGGGTCATGGGTGTCGGCTCCATAGAGTTCCAGATTATCGTGAGGTCTACGTGATACATGGCAAGGAGTGGAGAAAAGCATGGTGTGCTTCCAATCTAGTGTATGATAGTATGTGTACAGGATATGTGTGGACGTGCAGTTGTCTGTAGAGGTCAGACAAGAGTGCTGGATCCCCTGGACAGGAGTTACATACCGCCCAATATGGGTGCTGGGATCCTGTCTTAGTTCAGGTTTCTATTGCTGTGATGAAACACCTTCTTAACCAAAAGCAAGCTGGGGAGGGAAAGGTTTATTTGGCTTACACATCCATATCGCAGTCCATCGCTGAAGAAACTCAAATGAGTTCTTGAGAGCAAGAACCAAACAGGGCATGAAGCAGGAGGCAGGAACTGAGGCTGCCATGGCTGGGTGCTGCTTACTGGCTTGCTCTTCACAGCTCGCTAATCCTGCTTTTATATAGAACCCAGGACCGCCAGCCTAGGAGTGGTTCCACCTACAATGGGGTGGGCCCTCCTACATCCACCACTAATTAAGAACGTGTAAAGAAAATGCGTTCCAGGCTTGCTTACAGCTGGATCTTATGGACGAATTTTCTCAGCTGAGCCGCCCTCCTCTCAGATGACTCAAGCTTGTGTCAAGTTGAGATAAAAACCAACCAGCACAGACCCAAATGTGCAGCCCTTTCCGTGTTTGGTGGAGTGAAGGGCTTGCTGTGTTCCTCAGTCCAGCCTTCAACTCCCGTGCCAGAGCGATATTCACACACCAGCCTCCCAAAGAGCAGGGACCAAAGGCACACTTGCCCTGTTTCTGGCCCAATTGTTTTTTGTGAAATCCAGGAGGAGATGAATAAGCCGCAGCCTAGCTTTCTTACACGTGGATGTTTATGTAATCTCCTCCCCCACACCGGTTCCATCTGATTGTGGAGACACAAAGGGGTCTGAGGATATAGGTCAGTGGTGAAGCACTTCCCTAGTGTGTGCAACAGCTCTGGCTTCTCACCCTAGTGCCCCTCAAAACAAACACACAGAACCGAGAAGACAATAGGAAGCCATACACACAAGCTTGTACCTTAAGTTCAACTTTATACTGGACAGTTTGGGCTGTGTGCCTAAGCCTGGCATCTCCCCATACATGTGCTTACTGGGACCCTGGAAATGCCGGCTTTGTCAAGTCACAGCTTTGTGAGACGGAGAGCCCTTCAAGTCAGAGTAGCAAATCTAGACTCCCTGCCTTCCGGTTACTGTGCCTTCTGTCCACTTAATGGGATGGGGTGTCTTGTTTCTTCTCATTGGTCGATGGGTTGAAAGTCATCTTCCTGTCTTCCTAGAAGTCAAACCTTGAGTAAGGGCTTCTCCCGGACACCATTGGTATAGTAATTGGGAATTTCCTATAAGCAGGCAAACATAAGGGTTTGGGCAATATCAAAAAAGACTGATCCTAGGAGTCTAAGGTGGAGACTAGATCCAGCTGTCATTACAAGAATAGCCTGTTTCTACTAGAGCCACATAACTCCCTGTAGCTACCCGTTCCAGCTCATAGTGGAGAGCCATGTTTGAAGTGAGACTTTCAGGTGGAAAGGTGGGTACAGTGGCCGAAGGTTTAAGAGCAGATGACCAGGGCTGGATGGCTCAGTGGTTAAGAGCACATGCTGCTCTTCCAGAGGACCTGTGTTTGATTCTTGGCACTCAACTGGTGGATTACAATAATCTATAGCTCTAGTTCTGGGTATCCAGTGCCCTCTGCTAGTTTCCATAGACAGTAGGCACACTTATGGTCCGCAGGAATACATACATACAGGCGAAGCACTCACACTCATAAAATACATATTTTTGAGCTGAAAACCGAAACTTAAAAGCTGAGACCCATGGACAAATGCCCTTGTGACCTGCACCTGTACCCTGAAGAAGCTTCAGGTCCCCCATGGAACTGCATCCTCAGGCAAAAGCTCTTAGCTACCTAGCTCTTAGCTTTTGAAACACTGCAAGAGCTGTTTTTTAACTAGCAACCAGAACTCCGTTCACAGTTTTGCTCTTGGGCTCTGCAACTGTGAGTCAGGTCTGCAGTGTTCCATCTCTCAATGCATGATGGAAGTTCTTTCTTCCCTCCCCATCCCTATCCCCCCTTTTGCTTTCCTCCCTTCCTCTCCATCCTTCTCTTGCTCTCCCTCTCCCTCCTCCTCCTTTCTATCAAACAATACTCTCCTGACTCTTGCTTTGAGGCAATGTTGAAGCCAAATGCTATAATCTATAAATGGGTCCTGATGTGGTTCATACAAAAGCTACTCTCTGTTCAATTATGCATTTGGGTCTTTCTTTATGGGTCACATGACCATTTCTTGTGGGTCCTCTGCTGTTTAATGTTTTTAGATGGTTAGAAGATCTATTAAAGGGCATAGATTCCACTTCATATCATCAGCAAAATGTAATCAGCAATGTTTTATATTTTATAAAATTGAATATTTATAACAATGAATATATTTTAACAGCCTTAGCTATCAATTATGCATACATCCATGTTTATATAGGAAAGATAAAGACCTGAATTAAAATCTGTGAACAACTCCTGCTTCAACTCTTGTTGTAAGGGAAGAGTCGGCACCAGGATGCCTTCCTAGGGTGATGACTTCTCTAGAAAGATCGGGTGATGATGAACGGGGGGGGGGGGAAGGGGGGTGAGTAGGACAGACACAGCCAGAAGTGAAGAAATAACACCCTGGGTACACTAACACATGCGCAGATGCCTACTCTAGCCTTGGTTCTAAAAGCAACAAAACAGAACTGAACTATCAGAATGCAAGAACAGAGGAAAACTATATGACACACTAGGTGTTCAATGAAAGAGAATTTATCCGAGGGCGTTGGCAGCATGACAGACTGAAACAGCAGAGATGGAGGTGAACGTTACTGCGCGGTGTAAGTACACGAAGGAGCTATCCACCCCGGGTCTGGAGCTGAAAGAAGAAAGATGCTCAGGGGTTGCCCCAGCAACTAGAACTCACACCTTCACGGGTGAGTTACTGTTGGCCACAACTGATAATCCAGGAACTTAGAGACATCAGTAAACGAAAATATTTGGGCAATATTTAAGAAGTGGCATTGCTCTACGGAAGAAAGAGGTTCTAGAGTCTCAAAATGAAGCTGGAAGCGGCTGCCTCCGCCAGATGAAGATGTGGCACTGCCTCTGTGCCTGGCTGTCCTTAGGCTGTATGACCAGAGAATCATGCAGATGAGCCGAAGAAAATCCCCTGTTCCCTCCCTCTGCCTTCCAGGCTTCCCTAGCTGCCCCTCAGAGAAAGTTCGAGAAGAATGAGGACAGTGAGAAGAACTTTTAATTTGACTGACAGTATCTTCCACATGTGGTCCCACCCTTCAAGCACCTGGAACATGCTCAGGAAAGAGTCCTAAGTAAATAATTCAGCAGTTAATCTGACTATTCACATAAATCATATACACAAATGTTTATAGTTACTTTATTCATAAACACACACGTGCACGTGTGCGCGCGCGCACACACACACACACTTGTACACACAAACCCGGATGCAGCCATGTTGTCACTCAACATGGGTAGAAAAGCATATCCATGCAATCCAATACTGCTCAGCATAAAAATAAAACAAGCTGCTATCACTATTCATGTGAAAACATTTTACTGACATCGGCATTCTAGAAAAAGTAAAACTTAAAGATGAAAAGGATCTCAGTGCATGTCAGGAGCTGGGAGAGACTAGGTAGGCGGTTACAAAGGAATTCCTACTGTGACTTTTTTTTTAATGGTACTGGTGTTGTAGACACATGACCTTATACCTTTGCCTGAACTCACATAACTATACATCATAAAGAGCCAACTGTAATCCCAGCACGTGGGAGATGGAGGTAAGGAAAACAGACATTCTAGGCCAACCTTGGCTACATAGAGAATTTAAGAGTAGTCTGAGCTACATGAAGCCTATCTCTAAGAAAAAAGAGCAAACTTTTGTGAAAACAAACTTTTCAATATCAACAAGGATGGAGGGGCATGCCAGGAAGGAAAGAAGAGTCTAACAAGTGAATCTATCTGCATTCCAAGCACAGGGCATAGTCTCATTGAAGATAAAGGGCAAAATGACAGCTAAGTACCTTTTAAAACTGTAAAACAAGGCCAAAGACAGAAGAGAGGGGCGTGAGCACACACTATAGTTGTACATTATTTAACATGGTGGTACAGGTGAATAATTCTGAAATTGCATGTGTAATGTGTGGGTAGATGGATGGATGTAGGTTGGTAAAAATAAAAGACAAGCTTACCATGGAGAAAAAGGATTCAAATAAGTAAGGGGATGTGCTGTGCTAGTTTCATTTCTGTTGCTGAGATAAAATGCCCTGACAAAAAAAGTAACTTAAAAAAGAGAGGGATTTATTTCAGTTCATGATATAAGATTTACTCAAGACAGGAAGTTCAACAGCTAACCACATCCCATCCACAATCAAGAGCAAAGAGAAATGGGTGCATACATATTTCCTTGCTTGCTTGTTCCCAGCTTGACCTCTCCACTCTTACACAGTTCAGATAGCCTGCCTAGGGATTGATGCCACCCATGGTGGGCTGGATCTTCACACATCAGTCAGTCCCCTACAACCCAGTGTAGGACTGCTGAGGCATCCAGCTTCATGGGCTGAGACACTTACAACAGCCACTGTTAGACTGGTCAGCGCCTAATATGCCTGTCGTGTGTGTCTGTGTTTGTGTGTTTACACATGCATGGATATGTTAGTATATTATATATTCTATCAGCTAATTCCTCTAGAGAATCTGGCCTAAAATACTTTTCCTCCATAAAAGTTGCTGAAGTTTGGCTTCCCTAGTTGGCTGCCAGCAGTCACAATGCCCTAGTGATTCGTAAGTCACATTCGTGAAGACGGCGCTGGTGCCAGAGCGAATGGACTGCAACCCTGGGTGATGAGTGCAGCATGAGTTTCCTCCTCTGCCACATCCTGCAATGAAGATGCTCCTGGCAGGCGTGGAACTGGGCACTGCTTTTGGTTTTGTCTTCCCCTTGATGTCAGAGCTCTGCAGCCTCTAGACAGAGCCTGGGGGTTGGGAAAGTACTTTTGCGGCACCATCATCTGTCCTAATGAGATAGTCACCCTCCTATTTGTGAACTTTGTCATATCTGATTTCAGGGTGGAGACACACGGGGATGAACGGGAAAGGGGAAATAGGAACTCTAGCCTTCGACTAAGCAGCTGATTCCCAGGACAAGTACACTCAGAATAGACAGTTGTCCATGCAAAAGCAAAACAAAATATACAGATCTCAGGACTAATATTTAACACACCCTTCTGGTATTCAAACTTTCTCTCCAATTTGACACTACTTCATATAATGGAGTCAGTCATATTTTTCTGATTTCTAACCATACTAAGGAAGGGTAATCTCCTACAAAAGTTTTCTATGTAGAGGGAATATTAGGTGCCGTCAAGTTTACCCCAGGGACTGTTTAGATTGCTCACTGCCTATAGTCTATAATGTCATTAGAAGCATGGACAGTGTCCCCTCCAATTTGTCAGACTGTTCACTCTCTGGCTGGGAGCCAGAGGAAAACTTACCCTTTCTTTAGTGACCATGTGTATTCAGGGATACCACATATGACTGCACTAGCCGGATACTTCCACCAAAGCACGCCTTTGAAAGAGACATTCTTGCTTTCTCAGATTATTTGGTTGTGTTGATTATGCCTATAATCCAGCAGGTGGCAGTAGTGGGCCTCTGCTGATCTAAGCAGTTTTTCACGAAAATTGTCCTCAAAAAAATTCACTTTAAAAGTCTTATCTGGATGGTGTGGCCATGAAGACAGGCGTTCTTCTTCAAAATATTTATCTGTTTTTATTTTATGTATATGGGTGTTTCGCATGCATGAATGTATGTGCCTGATACCCACAGACACCAGAAGAGCGTGCTAGATCCCCTGAAATGGAAATGACAAATAACTGAGACCCACCATCTGGGTGCTGGGAATTGAACCTAGGACCCCTGCAAGAGCAACAAATGCTGTTAATTGCTAAATTATCTCTCCAGCCCCAAGACGTGGGTTATTAATCAGATGTCACGGTTCAACTCCCCCAGACTGCTGCAGCGACTCTTCAAAATAATATTCTCCATTTCTGAGCCCTTTAGCATGTATTTAACTTTGCCAGTGCTAGTAGCTAGTGGATGGCTTAATGTCTCAAAACCAGAAGTAGTTGCTGCTGGGGACTGGCCGCCCCCGTGTTGAACTGCTGAGATGCCCACTTCAGCTGCAGAGCAGCGAACAGACTCTCCAGTGCTGTCCAGAGAAATGATGGTTCTGTATTCCAGGGATTCTCTTCGGTGGATGCAGCCAGTCTTAGATAGGAAATATCAGGTGAAAACTTTGTCTAATCCCACTTAGTTGGATCTGTAGGTGGAATGAGCAAAGCTGCTGTTTCCAGAAGTTCCATCAGTAAGTATCCTGGGTCCAGGCTCTGAGACTGTTGTGGGCTGGTAATGTCACAGCCAGTAGGTGACCCCAGGACTGCTGTGTCTGTCTCTGGTGCAGAGCAAGGGATCTCAGGTCAGCCTTTTCCCAAGGCTCTTGTTGTTATGCTTCCTGCCTGGGATCCAGCTAGTAGAAAAAAGATGGGGGAGGGAGAAAAGAGGGTCGAGTGGTATGTGGTGGTGTGGGTGCTGTCCACGGGTGACCCACACCTGTATTTAGCACTCTGGAGGCTGAGGCAGAAAGAGCACCACAAGGTTAGGCCAGGTTAGGTCGCACAGAGGTTTATTTCTTATAGTTCTGAGGTCTGAGAAGTCTAAGTCCAGGTCATTGACTCTGGTGGCCAGTGATCCTATGACTAAGACTGCCCAGAACCAGTGTCCCCAACATTAACAATATGTGCATGCTGGAAGGAAACAGTACCTGGGAGTGGCTGGCTCTAAGTGTTCACTGCCAACGCCTCTGAGATTGTCCTGTAGACAGCATCACACTGAGGACGCTAATCACCTGGAATCCCTTTCCAGACACTTTAAAAAGAAAATCAAACAAGCAGAAAGCCCACTAGCAGCTACAGTCACCCTGACAATCCAGCCCGCCTTCCACACAGCTCCCGAACTCCCTGGCTGCTGGTTATACTATACTGTACAGTGACATCTCCTGCTGTCTTGCCTCGCCTGGCCTCAAATTCACCGCGGCTGAAATTGTCCTCGAACTCTCCGTAAGCTTCTAGCTCAGCCTCCTGAGTGCTGAAACTACAGATATAAGCCATCACGCTTGACTCATTCGTTCAGGTTTTTGGCCATCAGCTGGGGGAGGGGCATTTTATTGATTTCTATTGTTCTAATTAGATATGTTTTATATAATATAGAACTATGTCCTTGTAATTCATTTTTGTTCCCACAAGCCGCTCAGTTATTCATGTAAAATGTTATCAAGACTGGGTGTGTTCTTAGATTTGATTTGCCAGTATTTTATTGAGTATTTTTCCGTCCATGTTCATGAGTGAGATTGGTCTGTAATTCTCTTTTTTAGTAACGTCTTCATGTGGTTTGGGTATCAGGGTAATTGTAGCCTTATAAAAAGAGTTTGGCATTGTTCCTTCTATTTCTATTGTGTGGAACAATTTGAGGGGTATTAGTATTAGTTCTTCTTTGAAAATCTTGTAGAATTCTAAGCTGAAACCATCTGGTCCTGGGCTTTTTTTGGTTGGGAGACTTTTGATGACTGTTTCTACTTCTTTATCATTTATAGATCTATTTAATTTGCTTTATTTGGTCTTGATTTAATTTTGATAAGTGATATTTATCCAGAAAGTTGTCCATTTCCTTTAAGTTTTTGAATTTTGTGGAGTACAGGTTTTTGAAATGGTTCTATTTCCTCCACGTCTGTTGTTGTGTCCCCCTTTTCATTTCTGATTTGATTTGGATATTCTCTCTCTGCCTTTTGGTTTGTTTGGATAAATTTTGTCTGTTTTGTTGATTTTCTTGAAGAACCAACTCTTTTTCTCATTGATTCTTTGTACTGTTTTCTTTGTTTCTATTTTGTTGATTTCAGCTCTCAATTTGATTATTTCCTGCCATCTAGTTCTCCTGGGTGTGTTTGCTTCTTTTTGTTCTAAAGTTTTCAAATGTTCTGTTAATCCACTATTATGGTATTTTTCCAGCTAACAACTACTACTTAAGGGTTGACAAGATCATTCCACGCCTAAAGGTACCTGACTCCAAGCCTGACCATCTGTGTTAAAGTCTCTAGAACGTACACTGTGAGAGGAAAGAACTGACTTTTGAAAGTTGTCCCCGACCCTTACATGTGTGCTACAGCACACCACACACAACACAGACACACAACACAAATAAAATGCAATTTTGGGGGATGGAGAGGTGACTCAGGGGGTAAGAGCGTTGGCTACTCTGCCAGAGGTCCTGAGTTCAATTTCCAGCAACCACGAAGTGGCTCACAGCCATCTGTAATGAGATCTGGTGCCCTCTTCTGGTGTGCAGGTCAGAACATGCAGACAGACACTGTATGCATAATAAATAAACAAATCTTAAAAAAATAAAATGCAATCTTTCAAAGGGTGGGAAAGGAAGGGTTTGTTTAGCACACAGTCTGAGGGTGCAGTCCATTGCCGTGGGAAGGCATGGCTGCAGGAGCAGAGATCAGCTACTCACACCTGGAATCAGGAAGCAAAGTTCATGCCCAGATAAACTCCTCCTTTTTATTCCATCCAGTGTCACCCAAATTGAGGTTAAAGTCCCCACCTTAGTCAGCCAATCTGGCTAATCCCCCACGGTCAAGCCCAGAAGTTTGTTTCCATGGTGATTCTATGTCCCACAGAAGTTTACAATCAAGATTAACTATTCTTGCACTCATGTGCCTAGAAGCCGAAAATCCAAGTCAGAGCCACCAGAATATCCAGGTAAGCCTACATCCTGGCTCATGGCGCCTGTGCGTATAGTAACCATGAAGCTTACTGGCTACTCACCCTTGTCTATCATGCTTTAGATGTCAAGGATAAATGTTTCCTTCTAAAATGAGGTATCTGCGGTGAAAGAGTAAGATATGAAAACGTCCATCTCTTTTGAAGGCCCTTTGAAATAATCTTGAGTCCTTTTCAATAAGGCAGTGGTTGTTAGATAAACAGTGTCTTAGGAAAATCTTTTCACTGTTAGAGGTAGCATTTGCTCTATATGTTCACAGAACTCTCAAGTTCCCAGGAACATTTTCTAAGGCAGTGACAAATGATACGTAATAAGCCATCTGTGACATTCACCCAGGGCTTCTGGTACAGTCGCTGCAGAATGAAAATGCTGTTCATCAGGTCTTGCTGGACAAAGGGGACATTGGCAAACCCTGGACCCAGATACCTGAGTCCTAATAACACTAACAACGTGGTTCGAGTCTTCTATCTACTTCTTACGGCTATGCACAATTCACACTGGTCATACAACCCAGCCTTCGCAGATTTGGTGGCAATCTGGACTCTCCAGTGGCTGAAGCACAGCCCACATCTTTCCTAGACTTGCCAGATAAGAGAAACCTGTGAATGTGTGTGTGTGTGTGTGTGCGTGTATGTGTGTGTGCGTGTATGTGTGTGTGTGTGTGTGTGTGAGTGTGTGAGGGGGGGAGAGAGAGAAAGAGACAGAGAGAGAGATGCAATTAGCATAAAAAGAGTGACAGTCAGGAGGAGGTTTGTAGAGAATGTCTGCCAGTACTTTGAATGTTAGTAAGAGGTCTGGCTGTGCTGCGCATATATTCCTACCTGAAGCCTCCCCTGTGGAGGGAACATGGTGGAAAGGCAGACCTGAGGAGGCAGAGTGGGAGAAGTGCTTCCCACACAGACAGTGCCAGGGGCTGGCATCAAGGCATTGTTTGTTCTTTTCAGTAATTAAGTCGGGGTGGCAAAGTAAACATTCTGGTTGATGTTATTATACAATTTAAGATGCAAGGACTGGCAGTGGGTTGGTGCTTCCAGGAGCTGTCTCACATCAGCAGAATTCTAAGTTATTAAAACATTTAAATGTCATATTCTCTAAGTATTTTAAAATGTTTGATGGTTACCTATCTTGAGGAATACATCTAAAAAACATAACTATCATAAGTTTGACAAATATGGGTTACTATTAACCTGTAATTCTTTTTTTAATATTTATTTATTATGCATACAATATTCTGTTTGTACGTCTGCAGGCCAGAAGAGGGCACTAGACCTCATTACAGGTGGTTGTGAGCCACCATGTGGTTGCTGGGAATTGAACTCATGACCTTTACAAAGAGCAGGCAATGCTCTTAAGCACTGAGCCATCTCTCCAGCCCTAACCTGTAATTCTTAATAAGCTACATAGTTTAAAGACTAAAACTTCAAATTATAAAAATAAACAATCTGTAAACATATACAATATAAGGACAATGATTTTGCAATTGTGACAATATACAAAAATATCTTAATCAGGGGTAGGAATGTATACTGCAATATGACAAAAAATATCCTTAATTTCCATCAATGTACAAAATATCCTAAACAAAAGTAGGAACACAATACAATGTAACAAATACAATTTTACATTTGTAATAATATACAAAAATATTTTAAAGAGAAGTAGAAACATATATATAATATGACAAATATAATTTTACATTTGTAACAATAAACACAAATATTTTAAACAGAAGTAGAAACATATATATGACAAAAATAATTTTGAATTTGTATCAATATACAAATTATCTTAAACAAGAATAGAAAAATAATTGTACATTTGTATCAATCTACAAGAATCCATACCAATGCAAATTGTCTAAAACTGGTAGCTGCTATTGCCATTTTAGTTTATAAGCTGATACAATAATCTACTGTAATGTCCTACCCCATCTATCCCCCTCTTTTCTGTTCCCAATGAGAGTACTGAGTCTCATCTTTATTGCTCTGCCCCTACTCTGTAACAGCTAATAACTAACACCTTAAAATTATACAAAGCCCTGAAAAAAAACTTCAAACCCATCCACACCAGCTTTTCTTCTCCTTCCTATCTATGTGAAGCTGGCCCTCGCTGCCCCTCAGCCACCTTTGCAGTTAGGCACCTTAGATCACCATCCCCGGTCAGTTGACCGTGAGTGGAAGCAGTTGTAGGTCTTTGAGTTTGGGGATACACGCTATTCTCCATTTTGATAGAAGGGCTTATGGGTCTGGTACTGAAGAGCTAGAACCTCTGAGCCCTTGCTATAGTACTCAAAGATGTGTGTGATTGGGGGGCCAGCAAGATGGCTCAGCAGGAAAAGTCTCTTGCTGCCAAGCCTAAGGTCAATTCTCAGGACTCACATGGTAGAAGGAGAAAATCATCCCCCCAAAGTAGACCTCTCCCCACTACAGATGTTCTGTGACACTTGTGGCCTCCCACAAACACACACACACACACACACACACACACACGGAGAAATACAATAAATAAGCAAATAAATGAACAAATGTAATGAAAAAAGAAGGTATGTAATGTGGGTAGAAAAATAAACCTTCATTTTGGGATGTCAGTCATATTTGCTGTATGACTTTTTATTTGATATCTTTTAGGTGGTTATTATAAAAAATGTTAAGAGTCATTGCAGGAGATAGGCATGTTTATTGCCTTGATTACGGTATTGTCATTATAGACACGTGCATATATGCAAATGCATCAAATCGTATCCATTAAACACATGCAGTTTTTGACTGTCAGTTTTGCCTCAAAAAAGCTATTTTAAAAATCTGCCTTTTCGCATGAAGAAAAGCACAACCTGTGCCAATGAATAAGGGATGTATTTATAGTTGAACAGTGTCATTTGCAAACCTACTCCCTAGTTGAGTGTGGTGGCTCATACCTGCGATCTCAGCACTTGGGAAGTTAAGGCAGGAGCATTGGTTTAAGGTCATCCTTGGCTACGTAGCAAATTTGAGGCCAACCTGGGCTACATGAAACCATCCCTCATAAACAAAACAAAAACCAAACTTGCTTTCTGGACTCCAGAGCTCCTGAGGGCACAGCCCTTGTCCTTCAGCATCCATGGTATACTCTGCATATTTCATGACATCTGGAGTCCAGAGGTCTCTGCCAGTGTGCATATGGAACAGCCAAGGGTGAGCTTAGGTGGGGAGAGAGATGCGGGATGAGGAGGGAGCTTTAATTATTCTCATTTTCAGTTGGAAAACGGTTTAGTTTTGTTGGTGGCATATGCCCTCAAAGTCAAATGAGGACTCCGGAGCCCATATCTGTCACCACGGTGCTAAATTATGCTCAGTAGAGTTGGATCCGCTTCATAAATCTAAGCAGAATACATCCAAATGCTTTCCTTGCAAATTTACGATGATTCTACTGAAAACTTAAAAAAAAATGTGGGATTGCAATTCATCCTCGAGTTGTGGAATCAATCAAATTACAAGCTCGAAGGGAACACAATAGAAAATCACAGACTGCGTTGGCACCGCTCTAGAAGTCTCATGGTGATTGTGTTTGTTATACACACATGCCCACATACGTGTGATCAATATATTAACTGCATTGGAGCTGGAGAGATGGGTCAGTGGTTAAGAGTGCTTGCTGCTTTTGCAGAGGACCCCAGTCCTGTTGCTAGCACCCATAACAAAGCTTACAATCATCTGTCACGCCATTTCTAGAGGATTCTGTGTCCTCTCCTCACTTCGGAGAGTACCAGGCACACACACGGTACAACGATGTACGTGCAGGTAAACACTCATACATTAAAATACATTTAAAAGTGTTAACAGCAGCTTCTGCTCCACATTGTAGCCAATAGAGACTAAAAATATCTTAAGAAGTGTTTATCTTTAAATGTTTGTGAAGTTAGCAAGAGTGAAAAATGTCATGGGTGGGGCTGGGTTGTGGCTCAGTTGGTACTCTCTTCTTATGCACAAAACCCTGGGTGCAATTCGCAGCATTTATAACTCCTGCGTGTAAGCCCAGCTCTCAGAAGTCAGAGGCAGAAGGATCAGGAGTTCAAGGTCATCCTGGACTATGAAGCAAGTTCGTGGCCAGCTTGGAATGTAGGAGACTCTACCTAAACAAACAAACAAAAAACTAAAAACCTTACATTTGAAGGAGAGTCAGAATGGCCCACTGTTCTTGATTGCAAAGCGTGTGTTGAATGAAGCCGCTTTATTTTCGAATGCACCAGTGTCAGCGTGCTCCCTGGAAGCAGGATCTGCTTCTGTGTCCCAGCTCCCAAGGCTGTGGCATCTCTCCAGCACACCTGGATCAGCCCAAGGGAAATGAGAATATCAAGGACAGACATCTTTCTTTCTAAGTAACCCGTCAAAGGACTGCTGGGGGCAGAGCCACAGAGACTAAGAAGTGTCCCATCAGAGCCTTCCTGCCCTGTTCCCTCCACACTCAGGGACCCCTCTCTGCCAATCTCATTCCAC
>NW_026067903.1:5468967-5518795 GCF_014885135.2 Alexandromys fortis | reverse complement strand
CACATATATGATATATATATATAATATATATATATATCGTTTTGAGACAGAATTTTTCTGTATAGCCTGGAATTCACTCTGTAGACCACGATGATCTCAAACTCAGGGATCCACCTGCCTCTGCCTCTCTTTTGCTGGGATTAAAAGCATGCACCACCATTTCCCAGCAAATAACCTTAAGTATTTCTTAGAAGGTGGGACTGCCAAAAATAAATTCAAGTCTTAATCTCTCCCCTTTTCTGAAGGCTAGTTTTTCTAAAGGTAAAATTCTAGGTTTGAAGCTTTTTCCCTTCATTGCTTGGACTCTTTGTACTGACTAGTCTTATGTCAGCTTGTTATGAGCTAAAGTCGTCTGAGAGGAGGAAACTTCACTTACAAAGATGCCTCCATAAGATCCAGCTGCAAGACATTTTCTTAAGTAGCGTTTAGTGGGGGAGAGCCCAGTCCACTGTAGGTGGTGCCATCCCTGGACTGATGGTTCTGGACTCTATAAGAAAGCAGGCTGAAGCCAGGCAGTGGTGGTGCACAGCTTTAATCCCAGCACCCGGGAGGCAGAGACAGGTGGATCTCTATGAGTTCAAGGCCAGCCTGGTCTACAGAGTGAATTCCAGGACATGCTCCAAAGCTACAGAGAAACCCTGTCTTGAAAAACAAACCAACCAAACAAATAAATAAATAAGAAAGAAAGAAAAACAAAAAAAGAAAAGAAAGCAGGCTGAGTAAGCCATGGGGAACAAGTCAGTAAGCAGCACTCCTCCATGGCTTCTTTAACAGCTGCCTCCAGTTTCCTGCTCTGTTTGAGTTCTGCCCTGACTTCCTTCAATGATGAACTATGATGTGGACGTGTAAGCCAAACAAACATTTTTCTCCCCAACTTACTTTTTGGTCATGGTGTTTCGTCACAGCAACAGTAACCCTGATAGGACAATGTTTATTGCTGCTTATTGCTTCTTCTGATAAGACAGGGGCATCAGTTTTATTGAGAACCACTTATGTGTGATAATTTGCTTCTGCTTTCAAAAGTCTCTCCGTCTTTGGCCTTTGATAGTTCATAATGCTGTGTTAAGGCATGAATTTCCTTGAGGTCATTCTAGTTGAAATCTAGCAGACTTCTTGGATGCGGAGGTTAATATTTTCTCATCAAATTTGTGAGATTTTAGTGGTTATTTCTCAAAGTTATTTCCCAATCTCCTTGTCTTCTCTCCCCTGTGTACAGATAGAATGATTAACAGTATCTGACCAAAGTTTCAAGTTCTTTCGATTTGGTTTTTCTCTATGGCTTCTCATATGTGTTCCTCAGACTGTGCAACATCGACTGGCCAACCCTCTCAATTGCTAGTTCTCTTTTTCTGGCCCAATCTCTGGTTGTATTTTTGGAACGGAATTTTCATTTCCATGATTACATCTTTAACTTACAGCATTAAAGTATAATCTCTACATATTAATATTCTGTTTTGATGTGGTATTGTTCTTATATTTTTCTTTAGCTTTTGAGAAATGGTTTGATTTTTTTTGACTATATTTATAACAGGCACATCTATGGGGCATATTAAAAACTAATGATTAATGTAGGAGGGTCCAGCATTGGCAGCTGTACCACCCCTGGGCAGGTAGTCTTTGGCTGTACAAGACAATGAACCGAGTAAGGCAATACACACCATTCTTCCATGGCCTTTGCTCCAGTTCCTTCTTCTAGGTTCCTGCCTTGAATTCCTGCTCTGACTTCTTTCAGTGAAGAACTATGATCAGACAATGTAAGCCAAATAAACCCTTTCCCCTCAAAATTCCTTTCTGTCGTGGTGTTTATCACAGCAACGGAAAGCCAAGTAGGACAAATCCCCTCCCCATGCCTTTGCATTTCTGTCCATTTTCCAGGTTTGACCCCTCAAGCCTCTGTAACCCTTACAGTCATCCTGTAACTACATATGTACATTAGATACATTTGTTGCTATGTAATATGTGGTCCAAGAGTTAATATTGGTACTTAGACTAGAATGTAGGAGCAGGCTTTTGCCTCTGCTAAGACTAGGAAGGAAAACAGGACTGGATGGCAAATTGCTGCCGATGAAAACACCGTCCCTTGTGATTTTATTGTTATTCAGTAATTCTGATATTGTAGAAAAATGCAAACATGTTTGCCTCTTTCTAACAAAGCACACTCACAACAGCTGCATAGCCATACTCTCCTGTAATAAAATAAAAGCAAAACCAATAACAAGCAAGCAAACAAGACCCCACAAAATCAAAACAAGAGACAGTCTACGTGAGTGTCTGGGGGCCATGTCACGTCCACGCCATCACGGGTCTTTGCTTGGTTAGCTTGTTGGCTCTCCGGTGATTCGAGACATCCTCAGGTCCTTCCTGTGTTTAGAGCTGGGGCTCTGTGTGCGTGCTGGGCTTGTCTTCAATCCTCAGGCAGACACAGACAACTTCCTTAAGTGGCACATCCTGCTTGTTCTAAGTCTTGAAGTTGGCTGAAGGTGGAAAACTGGGGGCTGTTTCAAGTCTGTCCCGGGCCTGTGCTCAGTTGTGTTTATGGAAAAATCTTTTTAAGATTTCAGAAATATTTCTCATCTTTTCAACTCCTTCCTCCTTGGACATCTCACTCCCCATGTATTTTCTTTTAGATTTTTTTCATTACTTTTATTATTTTTATGTGTATGGATGTTTTGCCTGCCTTTATGTCTGCATGCCATATGCATGCCTGGTGACTGTGGGGGCCAGAAGAGGTCATTGACTCCCCTGGAATTTGAGTTACAAATGGTTGTTCACTGTCATGTGGGCGTTGGGAATTGAACCCTGATCCTCTGGAAGAGCAGCCTTTGTTCCTAATTGCTGAGTCATCTCCTTTTAGGGTTTAAAAATGATTATTTTTTTTTTTTAGAATTTCATAACGCAGGACTGTGGTTTGATCAATCTCACCCCCAGTTTCCTTCCCCTCCAGTTCCTTCACTGCCCTTTCCCACCACCACCCCTACCTCCTCCTTTTCAGTTTTAGCTTCTGCTCAGCTCCAACCAGCTCCAGCAGCTGCAGTGCTAAATGCTTTCGGTGTTGTTTTTGTTGTTGTTGTTTTAACCTGGCAAATAACTCCATTTTCTATGAGAATATTGTTAGTCATGTTATCTAAAGACAAGCCCTACCAGGATGTTATCAGACTAGTCAAATAGTGCTAAGTTTTAGGGAATGGGACTTTTTGAGGCGCCCAGGTCCTTTCGGTCCTTCCAGTGGATGTTAGAGTGACTTTCCACAGCCGTTAGGGCTTCAGAACCCATGGTGCTCTAGTCTACGTCTATTTTCTAACAAAACTACTTATACATATTGTTAAGTTGGGAACGTAGGCCCCAGCCCCTTGTATCAATCCCAGCCCCTAGGCCTGAGGGTTATATTGGTCTGGACTCCAAATCCCAGCAGGCTAGGTCCTGACCCACTCCCACAGAGTATTTAAATGTAGTCTCAAAAGAGGAACACGTGGTCTCTTTTTCTTCCTCCTGGTAGTCGTTCGCAGCCCCAGGGGCCACCGGAGAGTGCAGAACTCTCATTAAACCTGGATATTTCTTAATTTGGCTTGTTTTGATTTGGCTTGATTGGCAATTTGTGTTGGCAGAGAGCTCGCTTTAGAAAATATTCCTAACACATTTAAGCATCATATTTACTGGTCTAAGAAAAAGCCTCATGTAGGATGGCTCTAGTCCTGGTAATGCTGCCCAGCCCTTAGTTCTTTTATTAAAATCAGCTGTTTCTTGTACATAGATGTTAGTTTAAGTTCGTATGCTCCTCAGCTAAGGCTTGTTAGAAACAGCGTCTGAGGTGGGGCTTGGGAATGTACATTTTCAGTGTTTTTGTTTGTTTGTTTTATAATTTTAAGATGGTGTGTGTGTGAGTGTGTGTGTGTGTGTGTATGTCACAATGTGTACATGTGAGGGTAGTGGAACTCAGAGGACAATTTGTGAAGTTTGTTTCCCTCCTTCTACCACTTGGGGTTTGAACTCACGTCCTCTGGCTTGGTGGCAAGTGTCTCCGCTGGGTGGTCTCCCTGGACCCCTAGCAAAGTTGTGAGTGAAAGTTGAAGCTGTTTCTAGAGTCATTAGGATCAGAGCCTGAGCTCTGGTAGCCTGGTAGGCTAGTCTCGGCCATAAGTCCACAATAGGCCAATTCAACAAACAGTAGTGAAAAAACAGGACGTTTGTCAAGTGTGACTTTATCGGGGAGAAAGGCATAAAGATCCAATGGCATCCTCTCCCATCCTTCCAAACCCCCAGTCCGTCTTCCCAGGTCCTAACCTGAGGATTCCGTTTAAACATAACTCGAGTTCTGTGTAGCTAAGCAGACCCAGGCCAGGTCATTCATGTTCACCATCACTTCCTCTCTCTGCTGCAGAGCGCTCTGACAAGATGCAAGCGATGTGTGAACTCTCTTTCTGGGAGACAGGCTCCACTTCCGGCTGGCACCAGCTTTCCCAGCCTTTTCTTTCTCCCAGTGTGAGAGATTTCTGAGTCAATTCCAATCTCAGAATTGTCAGTAGTTTGGCAGTTAAGAGGAGGGGTGCTCCTGTTTGCTTGGAATAATTACATTCTTATTGAGATGTTTACATTGCTGGCGTTTGGGGCCCCAATGTCGAGAACGTTGAAAGACATTGTGCCCAGGCTAAACCTTCTCTCATGGTGTCATGTGTAGGAATGCACATGGCTATACATGTCCACAAATTCAGCTTCCTCTTTTCTTGCTAATTTTCTTTGTACAATGGATTGGGGGTATCAATCAACACAGTGAAAACATGACTGCTCTTTTAATATTCCTCAGAAGTGTGCAAGAGTCAGGGGGCAAATATTGGAGCTCTGATCATATTTGTTACTGTCTTGAATGACTGTTAAAGAAGACTGATATTTATTTATAAATTTGTGAATTAAAAAGTATTTAAGGCTATTATTGATTTGAAAACTCTTGTTAGCTTGATTATAAGTAGTGTGGCTGTAACCGGCTAGTTTGTTATTGTTGACACAAGCTAGATTTGTCTAGGATGAGGGAATCTCGATTGAGAAAATACCTCCATCAGATTGCTTTGTAGGCTCTTCCATGGGGCATTTTTTCAATTTTAATTAATTAATTAATTACATACCAATCCCAGTTCCTCCTCCCTCCTCTCCTCCTGCTCCCCCTCCTCTCACCCAACCCCACCCCACCCTCTGCTCCTTGTGGGGCATTTTTCTTAATGATTGATGTGGGAGACCAAGGTCTATTGTGGGCTGTGTCACCCCTGGGCAAATGGTCCTGAGTTGTCTAAGGAAGCAGACTGAACACCCTAACAACTAGCCTTCGTCCATGGCTTTTGCTTCAGTTCCTGCCTCCATGTGTTTGCCTTGAATTCCTGCCTTGACTTCCCTGTTGTTGGACTTGTAACCTCTAAGCCAAATAAATCTTTTCCTCCCCACATTGTTTTCGGTTGGTGGCTTACCACAGCAATAGAGACAGAAACTAGGACACTGGCCATGACGTTTATTGCCTAAGTGGGATGCTTTTGGGAGCGGAGGGAAGGGGATTGCTATTAGCAGTTTTCTTGGGAGGAAGTTGTAACAGGGACTGCCTTGAGAAGACCAGGCAAACCCAGCCACCTGAACTTTAGAAAATGAAATAGGAAGATAGGTTTCACTTTTGCATGCATGTTTGATTTACTCAGCTTTTGGTCTTAGGGTTAAGGTTCTGTCAATACTTTCTCCCATTCATACGAAGAAATAACAAGATAAGTATTTTAATGAGTTACTTCTCAGAAGATAAAATTGGTTTTGCAGTGGATTCCTGCGATCTCAGCATTGTATCAGCATTGGGAGGCAGTGGCTCCCTCAACTACACAGTGAGTTGGTAACCAACCTGGGATACATGAGACCCTGTTTCAGAAAACAACAAACAAAACAAGCAACAAAAAAAAGTGATGTGTAAAAAACCTGAAAAGTTAATGTTTATGTTTAGCCCAGTAGTTTCCCTTCTTCAGACAAATTTCCCTTCTTCAGACAGAAGTGCATCTCCTGAAAGTTTCCCATGGAAAAATAGAATTTTGAGCAAGAAGGGGAAGGACGGTAGTCTCTTGGGAGTCTATATAAATGAGTATCTGTACACGTGAACTAGACCAAGTGTGGAAGGCCACTCAAATGATAGCAGCTTGGTTGATAACCACGCCCACCGAGTGATTGACTAGTTACACCTGTACTTCCGACCTCCAGCGCTTTTCTCCTAGTTACCTGTTCTCTTAGCAGAAACTAGGAAGGGAACAAAATTGCCCACTCCTGGGTGACGTCACAGAAGAGGGCGAGACCTTATGGGCGGTGCGATCTCCTGGGGGCGGAGTCAGCAAGGGAGGGGGCAGGGCGCCGGTCGGGCGTGAAACGCGCATGCGCGGCGAGGGGGCGGAACCGGGGCGGGGCTGTGCGCTGTGTTCTGAGTGAAGGCAGGGGCAGGGTTCGGGCTACGCGGAGACAGGGGGTTCGGGTCTTGGGTGGACGCCACCGGCCGGAGCAAGGCGGCCAGAACCTAAGTCCCGGCCAGTCTTCAGGACCCGGCAGCGACCGGTGGGGCCGAGGCCGGGGCGCGCAGCCAGGAGGACGGAGGCTGGGACTGAGCGAGTGCCCGGGTCGGGGCGCGCCAGGTAGGTGGGCCGAGATGGGCCGAGCTGGGTCCGGTGGTGCGGGACTGAGCTGAGGGGCCCGGCGGCTGGGAGCTGGAGACACTGGGGACCCGACCGGACGGCGCCCGCGGTTGTCATGGCAGTGGTACAGCCTAGCGGTTCGCTGGTTGCGTCTTTGGAGAGTGGTCCTAGACTTGCCGCCCCCTTGCCTTGGGCCTCTTGGGGAGCTGTGGGATGCTATACACCGCGCCTGCCGGATGCATCTCTGCTGGGTTCCGGGCTTCCAGCTCTGAAGGTCTCGCGGGTATCTCAGGTGTCAAAACACCTGGTAAAAATAAACATGCATCTTGGTGGAGGACACCTACTGCATCCTCGCAACTCTCGAAGCGTTTTCTGTCCGCGCATCGTCCCGGATAGCATCTCCCCCACCTTTGCTTTTTTATGTATTTTATATCCCTCTGCGTTGCTCTTAAGCTAATTGAGGCCTGAGCGGTTTCCAGGGATCCGTGGTCGTCTTTTGCAAAGCCAGTCATGAATGTGTAGGCCACTGAAACACTCAAAATGTCAGACACAAATTTATATCTTTGTGGGCGAAGGATGGGAGCATTGATGGGCCTTGGCTTCTCTTGCCCCTTGTCGCTTGCCCTCTGACATTACATAATGGTGGGTTCCTCCTGCCCGGAGTTGACAGCTCATGAAAATGTCTCTCTGGGTAAGAAGGAAGTATAGGCCGTTGTAAATGCCATCTTCTTGTCTTTCGCTTTGCCTCTGAATGTGTTTGGTGTTGAGAGGCTGCCCTAGAGTATAACGTGATTTGTCACCTGCCAGTTAGGGCATCTGAGCCAAGGGAATGGGGGAGGGTGGGGTGGCACCGAGGTTGGGATGTTGCAATGATATTCAGCTTGACTCACTCCTGTGCCCAGTAGGTTGTGTGGACAATGGGTACATCACAGGGGCCTGGGGACAGAGTGAGCTGATCTGGGGGTGAATTCCGAAGGTTCTGTCATTTCCCAACTCAGGTTCTCAATGTTCTCATCTCCAAAAGGTGAAAGCCGAACCTCACTTGCTGAGTCTGTTTTGAAGTCTAAATGTTAGTGTCAAGCAGAGAACAGCTCCTGATTGTCCTCCTTACTTAGCCTTGTCGTCTTTGATTGAAGTCAGTAAATTTTGTCTTTGAATCTGGTCTGAGGCCCTTGTGTAGGCCTTTGACATAAGGTTTCTCCTGGGAAAATTCAGTTCTTTGAAGGGAGCTGGTGCTCACCCGAGGAGGTCCGAGTGTTGGTTCAGTACAGTGGTGGTGTCGGGAGATCACACTGCTGTTTCTTGGGTGGCGCTGCGTGTGAACGGCTTTGCCAGGCAGTGTTCCTTGTGTCTTGTCAACACAATGTAGGAATGAGCCAAAGTCACTCGGAGGGTCGTCTTAAAGACCGAGCTGACAGGAATGGAGAAAAACGAGGGCTGTGTTTCTGCTGGGCTCGGTGAGAGTGCTTGCCGTCCTTCCTTAGCTACTCTGCCTATCTAGTGACGTTTCATTTGTTGTCATTCTCAGAATCTGCTTGGGTAATCCCAGGCTCTCAAGCAGACCCAGCGTTTAGAGCATACATTATAGTTTACTCCGTTGTTTTGGAACCTAGGGACTTCGTAGTATTACCGTTAAAATGAATATTAGTTGTTTAAAAAAAATCACTTTAAGGGGATACACACAGAAGCTTTGCATAAATGATTAGACCATGTGGGAGGCAGAGGCAGGCAGATCTCTGTGAGTTCAAGGCCAGCCTGGTCTACAAGAGCTAGTTCCGGACAGGCTACAAAGCTACAGAGAAATCCTGTCTCCCAAACAAAACAAAAACAAACAAAAAAAGATAGAACACTGGAGAAATGGGGTGTGTGATAAAGAACTATTGGCCCTATGCAGCTGCCTACCTAGGAGAATTCTCAGGAATGCACCAGAAGAAAGGACTAGGAAAGCACTCCCATCCCCACTCTACTGTTTAGCCTCTCAAGAACTCAGTGAGGCAGAGGAGAGGGGGAAACTTTCCATCAAGGCTATTTTATCTTGGTTTGACTTTTTAATGCAAAACTCCTCCTTAGTTTCCATATTCAGAGAAGTTCTTAGAATCATCAGCTACACAATGGTGTCGGGAGGCTTTGACTTTCATGAAGAAGTAAACAGCACACGTCTGTGGCAGAGAAAGCTGGATTATGTTCCTGCTTCTTTGGCAGACCTTGATTGATGAGCAGGAGACTAGGCCTGGAGCAGAGGCTCTGAGCAGAGCGTTGTTAGGGAGACCAGTATTAACCAGCCCCTTGCAGGCTTGCTTCACTTTGCCTGCCCCTCTGTGCCTGAAAGAAAAGACCGTCATGAACCCAATCCTCAGAAACCCCTAGAGTGCTCCTTGCTCTCTTAACTAATTTTTCCTTTGTACTTTGATGTCCTTTCAGACTCACAGCAAAACGATAAGAATAAATGTAAGTGATTTTTCGGAAAATCTTTGTCCAGATTCTCCTAATGTGAGCATTTTGCTGCTGCATCTCTGTTACCCTTCTCTCATTTTCATGCTTTAAACAAACAACTTAGTCGCATTTTGATGCCAAATACCCTGTACCTCTAAATACTTCCAGGTTGATTTCTTAAAAACATTTTATACATACAGCACTTAAAACTCAGGAAATGAACATGGACAGGGATGCTGCTATCTAATGCATAGGTCTTACTTAGATCTTAGAAATTGCTCTAACAATGTCCTTTATCCCAAAAGAAAACTCTGGCTTATTTGTTGCCTTCAGTTTTTTTTTTTTTCTTTTCTTTTAAGCTACAGTCTATCTTAACTAGTGTTTCTTTGTATCTAATGTAATTGACATGCTTGAAGACTATTGACTGTTTCAGATAATGCCCCTCAGTTGGGGTTTCACACTATTTGGATTTGGGTTAGGTACTTCTTGCAAGAGCAGCAGACCTTGCAGCCTTGTTGGCTGGGCTCAGTGTGAGGCAGATCCTGCCCACTATCTCATTAAACTCTACACTAGACTGGTTAGCTTTGATATCTTGATTAGGATGGTGTGGGGCTCATTGAAAAGTTACATTTCCCCCTTTGTGGTTAATATGCATCTTGTAGGGATGCAGGACATGCTACTCCTCAGTCTTTCCAGCCACAGTTAGAACCCACCGATACTTCTTATCTGAATCTTATAGAGTTGACAGATGGGAGTTTTCTAATTTCTTGTTTCCTTCTACGTGTGTTAGAGAACCGAACTAAACTAAAGAGGATTTTCCCTAAAATACACTTCTCGATTTACATCCCTAGAACATGAAAATCTTGCTGTATCCATTAATTAGGCTTTAGTCTGTTCCTGTCATTATTTCTGTATGACTCTGTCCCAGATTTATCCTTTAGGGAGTCCCTTTCTTTGTACATGTTCTGATCATTCCTTAAGGACTTCTTTTCCATTCTGGTTCAAAATCTTTGAGACTCAATTTGTATTTTCCTTGCCCTCGCCTCAGAACCAGCCGTTTTCAGAGCTCTGTTTCCTTCTTGGAGGGTGGCTTTAGACTCCAGAATGCCCAGGTTGTTGTGCAAGTGGAGGTGGTATCATTGCCTTTATGTATGTGTTTGTAACGTAGGGTTTCATGCATGCCAGAGAAGCCTTGTGCCACCAAGCTCCAGCACCAGTCCTTGTGCCATTGCCCGAAGACCTTTTCAGGGACTGGAGTTCTTGTTAGAGTTGGCAAGATGGCTCAGCAGATAGAGGCACTTGCCCCATAGCCTGACAACCTGAGTTCCATCCTTGGTGACTCAAAATAAATGAAAATGGAATGTTTAAATTGCTCGTGTAAATGTAAATATAGTCATATTACATACCATATTGTCTGATTAGCTTTTTCAATTCCGTACTATATTCTGGAGTCTGTCTGTGTACTGACATGATGAGTTTACCCTTTTTTGGAGGTGGGAGTCCATATTCCAGAGGAAGGGTATGCTGTAATTTATCAAGCCATCTTATATTGGTGGGCATGCAGGTCCTTTCCAATTTTCTGCTGAAAAAAAAAAAAAAGCCAGTTACATATGGACCAGGTCCCTTTAGCGCCACCCCTCAGTCTTACAGGGCCCTGTTAGCATCAGTAGGACAAGGAATAATTGTGAATCAACAGTTTTGTCAGATTACACCCCAAAGTGGGCCTCATTAGCTCACACCCTTCCATCATTTGTTTCCCTGCAGCTTTGGCACCTTAATTTTGCCAATCTAATGGCCCAAAAGACGTTATGCTTTTATTATGTTTCTCAAATAGCCAAAATCATTGAATTCCTTTATATGTTGAACTTTTTAGTTTGAATTACCCGTTCATGTCCTTTGTCTGTGGTTTCTCATACTAGATTGGTCTTATGTTACTTGATAAGGTTTCTGGCAATTTTAAGTAGGAATTGTTCCCCCAAGGAAAAGGAACCCAACCTTATCTGACCACACCACATGCCAGACCTAGGCCATCTCTCCTCAGGCATCCTCTGAGAGGTCTTGTCAGGTCTTGAAGAGGCGCTTAGGGGAGGTGTGGCCAGGCAGCTGCAAGATGGTGTTGACAGAAACTGGGTGGGGTCAGAGCCAGGTGTTTCTGCCTCTGGCGCCTAAACCACTGTATTTCCATGCCAGGACTGTAAGATTTGCTCCTAGAACTCAGCGAGTTTTGAACTGGACTTCCAGAAGTCCCTAAGTAGCCAGAAATCCTGACCTCCTGCCTTCGGTTTTTGTTTGTTTGTTTTTTAGACATGGTTTCTCTGTAGCTTTGGAGCCTGTCCTGGAATTCCCTCTGTAGACCAGTCTAACTTCAAACTCACAGAGATCTGCCTGTCTCTGCCTCCAAGAGTGCTGGGATTAAAGGTATATGCCACCACTGCCTGGCTGCATTCAGGCTTTTGTTATAGTATCATTCTTATTATAAGCCTCAGTGACCTAGCCCTCCCTCCTCCCCCCATATAATTTACCATCCCCCTGGTGGAGGCCTCAGAAATTGGAAGGTAAATTATATGTAGGGGGCTGGGTCACAGAGGCTCATAATATGAATGAGGTGTCTGCTTCCTGTTAGAGTCAGGAATACAGAGGTGTCCTGATCGCCTGAAGGAGGAGTGAGGACTCTGGTGGAGGAAAATATTTGCCCCTTCCAGTCCCCTTCCCTTGCCTCTCTGCTCCCTCCTTCACATACCTGGAACTCCTTCTGACCTCAGTTTCCCGCCACACCCCTCGTGAACGTGATTTGAGAGGTGCTGAGGTCTCCTGAAAATCCTCTATGCACTTGCTGCTCTGCACCTCTGGCCGCAGCCACAGCATCTGGGATCAGCTGTTACAGAAGCCGGTTGATTGAGTTAATTCTCTATAGGGTGTGCGCCACTTTCTTTGCCTCTCCTGTGTTGCTTGCATTATAAGTGATTTGTTTTCTAACTCACTGATGAGCCAGGTATGTAAATTCTGGACGTCTGAAGGAAGTATGTTTAGGCAAGTGGACATCTCTGGGAAGAGCGCCCCTTTGGGAAGGGAGGGGGTGCCCTGGATTGTAGGGTATCTGGCTGGCATGCTTTCAGCTGCCAAGTAAACACAGGAGAGTTCCTGCGTCAGCAGCTTACCAGTCTTGTCAGGGACTTAAATTCTACAGCCGGCACTGATGCTGTTGCCTCATGATTACAAGATGGTTGCTAGGGTTGGTGGGACTAAGTGGTTTGTTGCTTCTATCCATCAGGGACAGAGAAGGAAACAAACAAGCCAGCTCCTCAGTCATTATGCAGATCTCTCTGCTCTGCAGGGGCCCAGGGTAGCATGAGAGTGCTGTGTGCTGATTGGCTCAGACCAGTATTCCTCTAGGTGGTCCCAGACCGGCAGCATCAGCAACACCTGAGAGCTTGTTGGAACTGCAGTGTGTCCGCCTCATCTGGCTAATAACTAATAAGCCCAGGATTGGGACCCAGATATCCTGTTTCCTTATTTTAACCAAGACTACCCCGACTCTCCTGATGGAGATGGGACTGGCTTTGTGTGAAGGGACTGCCAGCGTTGGGTGGTCAGCTTATGGTGTGAACTGACAAGTGTTTTAGGACTACGGGAGCTTGATCCTTATGAATTCCCTCTGCTCTGTGCCCCAGCTTGCCCACCCAACTGTCGTGCCCGCATCCTATGTCTTCTCTGTAGACTGAATACTAAAGGAAAGCAGTGTGGACTACATCCCAGCCCCAGGTTCTGTCTTTGACCAACAAGGATGAAGTCTATTGGGCTGGCCCTGAAGATCTAGGCTCCCTCTTCTGACACACTGTTCCACAACATTTCTCTGTGTTCTAATATGTAAGTTTCACTGAACTCTGCTGCTGCTTGTGCAGTTTAAAAGAAAAATGAGAGCAGTATGGCTAGCAGGAACTCAAGAAGTATTTGGGGAACCTGCCTGGAGTCAGCCCAGTGAGGACTTTCGGTGGTGGTTGGTAGCACTCTGGTTTCTCCTAATGTGACCTGCTGTGTGTCCCCTCTTCACCAACATGGCTCCCTCTTCATGTTTGGGTGAAGTAAGAGCCACCACCAAGTACAGCTATGCTCAGAACGGCCCGTCCTTTCACACTTTCCCTGGAGCTAGCGAGCTGAGGTATGTCTAGTTTTCTTGACTTTCCAATTTAATGTCTCATCCCAGTTCATAAAAGCAATGTGAAGAGCAGACTTATATCACACTCTAGGCCCTTGGCACTGATACCGAGGAAGGAGATGGCCAGAGAGCCTGGAGGAGGAGATACAGTGTGTCTCAAAAGGTGGCCCTGTTGAAATCATTTTGAGGTTATGACCAGTGCTTTAAACTTTTTGTAAATAAAGTATCAAAAATTCAAGTTTTTTTTTTTTTACAGAAAGGGTAAGCATTTTTAAATAAAATATTTAATTATTTGCACGTGATTTTTAAGTATTGTAATAATATGAATATCTTTGCTGGGTTTGGTAAAGAGTTGTCAGATCTTAGGAGTGAGTGCAGGGGGAAGAACTTTGCAATGAAGATGGGAACCATGGCCCATGAGCTTACATGGGCCTGCGACTTTCATGAGAACCTGAGCGTCTGACCTTGGGGTCAGGCACAGAGCTGAGAAGGTAGGGCAGTGGGGCTGGTGAGCTGGTGGCAGCAGCAGGGAGCACCGTCACTTTTAGCCTTGCTTTGAGCTGTGTGGTCTGTGGTAGCTGACCACCTAGGCGAGATGCTCCTGACACTCAGAGAGGCAGCAGACTCTGTGGTTGTGAGCTTGTTCATCCAGCAGAAGTTTTAGAAAAATCTACTTGTTTAGTATGTGAGTGTGTATGTACACGCGTGCTATGGCACACACATGGAGGCTCACTCTTCCAGTCTTGATAAGTGTTTTCTCCACAATGCCCCGTTTTAAAATGTGCTCCAAGGACTAGTTATGGTTGAGGCAGAGGCAGGCAGGTGAACCTAGTCTGCTAGTGAGTTCTAGGCTAGCCAGGGCTGCATACTGTCTAAAAAAAAAAATGCTAACAGGGCTGACACCTGTCCCATCTCTGTGTACCACTGGGGACATAAATGTTGAGGGAGGTGTAGAGAAGTGGGGACAGCCAGCAGAGCCCAGGGAGGGAAATGTGGGTGATGGGAGAAGGAAGCAGGTGGGGAAAGGGGGGGAGCTGGGTCCACCAGCTTTTAGTTAAGCGATTGCTGATACAGCTATTGTCCAGGAACTCTGTTTAAGGCATGTAAAGTCTGTATTGTGTGCCATGAAGTGTCAGGTGTTTTCACATTCCCCACATACTGCTTTGTGTTGTACGTACAAAACGTCAGAGGAAATAGTCCCGTCACATGACTGGGTGGTAATGAAATAGGGCAGGATGAATGACTGGCAGAACTTAATTTGGATGAGGCTAGATGCTGAGAATTATCCAGGTACCTTGTTTGGAAGAGAAGAGGGAGCTGGATGAATGGGTGGGTGCAGGATAAGCACCCCACTGAGACAGTGCTCACAGCGAGGGAGGGACAGGCTTGCACTTTCTGGGTTTTGCCCTCAACTTGCCTGTGACTTGGAGCAGTTGTACCAGATGACCTGATGGGGTATGGTGACAGAGGGCTGTGTGGGTGAAGTGTTGCTTATTCTTGATCTAGTTGACGGTGGGCTTGCACACATGTGCACACGTACACACACTCACATGCTCAGCCCATTTGGGGAAGTTTCGCCTCTTCTCCTTTCTCTTTGTCCAGCAGTCATTTTCTAGGAGAGAAAGCACTTGTGTCATCAAGACCTGGAGTAGCAAGGGCAGTGGTGGAGAGGGCTGCTGCCATGAGTCACGGACTGCCTTCCCATGCCCCTCATCCCTGCACCTTTCCTTCAGAGGCCCTTTCAATAGTTTCCCACTCCGTACAGCCCAGTGCTGCAGTCCAGATCCCGTGGGTAGATGAGATCGCTCTACCCATTCCCCTAATAATTTATGCACACGACCTCTGGCCAGGTCAGTTTCCTTCCTGGTGGGTGAATGGCCTTCCCCAGCCTCTCCACCCACCTCTCTCTTTGACCTATTGCTCCTGTTTTGGCCTAGTTGACATCCCTTTTTATTGTACTATTTTCAATTGACAATTGACACAGGCTATAGAACATTTCGGAAACAAATTCAAGATGATCAGATGAGGATACCGGCATGTCTGTCACCTTGGTGTTAGAACATTTCAAGTCTTCTCTACTAGGTATTTTGACATAGTTAATTGTTGTCAGTCACCATCAGCATACTGTGCTGTACAACGACAGAAGCCATCATTCTTGTCCATTAGCCATCCACACAAACTCTTCCCAGGCTTTAGTAATCACTGGAGGATCTACTTACAATTTGTTTTTTTTTAAATAGATTTATTTATATGACTATTTATATGTCTGTGCACCAAAAAAAGCAGTGCCCATTGTAGCCCCAAGAGCGAGTCACATCCCTGGATCAGAGTTGCAAATGGTTATGAGCTGCTGTGTGGGTACTGGGAACCGAACCTGAGTCCTCTGCAAGATAGGCAGTGCTCTTGACTTCTGAACTGTTTCCCCAGCTCCGTGTTGCCTGCTGCTTTGATGTCAGCTCTAAGCTTCCGCACACACATGGGAATGTATGATATTGCCCTTCCCGTGCCTGCCATTTACTATAATGTCCTCTAGCTACAGTTTACACGGTTGTGAATGGCTGAGTAATAGTCCTCTCTCTGTGTGTACACACATGCTTATGTGTTTGTTGAACTCCCAGGCCCAGCTGATCCTCTCACCTCAGATGAGATGATATTCCATTGTGGTTTTGATTTATGTTTTCCTGATTAATGATGTTAAACATTTTTCACATGCTTGTTGGTCATTCATCTTCTTTTGAGAAATGTTTGTTCAGATCACTATTTGTGTGTGTCTGTGGTGTCTATATACCTCTGTGTGTGTGTGTACACATGTGTGTGTGTGTCCACACGCGTGTGTCCACACCCAGAGGTCAGAGTCAGGTGTTTTTCTCTTCTTCTCACCTTGTATTTTAAGGCAGGGTCCCTTACTGAACCTGTATCTTGCCAGTTTGGCTGGCTCGACTGGCCAGCAATTCTCAGGATCCTCCTGTCTCCTCCCAGCACTGAGATTACAGGTTCAAGTTGCTGCACCTGGCTTTTATATGAGCAGGGGATCTGAACTGAGGTCCTCGTGGTTGCATGACAATTACTTTACTTACTGAGCCATCTGAGCAGCCTCTCTTTTGCCCATCTTTAAATTGGGTTATTTGGGTTGTTGGTTTTGAGTTCCTCTGTAGAGCAGTTCCTGTTTAGTGTGAGTTGGCAACGTTTTTATTGGCTGCCCATGTCCTTCACTCTGCTGAAATGAGGGAGTTTGATGAAATCCCATTGGTCATTTTTTGGCTTTTAACATCATATAAAAAATTTCCAGTACTGATGTTCTGAAGCATTTCATTGTTTTCTTGTAGTAAATTTTTATTTTTAGATAATAAGTGAGTCTGGTTTCTTCTCTGTATGTGGGCGTTCAGTCCCCCAGCTCCTGTTGTTGAAGATGCTTGGCTTCTCCCGTTATGATCTTGCTACCTTAGTAGAAAGCACATCTGCCGCTCATATGTGGTTGTTTCTCAGTTCTTTTCCATTTGTGTGTGTTTTTATGCCAGTTCCATATTGTTTTGATTACTCTAACTTTATGGTATGTTTTGAAGCCAGGTATTTAATACCCCTACTTTGTTATTTTTGTTAAAGATCAAGATTGCTTTGTACTTCTTTGGGTCCCTTGTGGTTGCATATGAATCTCACGGCGGTTTTGCAATGTCTGTGAACACTGTCAGTGGTACTTTGATGACCTCTCTTCTTTCCTATGAACTATTCCTGACTTGTTGCAAAAGGATAGTTAAAGCTATCAACTAAAGCACAAGCCGAGCAAAGAGAGGAGAAGCACTTCAAGTGGAGGCAACTAGATGGGTGCTCAGAACACACTCAGAGATGCTGACAGTGCTGCAGAGCCCTATCTATTACTCCAAGAGCTAATGGTCTAGTCAGTGTCCACCCAACCATCACCCAAGATGTCTTCTGAGGTTGTTATTACTTTGCCTTGGATGTTTATAGTGTTTTGAAGAATTTTGCTGGAAGGAGGAAGATTTTTTATTTTGAGCCAAATTAGTGATTTAAACATTATTAATTAGCCAAATGCCAAGCTAGGTATTAACTTTTTGGTGAGAGAGAGAGAGAGTCAGAGAGACACAGAGAGAGATCAGAGGCTTTGTGGCTCTGAGAAAAGCCATCATTATCAGCAGAGCTTGCACATGGCTCTGGTACTGACTTGACTGGCGAGTGCGTCCAGGGTTTTAAGTTAATCTCAGTTTCTCAGCAGTGTGACTAATGCTAACTTTTTGAACTGGGATTTGACTGTGGTGTCCTGATTCTGTCAGGGTGCTGGGCCACACGTGTGTGCAAGCCTGTCCTTACAACAGCTGGCATAGACTGAGCCCCTCTGATAACAGAGAGAACTGTAAGCCATTGTGCATAGGACTCATTTCAAACAGATTTGCTAAAGTGTGATCAAGGTCTTAGGGCAGCTATGGCTGCATTATTCATTTATACTAGGCATTCTGGGACTTTACTTGTATTACATACTCAGGGGCTGGCTGACTAAGAAACTGTCTGGGATTGTACTGGTGTTTCTCCACCTGCCATTGCTGAGACTGTAAACCTAATGTAGTAGACTAAGAAGTGTAATGACTAAAACCAGGGCATCTTTGTACCCTTGAACCTTGATTTGCATGCACTAAATATGCAGGCCAAGTTATCAAATGTTTGGGGTAACAAATAAGACTTTTTGTACTTGCTATTCGGACATGCCAGAAATAGGGCTGGTAGCTTTTTAAAGGGTTGTCAACTGTGGATTATATTAGGGAGAAACTGTTTTTTAAAGTGACAGCAACAAAGTGAATCTTGCTATGCTTAAAAGGTCTTAGAGGCATGTTCTTACCCTAGCCCTGAGCCCTGGGTAGATTTGAAAATGCTTTATTTAAAGACCTCTTTGTGGAAGCATGGAACAGTCACCAAGCTGAAACCTAAAATAGTACCGTTTCTTATCCCCAGTCCGTAGCAGTCTAGAGTGCTGATATTCTGTGCATTGGGTGCACAGTGGGAACTGTAAGGCTCTTGGGACTTGACATGGTTGTCTCTAACAAAAAAAAGCAGAAGAAAAGAGACTTAGAGTATTTGTGTCCCTTACTGAATGTAGCGTAGGCAGTTAGAGCTTTTGCCTTGCCATCTTCTGGGTGAGGCCAAGGACTTTGTGTGCAGGAGGTGGTTAAGGTGAGGTTAGCATTTAGGCGTTCCAAGCACTAGGCTAGGGATGGAGATGTAGGTCAGTGGTAGAACTTGTGACACACTGGCCTAGCATGCATGAGGTCATGGGTTTCATTCACAGCATTGCAGGGAAAGAAAATTAAAATACTAGGCTTTATCTCGGTACATCAGCCTTATATCTCTGTGACAAGAACTCTCTGCCCATTCATAGCTGCAAGGGAGGCATGTGGCCCTGGGCCAGCTACAAGTTCTGAATCTTACTAAGAAAAAACAGAAATGGAAGATATTACCCACAGTGCTCTGAAGTTAAGGAGCTTTCTGAATGATTTCAGAGCTAATAATAAAAATTAGCTATTCTGTAGTAACTGTTTTCCTTACCTTTTAAAGCTCTCTCTTTTTTTTTAACTTTACTTTTTTAAAAGGCCAGAATGGTCAAATAGCCCTCTCCCCTTTTCTACCCTGGGTAGGGCAGGTACTGACAGGCAGTTAATGGATATATCGTTTCCAGTCTTCCAGTTCTTTGGTGCCTGTGATGCCCAAGCTAGTAATAATTATTGGAATTTTTTTCTAGCCAGTTCTTTCCTAATAAAACCCTCCCTTTTTTTTTTTTTTTTTTTTTTTTTTTTTTTTTTTTTTTTTTAAGAACAAAACACTTTGCTTAAAGGAGCTTTCTGTCAAACTTTGTGGAAACCCCTCCCCTCCTTCACCCTCATGTGCTGTTGGTCTGTGTTTCACTCGGAGTTCACCTTTTTATTTGCCTGGTGTCCCGGCTAGGGATCTGGTTTCGATGAGTGGGTTGCTGTATGTTTTTGTGTAGAAGAAACACAGCTATTGGGACCCCTAAGCTTACATCTGGTGTGCAGAATGTGAGGCCAAAGCCTCACTTTTGATGTCCACATTTCCCCTGGCATTTGTAAGTGAGGAAGCTCTGTTGCTGGAATGTGGAGAGAGGAAAGTGCAGGAGACTCTGAGATACCTGAAAGCTTGACCCACAAGGGAAGGTGACTCATGGCTTCTTCGTGTGACCGCTGGTTGTGATCAATGCTTGTCAGAGATATACATAGTAGGTCCCTGGAAAACATCTCAGTTTAAGATGGCAACCAGTGCAAGCCTCAAGATACTAGAGCTGTTAAGTTTTAATAACCTCTGCTATGTTTGCTACAAGTGTGACTTGAACATCCATGGGGTCCTAGGTCAGGATCGTAGGGTGCTTAGACAGAGCTTTGTCATTTGGGAACCATGCTCCCTGTGGGCAGACTCAATATTACAGATGAAGATTAGCCCAGCAAAGGCGTCCAACAACAGAGCTGACCCAGTCAAGGTACTTACCCCTAGGCCAGCAGTCCTAGTGTCTGCCCAAGCCTTCTGCTACCCTTCCCCATCTCAGTCGAGAGGGTGTGTGCTACAGTTCCTCCTAAAGGGCTTTAGTGAACTGTTACTTGGCAGAGGGTGTGGAGAAGCTGGCAAGCAGCTAAATGTGAAATGAAATATTCTTTCCAGACCACTCTGAACAGAGTCAGTAGGCAATGTGGTGAGTGACTTGTCTCAGGCTTGGGAGCCCTCTGACCTGCTCCTTCCTTTACAGTAACCTCTTCAGGGCTGGTGAAGTCTTCCGGTGTTAGAGCCTGCCTTCCTGTGTCGTTGAGGACAGGTGTCCTACAGTGTTGATCACAGGAATGAGCATCACCAGAGTTGTTTGGGGACACGCTCCATGAACATTATGGATCTAGGCTAGCCTAAGTCTTCGATGACCCTCAGGGCAAAGGGAATCTCTCAGTTTTTCTTGTGTTGTTAGTGTCTCACAATGCCTGTCATAGTGTATAATTAGTCGGTGTTGAGTATTCAGTGAACAAAGCCACCATCGTTAAGTATCAAGCAAAGCCTTGGCCTCCTTGAAGACAGCTCTTTCCAGAGGTTCTCTGGAGGTCTCATTCTGCCAGAGGGATGGGAGTTGAGATCAGAACCTGTGACCTAGCTGTTGTCTCAGGAGTTCTTAGGCTGAAATCAACTGTCCTTGATAGAGGACAATTCTCAGTAGTAACCTTTTAATGTCCTTGTCACATGAGCCCCCTCACCTGCTGGCTACCTGAGGGTTTCTTTGAACACTTGGGTCAGAAAGTGCCCTTCTTTAGGGTCTGGCAATCTTACTTTTTAAGTTTAATCAACCTAGGCTACCCCCTACATACATAAGCATACAAATGAATATAAGTTCTAAGGCATTGGTTCTCAATCTGTGGGTCAAAACCCCTTGGGGTCAAATGGCCTTTTCACAGGCATTGCCTAAGACCTCTGGAAAACACAGATATTTACGCCACATTTCACAACAGTATCAAAATTACAGTTGTGATGTAGCAACAAAAATAATATTATGGTTGGGGTTCACCACAATATGCGAAACTGTATTAAAGGGTCACAACATTAGGAAGGTTAAGAACCACTATTCTAAGGGATGAGAAGCCTGGATGGGTAAGGGAACCAGGAAAGGCAGCTGCCTCCTTTAGTGGTCTTGGGGGAGGTTCTTTATGGTCCAGAGAGTGGTCTCTGGTAACCATACTTTCAGTTTTGAATGAGTGAGTTTACTAAATATATAGCAAGCCAGAGTAAAAGAATAAATAGCAAGTGGGTGTGTGGTGGATAGTAGATAACAACACAACATCATTCATGCCCGAGTTCCAAACATCCAGCAGAAACTGACTGGGGAAGCCACTTGAATCAGTTAGTGAGAGCCCTGGGTGGTGCCAAGTGTCCCCTCTGGTAAGACTTCCAAATGAAAGAACAAATAGCAAAAGATAGAGATGACGTTATCAAACTAGTGTTCACAAGGGCTGTGGAGAAGCAGGGACGCTGTCACTCAGGGCTTAAGACTTATTAATTGGTTTGCAAGGGTTGAGGCTTCATTAGTCACACATTGGAGGATCTTTAGACTTTTTAATGTTTTTATTCTGTTTTGCTGATATCCTCATTACTTTAACTGGTGGAAGCCATTCTAGCTGGGTGTGGTGGTCCTTTAATCCCAGCACTCTGGAGGCAGAGGCAGGAGATCTCTGTAAGTTTGTTCCTAGCCTGAGACAGCTGGTAGTTTATGACGAGTGGCTCGTGAGAGTGGTCACGGCAGTGTCGTGGGAGCAGAGGATTTCTGTGAGGTCACTTTCAGAGCTTTAAGGTGGAGGAACTCTTGGACGTACACCTGCCCATTACTTGTTTGCTAGCAGTTAGTTCTAGGGCACAAGGGAAGCCACTCTTGTCCTGGAGATGTACCAGAGAGCAGGACGGACAGTCATCTGCAAAGAGCCAAAGGCAGTGCCCATGAGAATGCTTCTGAGCCCCTGTGTGGGCGTAGGAGAGACTGGAGCCGTGTGTTTCTGTGGGCAAGTAGAAGCCTGCACACTGTAGACATTAGCCCTTTGGGGTCTGCTGTGTATAGTGCCAGTGGCTGGGGACACTAAGAACACTGCTCATGTCCATGCCTCCCTCTGTGTACTCAGCTTCCTGTCCTGGCAGTATCAGCTGGCTTCAAGCAGAAGGTGTCCACTGAGAGAACCCAGCCTGACAGAAGGCCAGAATGGGTGCAGGGGTGCCAGCTTAGATGGTGGCTTTTAAGAAGGAAACGTTTTCCCTTGAGGTCTGAGGCTCCACCCTGGACTTCTCGTGGTGGAGGTCTTCTGTAGCTCTGTGAGAGGGATGGCCATCAAATATCAAGTCACATTGCAGGGAAGTGGGCTACAACTGGGGTGGCAGTATCCCTGGGATAGCATAGTAGTGATTCTGAAATGAGAAAGGCTATCAGGATCACAAGACTTCATCCTTGAACAACCCAGAGGAACCTGAGGCTGCAGTCTACAGGGTGGGGTTGACTCGGAGCAATGTAGGAAGTGCACATAGTGGGTTTCAGCATGTGGATTCACTCAAGAAGGAAAATGGAGAGTTAGGGTGGCTAGAGCAAAGGCTGAAGACATCAGAAGAGGCTTTAGAGGAGAAAGCAGCTCTTCCCAAGAAATATACTGAGGAGCAATTTAAGGGTCAAAAGCCAGTCAGTGCTGTCTTTGGCTTGTCATCCTGCAGCCTGCCTTTCTCCCAGTGATTGCTCTTGCCAGGATGGCAAGTGCCAGCTTTGGTAGCTTCAATTCCCGAGATCAGGAGGGTCTACTCCATAAGATTGGAGCACAGTTTACCTACCAACTGTTTGAATTAATCATAGTGGACATTAAGACAAATGTCTGTGGTAAAATCATGTTCCTATGGAATGAGATGAGAATTTTTGGACAGCCTTGAGACACTCCTTTTAAAGACAGGATCAAGCTAGACAAGCCACATGAAGGAGCTTTTGTTTGCAGAGCACAGAGCCTGTTACATAGCACAGGCCTTCTTTGGAGAGAAGCCGTTGGTCCGGGGAGTGTGGCATGACTCTCCTTACTAGGTGGGATTTCTTGAGTTCCTACCATGTGCCAAGCGGCATATGGGTTGCTTCATAGCCACTTCCTGTCTGGTTGCCTGTATTCATTTCCTGGGGTGGCTCCAAAGCAAATGTGACTGAAAACAGTAGCAATGTTGTTTCTCATTGTCCTAGAGGCCAGATACTCAGAATCTATATCAGTCGGCGACTAAGGTGTCAGCATAGCCGTGCTCTCTCTTTTAGCTCTAGACGGATGGTGTCTGAATTCTGACACACACACACACACACACACACACACACACACACACACACACACATGCATGCACACATGCATGCTCACACACTGTAATTTAACAATGGGGTGGTTCACTTTTTCTTTGAAGGGCTAGATAATCTTTCAGTCTTTGTGGATTATTTTGTTTATCGTAGTTTTTCTCTTGTGTCACTGAAGTTGTGTAAACAACTGGGTGTGACTATGTGCCACTAAAACCTTATTTTACAAGTGGATGCTAGGATTTGACCCTTAAGCTGTACTTTGCCTGACTCCTTTGCTAAACTGTCTTTTTAAAAGCACTTATTTATTTTGTGCATGGCTGTGTATGTCCTTGCTCATGTACATGTGTGTGCACCTGTCACAGCGTACAAGTAGAGACCAGATAACAACTTGAGGGAATCAGTTCTCTCCAGTGTGTGGGGTCTGGTGATCAAACTCAGGTCCCCAGACTTGGTGACAAAGCACTTTTGACCACTGAGCCATCTTGCTTGCCCTAAACTGTGATTTCTTGCTTTCTCCTCAAACCCCTGACATTTCTGGTCTGTATCCTAACCCCATAGAGCATTCCGTATTTTAGTTTCCAACTTGTTGCTCCTCATCTAGCTCCAGGCAGTTGGCCCTCACTAGTTCTCAGCCTCAAGTCTTTTCCTCCAGAGGCCCACAAGACTTGCTCCCAGCTTCTTTAGGTCTTTGACGAGATGTCACCTTCCTAGTGTAGCCCAACCTGAAAACCCAGTAAACATGGTCTAAAGATCACCCGCTGTGGTGGTGTGCACCTTTAAGCACAGCACTCAGAAGGCAGAGACAATTGAATTTCTGTGAGTTAAAGGCCAGCCTAATCAACCTAGTAAGTTCCAGGCCAGGCACGGCTGCATAGCGAGACTTTGCCTCAAAAACAACAATGGAGGCTGGAGAAACGGCTCAGCAGTTAAAGAGCATTTGATGTTTCTGCAGAGGCACCTGGGTTTGGTTTTTAGCACCCACAGTATGACTTACAATCGCCTGTAACTTCAGTTCCAAATGATCCAGCTCCCTCTTCTGGCCTCTCTGATAACCATGTCTGCAGACTGTGCACTTATATACCTGTAGCAAAACACTCTTATAGTTAAAATAAATTTAAAATTACTAACATCAGGCAAACAAAAAGGCAAAACAAAATGTCCCCTGCCCTCTACAGCCTGCCCCTAGCACTCTTAGCAGAGGTTGCTCAGCTGCCATGGCATGGGTGCAGATGCTGGTACACAGGCATCTGTTTTCAAATCCCTCTTAGCAGGGCAGTGACCATGTTTGCCACCAACAGCCTGTGAGTGGCGTAAGAAGAATCCCATGCAGCTGTTTTGGGTGAGTAGTGCAGCCACAGCTGTGCAGTGAAGTGGGGCAGGTAAGGGGACCTTGCAGAGCCTTGCTTCTTGATAACAAAAACTAGATTGCTTTCCATTAGTAGCTTCAAAGCCTTCTCCTCCTCCTCCATTCCCCCCCCCCTTTGTTTGTCTCTTGAGACAGGCTCTCTCTGCATAGCCCCAGCTCCTGGAGCTCATTGTGTTGATCAAGCTGGCTTCCAGCTCATAGAGATCCATCTGCCTGTGCTTGCTGAGTGCTGGGATTAAAGGTGTGTGCCACCATATCTGGCTTCAAAGCCCTCCTAACAGCACCATTTATTAGCTCCTGTTTGTCTTAGATGTATAAAGGAGACAGCCAAGGCTGCAAGAATATTAGTGCTTTAGGCTGGTCAGTATTAGACTAACTGTAGCGTATAGGAGTCTGGATTCCAGGAGGACTTTACCCATCTCTTCTCCCCTGCTCTTTCTGTGTTTCTTGTTGTATGACTTTTCACGAGGTGATATTACTGTCTGTTCACCTCAGATAATGCAGTGACCACAGGCCAAAGAGAGGATTTTACCAGGGTCAAGCACAGTGAAACAGTGTGTTCACTGGGGCTACTTACAAGAGTGTGGGTAAAGAATTACTCAGGAGCATTAATGACTCAAAGACAGCATGGCACACTGCCCAAAGCTGCATCTCTGCATTTCTCTTGGTACAACTTCCAGGTAGCTCTGGGATAGAAGGGAGTCTCTTCTCCCTGGCAAATTGCTAGTTTTTTATATAGCTTTGGGGACAGGCTGTTTCTGCTTTCTGAAATTTCTAACTGGTTTACTTCCCAGAGTAATTTTTCAATTGCAAATAAATTGCTACACAATATGTACTTTTGACCCTCAAGGAACTAGGCTCTGGCCCAGGTAGAAAGAGCTGGTTATGGAGGTTGCTGAAACAACACAGGAGCAGCTGTACCTGGGACTTTCCTTACTAGGTGCTCCCCTTACTCTGACTCTAAGAAGGTGGAGGGCATGTGCTCTATCTCAGAGTAACCTTCCTTTCTCCTCTAGTAGGAGATGGGGCCCTCTGCACTTGGGCCCTACCCAGGGAGGCTTGGTGAGTCCTTTTCTTTTTGTGGCTAAATACCAGAGGAACAGGAACCGACCTAAAAATGGAATGGTGGTGAGGGGGTGGCCACTCCCTTGGTGCCTCCTCTGGACACATGTGGTTCCGGGCTGCCACGCTTTACAGGGTTATTTCTCCACCAATGTGCTTCTATTTTTGCTATAGCCTCGCTGACCTGTAGTTTCAGAAACAGGAATGGTTTAGGCCAAGTTTTCCATTTGAAGTTACACTAAAATAACTTCTTCTGCAGTGTTAGAGGCACTTCATGTGTGTGTGTGCGTGCTTGCAAGTGTGTATGCATGTGTCCGTGGGCCCACTGTGGATGGCTGACGTGAGCGACGTCTTTACTGCTTAATCATCTACCTCCATTCCATGTCAAGAAGAGAAGAGTTGACTCTAGTGTTAAAAAAAAGTGTAAGTTTTGAAAAACTTTTATTTAAATTTGTCAGTCTCGATCATATGAAAATGTAGAATTAAAATATGTGACAGGTGGGAGGGTATTGCATGTTCCTTTAAGTTATACCTATGGTTTCTATGGTACCTCCTGCTGTTTCTGAGACTTGGGAGAACTGAAAACTCTGGTGGATGAATGCAAGTTGCTGTCAAACAGAAGCTTTGACTTCTCACTTGCCACCATGTCAGGCTGAATTTGTCAGGGACAGGGCACAGAAACTTGATGTTTGTTTGCTAAGTGACCTGAGCCAGTTTGAAGTGCTGAATCTAGTGGTTGGCAAGCCTCAGTCGCTTTCTTTACTATCCCTAATGTGTTGAAGACCTTCGGGTATTGTCAACCTCGTTGGTGGATCTGCCCTAACCCTCCTGAGTTCCAGCCCCATCCAAGAAGCCCTGACAAGGCTCATGTCATCGACAGCACCTGAGGTTCGGGACCATAGACCTGGGCTTCTATTCCATGTTAGGCAGGCTGCCAGGGCATCCCGGCCAGGGCTTCCCGGCCAGGGCATGGGCTGACTTAAGAAGAAATGGGCATGGGTCACCTGTAAAGGCTCTGGAGAGGTCCTATAGCTGCGGTGTTACCGGGATGGTGTCAGAGGACTGCCTGCCCTGCCCTTGTTTAGTGCCCTGCAAGGAAGGTGAGGGAACAAGAGTTTTGTCTAGGCTGCAGGCCACTGATAGCGCCCTTTTCTGTCTCATTTGTGTTTCCATTTTGTGGTCTGTGAGGCCTGTTTCTGTAATTCTTGGAGTAGTAATGTTTTCTACTTGGGCAGAGACCTGGGGGGCTGTGGAAGTGATGAGCATGAGACCTTGGTGACAGAGGAGGGTTCAAGGCACACAGCTGGTCTTCCTCCCAGCATGCCCCAGCAGTCTTGATGAAGTGTGTCCGGAATGGAAGGGTCAGTAGTGTGAGCAACACATGCAGACCTGAACCTGTGTGTAGACTGTCTACCATTCCTGTACCTGGCCCTGCCTTAGCAACCCTGAGTAGCTGTAAGAGAAAGCGACACAGTGAAAACTTCTGGAACTGCACTGCTTGTGGAAAAACCAACCTACTGTGGAGGGCTGTACCCTGTGGTGAGTGTCTGTGTTGGCTACTTCATCTGAAGAAGTATCCTTTCCCGTGTACAGCTCTTTTCCCAGAAAGGATGGTGACTTCCTGAGGGAGATGCCACAACCAAATTTGCAGCACCTCCTGCAGCCTCAGCTAGGCCTCTTGATAGTCTGTGGTGGGCCTTTGAATTGATGGGTGTTCAGCACAGACCCTCAGCAGAAAGAGGGAAGTGATAAGAAACACTCAGAGCTACTCCCATTTTAGAAGAGGGAACCGAGGTCTAAGTCTTCAAAGTTAGCCGGGGTCATAGCTGCTTCTTAAGTGCAGGGTTTCCCTCTCATTGAGGACCTCCTGCCTGTTTGCCACAGCAGTGTGGAAATGTGTCAGGGAGACGGGTGCATTGTAGGTGCCTGTAGAGATGACTCAGAGTCCACAGTGCACCAAGTCAGCGCTGCTCCCAGCCCTCTGAGTGCTGAGCCCACTGATGTTTTTGTTTTTATTTTTGTTTTTTTTTTTTTAAACTAAATTAAATTTATTTGTTTTAAAGCAGAATTCAGATATGAAAGCATGCCTTCCCAAGTTGTTAGTCAGTGGAGCCTAGTATCTGTGTTTTACTGTGTTACTTCCTGGAGATGCCTGAGAGATCTATTTTCACCTGTTTTGAAGCCCCCTCGGTGAGTTGAGCCCTAGCCAGTACCGCATGAATTGTCACTCCAAGCATCACCAGGTCGAATAACAGGTACCTGACCCTGCTCAGGACCTCTGGTGTACCTTGGATGTCCTAAGAGCTATAGAGCCATTTCCTCAGCGGACCTCATCTCTGACGTTTTGCTGCCTGGCCTCTCTGTTGCCAATAGCATCAGCCCAAGAAAGGTATAGGAAAGTTGATTTTAGTAGATTATAGTTATAGCTCTTAAAAAATACCATTGGTTTTAGTTTGCTTTCTGTTGATGTGATAAACACCATTACTAAAAACAACTTGCGGGGGAGAAGTGGATTTTACCTTACAGTGCTCTTCAGGGAAGCCAAGGCAGAAGCTCGAGGCACAGACTGTGGAGGAATGTGGCTTATTGCTTCCAGGCTCATCTTCAGCTTCCTTTTCATATAGGTCAGGCCCACTTACCCAGGGATGGTACCACCCATAGAGACCTGGGCCCTTCTTCATCTATTAGTAACATAGAAAATGTCCCACAGACACACCCACAGGCTAAAGCTAATAAAAACAGTCCTTTATTTTCAATTTCTCTTCCCAGGCAGTCAGGTTGACAACAAAGATTACCCACCACACTATTTCATTGTTAAATGATTAAACTTTTTTTGATAGCACTTAACATTGAACCATGAAACTTGAGCAGCTAGGCATGTGCTCTCCCCACTGTTTTGAGTTTTTGTTTTATTCTTAGTTTTTAAAGATTTACTTCATGTGTACTTTACTTATTGCTGCATGTATGTCTGTGTACCATGTGCATGACTGGTGCCAGTGGAGACCAGAAGAGTGTGTTGGATCCCCAGGAATTGAAGTACTGATGGTTGTGGGTCACCATGTGGGTGCTGGGAATTAAACCTGGGCTTCCTAGAACAACTAGTGCTCTTAACCACAGAACCATCTCTCTAGTTCTAGGGTTTTTTGTTTGTTTGTTTTGTTTTGTTGAGGTAGTCTCACTAAGTTCCCCAGGCTGGACTTGAACTTACTTTTCTCCTGCTTCAGCCTTCTGAGTAGCTAAGGTCATAGGTGCATTTAAGATCATTTTCCTCATACACCAAATCTGTATCAGGCACTGGGGATACAAAATGTAATAATTTGAAAAAAGCTTGCTGAGGGTCTCTTTGTAGTTTAGCTTTGTGTTCAGTAATGAGGGCCAATAGAGACAATGGCTTATTAGGAAGATGAGGATTTATGTAGAGCAGTAGAGGTTTTGTCCTTAGACTGAACAGAGGGCAGTGTCACAAAGAGCAGAGGGTATTGTTTGGAATGGCTGTGAAGCATGAGCAGTAGTGTAAGGTAAGAGCCGGCAGAGCATCCCAGGCGATGGAAGGTTCATCCTATTTGTTCTGAGAGCCATGGTGGCCTCAGCCTGGATGTCAGCCCTGGGCTTATGAGTTAAGAGAACCCTCTAAGACCCCATATGCTGCAGCTTGAGTGTCTCGGTAACCTTTCTTCCCAGGATATCAGATGTGGTTAAGTAGAGGGGGCATACGCCTCAGGTTGACAAAATCATGGGCCAGGCCAAAGGAGTCAGACTAAATTCAAGCTAGTTCATGTTGCTTTTCTGCTTTAGTTGTCAATAGACGAAAAATGGTCCTAGTAGCCCTCATAGGCTGTGGCTGCATGATGCAGTGTGGGCTGAATTAGGGCCCAACAGCCCACCCCAACTCCAGCTTCTTTCACCTGGGACCACGGAGCGGGGGAGCAATACCACTCTGGAAAGGGAAGGACAAGCCTTTATGGGACGCTGAATATTCCATTTAGCTGCCCCTAATTCTAAATAACAGTGTGGTGGTTGTGATGACTTAGTTTTAATTCCCTCCTCAGTGATCTGTCTCTCCATTTGTTTACTAAGGCTGTCCACAGGTGTTTAATCCTCCTGTGAGTAGCTCAGACATGCTGGCAGACCTGCTGTCTTAGTTAAGAGTTTTTATTGCCATGAAGAGACACCATGACCATGGCAGCTCTTAGAAAGAAAACATTTAATTGGGGTGACTTGCATATAGTTTGAAAGATTTAGTCCATTATCATCATGACGGGAAGCATGGCATACAGGCAGACATGGTGCTGGAGAAATAGCTGAGAGCCCTGCATCTTGCAGGCAACAAGAAGTTGACTGACTCACACTGAGGGAAGCTTGAGCAAAAGAGACCTCTCAAAGCCCGCCCCCACAGTGACACACACACTTCCTCCACCAAGGCCACAGGTCCTAATAGTGCCACTCTCTTAGGGAGTCATTTTCTTTCAAACCACCATACCTACTAAATCAACTCTGCACAGGTTTGTTCCTATCGAGTCTTCTTTGTATCAAGAGTTTGCTCGTATTTTTCTCCTGAGTAAAATGAATCAGACTTGCCACCTGTAAAAAAAGTGATTCTCAAATATTTAAAAAGAATTTAGTAAGATAACAAAGGACACACATACAAAATAACACACAAACACACACACACACACAAAACAAAAAACACTACATGGATTAAAAAATATGTAAGAACCAGTAGGATGGCTCAGGGGGAAAGGACTTTGTTACCAAGCCAGAGGACTCAGCTTCTGTCCCTGGAGCTCTTGTATGGAAAGAAAGAACTGATTGACTCAAATTGTCCTTTGACCTCTACACATGCACCATGGCACATGCACAGCTACACACATACACACACAAACACACCAAGTACACACATACAAATAAATTTGAAAACTGAACTTTAAAAAATACCAAAGACTCATACTGTAGAAACTTTAAGATGTGAGATTCAATGGCCTCTAGAAGTTTAATTTTGCTAACTTAGTGTTGGTCGATTCCCAGTTTTGGACCAGGTATACCAGGGTGCAGGTTCAGCATATATGTCCTCTCCCTTCCTGGCCTCTGAGGACAGTTGTACTTGGAGTAGGCCCTGTTTCCTGTTGTAGGATTTTCCTGTTCTCTGCCCATTAAGAGCCACTTCCTGTCTCTGGTACTGGCTGCTTTCAGAGCCTGTTTCTCATGGATAGAAATCCACAAGGGTCTTGGGAGTGTCAGAAGCAACAGTAACAAGAGCAGCAAACACCCACACAGAAACCCCACATTTCTGTGTACCCAGAACATTTATAGGGATTAAACTGTCTAGTGCCTTGCATCTGCCTACCTCATGACATTGATGCTTCTAGATGCCCATTTCACAGAGTGGGGAACTGAGGAGCAGCAGGTTAAGTGAGTTTGTCTAGATCTCAGTAGCAGGATTGAACCACAGGTAGCCAGTCTTTGTTGTACTCCTACTGATACCAGGTGAGGTATGTGATGGGAAGAGCACAGCGTTTTACTCAGGGGGACTTGTGACCAGGGTCTTACAAGCCTGGTCCTTGAAATGGGGCAGGAGTGGGACACACGTCATCTGTAGTCCCCGTACCACGTGCTCCAGGTCTCCAAACCCCGGTCTGCCTAATGGCCAGTTTCAGAGCGGAGTTCCCTAAAACAGAGGAGCTATTTTGAACACTTCATGTTAGAGGGATGCATGTTTAAACTAAAATAGAGTGCACTTTTTAATTTGTGGGTTTCCGTTCTCATTTTCTGTCTCAGCCAAACTGTGTGAGCTCCTTTCAGCTCAGAGGACAGCCCCAGGCAGGCCGTAGTGCACACTGTGCTGGTGACAGGGTTGTCAGGAGCAAGAGCGGTGGCCACAGAGAGAAGAGGACTCCTAAGGGAGGCCTAGAATCCCCAAGTTTCCAACCAGGGCTCTTTGGGAGTACTCTGTTCCTCATGGCTTGTCTGCTCTCCTGGTACCAGGTTACTTGTCTGGGTCGTTGAGGGGATCCATAGCATGAGAGAGAGGCTGAGCCCTCAGAGCTGTGCTGCAGTTAGCAGCTGCCTGGGAGGGGCAGACCACATCCCCATTCCCAGTCAGCTGAGGAACACCAGCTGTGTATAATATTATACATTATTTTCCAGTTGCATCTTCTTTAGAGTTGAATAGTATTCCATTTTATGTTTAAATACATACCGCCTTTTCACTATCTATTCATCTACTGGTGGGCAACTAGGTTGATTTTATTTTTTGTTTGTTTATTTGCTTTTTTGTTTTATTTTTGTTATAGTGAATAAAGCAGCAATAAACATGGGCATACAAATACCTCTGTGAGAGTGTGGAGCTCTCTGGGTATATGCTCAGCAGTGAAATATTGGGGCTATATGCTAGTTCTGTTTTCAATTTTCTTTAAGGTTTATTTATTTAGGGCTGGATTGATGTCTCAGTGGTTAAGAGCACTGGCTGCTCCTCCAGAGGACCCAGGTTCAATTCCCAGCACCCACATGGCAGCTCACAACTGTCTGTAACTCCTGTTCCAGGGGATCGGAAAGCTTCACACCAATGCACATAGAATAAAATTAAATAAATTATATATATATAAAAAGACTTATTTATTTATTATGTATACAGTATTCTCAGTACTCTGCTTGCAGGCCAGAAGAGGGCACCAGATCTCATTACAGATGGTTGTGAGCCACCATGTGGTTGCTGGGACTTGAACTCAGGACCTTTGGAAGAGCAGGCGGTGCTCTTAACCACTGAGCCATCTCTTCAGCCTCTGTTTTTAATTTTTGAGACATCTACAAACTAAATTTCATAATGGTTGTATTAATTTGCATCCCCACCAACACTGATTAAACTTTTCTCTTTTTCTGTATCTTCTCCAAAATTTGTCAGCAGGCTTCTTGATGATAGGCGTTCTGATTGTAGGGAGGTAGTATCTCAAAGTAGTTTAATTTGTGTTTCTCTGAGGCCTAGTGATAGTGAACATTTAAAAATATTTATTGGCCATTTATGTTTCTTGTTTTCTTATTTTGAAAACTATTCAGTTGATATTTGCCCATTTGTTGATTGGCAGTTTTATTTCCATGCTACTTAATTTATGCAGCTTGTAAATTCTGGTTGCTAGTGGCATGTGTGGAGTGTAGCTGGTAAGGGTTTTCTCCCATTCTGGAGATTGTCTGTTTTGTCCACAGTTCATTTCCTTTACTGCACAAAAATATTTCCTTTTTATACAGTGCCACCTGTTGATGCTTGGGATTAGTTGTGGTGCTGTGAGTGACTGAAAAACATCCTTCCTTGCCTGCCTCAGTATCCTGAAGAGTATCTCCTATGTGTTTTTTTTTTCCTATGTGTTTTTCTAGAAATGTCAGTGCTTCCTGTTTAAATTAAGCTCTTTCTTTGATCCATTTTAAATGATTTTTGTACAAGGTGAAAGGTAATCTAATTTCACTTTCTGCAGGTGGAAACCTAGTTTTGCCAGCACCATTTGCTGAGTAGGCTTTCTTCTAATATATGTCTTTGCCTCCTTTGTCAAAAGTTAAATAGGCACAGTTTGCCGTTTGATTTCTCGTTCCTCTATATGATTCCATTGACTTTCCTGTCTGTTTTTATGCCTTACCAGGCTGTCCTTATGACTATAGCTCTATGGTATAGTTTGAGACGGTATATTGTAATACTTCCAACACTGTCCTTACTCCTTAGGCTTGCTTTGTCTGTCTGTGGTCTTTGTAGGTTCATATGATATCTTATATTTTCTAAACCTGTGAAATATAATGTAGGAATTTTGATAGGGATTGCATTAATTCTGTACATTAATCTTGGTAGTATAGAAAATTTCACAATGTTCTGCCAATTTAGGGGCATGGGATGTTTTCAATGGGTCGTTAAAATTTCGTAGGAAGCAATTATACCATGCTTCAGGCATCTCTAAGACAGTGGGCCACAGACAGCTTTTCCTACTTTAGTGGATAGCAGTCACCAGAGGGTTTATTCATGGAGATTGCCAGGCCGAACCTAGGGAGTTCTTTATTTTCCAAGTCTAGCCCTGAAGGGGATAAAAGGATATATCTTAGTGAGAAGATCAGATTATAGAAATCAATCTATTTGGGCTAGAGAGATGGCACAATGGGTAAAAATACTTGTTGCCACGCCCAGTGACCTAAGTTTGACCCCTGGCACCCACACACAGACCTGACTCTCACAAGTTGTCTTCCACATGTAGCGCGCACGCGTACACACACACACACACACACACACACACACACACACAAATAAAATGTGGTAAATTTTTAAAAAAGGCAATTGAATGGCCTAAAATTTCAACTGGGCAAAAGTCCTTTGAAGTTAAAATGTGAAGTGTATGTAATGTGTGCATTTGCACTCTGGAGACTGAAGAGTCCTCAAGGCCTTAGAGGCTCTTCTGTGTGGGGCACCCCAGGGCCTCAGGCACTGCTGGCACTGCCAGTCATTAACTGCTCTTCCTGAGCTGCTTCCTGTGCCATGCCTAAAAAAGTATTTGCATATTTTTATCACAGTCCAGCAACTGGGCTGGTACGTCTGGCCTGAAGCAGTGCTTACGGTGGTAGTTGGTCTTGCTTGTGCAGGGGCTTCTCTGTGTGCCTCCTGAGACGTACCACGGGACCTTCACTCTGTGAACTGCACAAGATGTCCCCAAAGCCGAGAGCTAGCTTGCTCTATCACAGTTGTTCTATGCCAGCTGTCATTACATAGACCAGTCAACAGCATCTGTGCATGAGGACTGCTGTTTTAAACCAGCTTGTCTCAGCTCTAGGACCAGAAGTGTGACCCAGCTGTTCACGAGTCAGCAGTGAGGGCTGCATCAGAATCTCCCCAGCTTGTCAGGAGGCTCACGGTCACCGTCAGACCAAGGTATCTGCAGCACAAATGGGTTGGCTGGATGGCACAAAAGCATGTCATGAGGAAGGGTCCCTAGTTGATTTTGATTATATGACATTCATCAGCATCTCTGGAGCAATAACATTTGCAAATGGCGTTTGGGACACCAGGGATAGTGACCAGTCTGTTCTCCTCCTGGATCAGGCAGTCACTTAGGAGGAAAGGCAAGCTATCCATTTCCCTTGTTCCTGGTTGGTTAACATGGGGTAAGTGAGCTTCCATGTGGTGATCTCTGGAGCGCTGTGTGCACCAGCACCAACTCCTTCCTCAGCATCTCCTCCTTGGGCTCTGCCCACACCTAAAGCTGTCCCCTACACACTTAGTATGTGACTTCCTCCAATGCCTTTTCTAGGATGCTATGGTCACAAGCTGTAGAAGCTATCCTAGTAGAAGCTGTCTTTAGGAGGAGGTCCTGCAAATGTCACTTTCTGAATGACCCCTGGTGGTACCATCTGAATGCTCTGGTCCTCTGATGGTCTTAGACACATGCATGGCTCCTTCATATTAGAGTTGGCTCACCATGCCTGTAGCAGATGCTGGGCTTTGCGCCTGACTTTGTCAAGGTGTTTATTATTCCTAGGCTGCCCGATGAGGACATCAGTGTCCATTTGTGTTTTACAGAGTAGGGAAGGCCCATTCAGAGTTGCTCTGATGTTTATCCAGTGCTATTAAATGTGCTTGTGGCACTGTATAGTGTTTTCTCTGTAGAAGGCACCGTTGTGATTTTACCCTCTTAGGAGCATCATCACTACTTTAGGCAGGGCCTAAATTTTGCTCTCCTTTGAGTTTCTACCCTGCCATGCAGTCCCAGGCATTAGTGGGCCCTCTGTGCATAAAGGGCCATAAAACTGGAGTGACCAATCAGCTCCTGTCTATTTACTTCCTCTGTCCTTCTTTCTTTGTAGCAGCCCCTGCCTGGCACAGAGCCCCCATATCTAGCTCCTTGCATTTCCAGAACAGTATATCTTTTTTTTTTTTTTTTGATTTCTGAGACAGGGTTTCTCCGTAGTTTTTTTGGTTCCTGTCCTGGAACTAGGTCTTGTAGGCCAGGCTGGCCTCTAACTCACAGAGATCCATCTGCCTCTGCCTCCCGAGTGCTGGGATTAAAGGTGTGTGCCACCACCGCCCGGCTCAGAACAGTGTATCTTAAGCCAGTTTGTCTTGTTGGTGTCTGCTGTCCTTGTATGCTTGAATCTGATTTGCAGCCAATTTCTACTTCCCCTGTCCTGGCCTAGAGAAGGACAAGCATGTGGGTAGGGATCACATCACCCCTTAGACTGTAACAGTTTGGAAAGGGGATGACCAGCACTCCATATTTACCTGCTGACCAAGCGGCTGTGTGGGGAGCCAGCTGCAGAACAGCCATGCTTTCTCAGAGAAGCGGAGACCCAGAGAGTAAAGTAGTGTCTGGGGACTGGCTGTGGTTCACACGGTGTGCTGCAAGTTCAGCACTCTTTGAAGATGTTGCCCAAACAAAACAATTGGCCAGAGCGCCTGTAGAGTCTTATTTCTTCACTTGTTAATTTCCTAGAAACTCACTGGTTTCCATTTCAAATATACATAGTATTGATACTGAGGGGTGAGCCCAAGGTCTCACACGTGCTCGGCAAGCACTCAGCTGCTGCGTCATCACCGTCACCCCAGCTGTGGTCCTGTCTTCTGTGAATCAGTGGCGCGCGCTCTCTCTCGCTGAGACGGCCTCTTTCAGCAGACCCTCAGAACCTACCATGTGTTGTCCCTCAGTCTTCACATCCACTCTCCTTCCTGAAGCCTATCCTAGCTGCCTCGTGTCTGCTTTGTGGATGTTTGGAACCTAAAGTGTGTCCTCGTCCTGCTAAGAATGCCATCTTGTGCCAGTGGAGACTGTGCTGTCTCACAGCCCTTGGTGCTTCCCTCGCCTGTGGCTGCTGAAGAAGTACTGCTTTGATGTAAGGAAAACTGTAGGTTAAGATTGTTGGGTAAGGTAATCATGTGGCCTGGTTGCATCATGAGTGTGCCTACAACCTTAGATTCTTGTGAAAAGCTGGGCACTGCATCTCTGTGCTCACTCAGCTATGCAGGGGATGTGTAAAAGGACCGACTTTACCTGAGGTGTGATCTGCTCCTTATTTTCCAAATGTGGAATAAGGAACTGTGGTGGTTATGATTATTGTCCTTGCTTTACTCTGTGGACTCCTTCTCCAAATGCCCCAAGCGTTGGACTAGGGTGTGTTTAATGTACCTGATACTTGGGAACAGCTCTTACTTAGGATTCTGCTAATTGGCTTCTGGTGGCAGAAACCCAATTGTAGATTCCTTTATTTTATTGACTTTCATGATAAGGATTTTATAATTTGTAAGTATTTTGATTTTTAAATGCTTCATGTTAGGAGAGATAGCTCAGCAATTAGGAGCACTTGCTGCTCTTCTAGAGGACCCAGATTGGTTCCCAGTACTCACATGGCAGCTCACAACCATCTGTAACTTTAATCCCAGATCCTCTTCTGGCTTCTGTGAGCACGAGGCACAAAAGAGGTGCACAGATACACATGCTGATAGAACGCCCGTACACATAGAAATAAATGAAAAATTTATAAAGCTTCACGTACCTTCAATTGGTCAGCCCAGGGGTTGGTTGACTTTCTTCAGCTGACCTGCAGCTCAGCAGTCGACTCAGGAGGAACACCTGTCCTAGGCTCTGAGACGGCTGCTTACCAGCCACCTAAACTAAAGATATCCACAAACTGTATTCTGATTGAAAATGTGCTGTCATTTCTAGGTTCTCTTCTTTGATGCTGAGTAAAATAAAGGGAGGGGCCTCCAGATGAGAAGGCTAACCTAGAAGCAAGACTGTGTCAGATGTCTGAAACCCAGCCTTCAGTGGGGAATTGGCTTGAGTGTCTCACCATAGGAAATGAACTGTTTGCAGGAGGCTTCTCTTTCCTGATTCCACCCAACAGGAAGGCTGGTGACTAACTCCCCCACTCCCACCTGGTTGTCTTCCTGGACTGTTGTGATTGCGTCAACTGACTGAGGCTCTTTTTTGGAAGCTCATTCATAAACCAGGCCAACTGTTATGGGAATGGACAAGCACGTAAACAGTCTTAAAATACAACCTGAGAATGATGTGCGTCCCAGTGATAGTGCGGAAGTGCTGTGAGCTCTCTGGGGTTCTCTCATACTTAGACAGTTTAGGAAAATCTTCCTCCTTCTGCAGGCTGGTATGTGTCTGTTCTCTACACTACTTTCTCTCTCATTTTTAAGGATTTATTTTATTTTGTATTTATTATGTGTATAAGTATGTATGTGGTGCAGGGGGATATGGTATGTGTGTATGTGGACTCAGTGTCCAGAGAGGCCAGAATAGGCCACTGGATTTCCTGGAGCTGGAGTTCTAGGCAGTTGTAAGCCACTTTGTGTGGGTGCTGGGAACCATACCTGGGTCCTCTAGGAGGAGTGTACACTCACATAACTGCTGAGCCCTGCAGCCCCCTTCTCCTTTTCCTTTGTCACTTGCTTCTTCTGCTCTGCCTCTCTCATTAGTCTGTGTCTAGACTGACTAACTTAACTGAAATGTATTTCACACCCTGTACTCTGTCATCTTAGAATTATTTTCGTAGACAACCTGACTGGTTAGTTTTGGAGTTTGAAGCATTTCAGATTTCCTGGTTGGGGTCACTGGGTCTGTGTACCTATCCTTCCCGGCAGTGACAAAGGTGTGGAAGCCACTGACTTCCTGATGTGGCTGCACAGAAGCGCCTTGACGCTGCCCTCAAGGCCTGTACCCTGCAGTGGAGAAGTAGTTTCAGATCAAAGGGCTCTTCAGCACAGGTGGGATTTCTGTGGCGAGCTGTGTTAGAATGTGTCTAGAATTCCTAGAAGGCTGGTTGTGTAAGGCAGGGCGGAGAAGGTTCACAGACACCAGCCCTTCTCAGATATCTGACCACCTTGCTTCTGTTAGCGTCCTCCTAAAAGGAGCTGACTGGGGAAATTTGCCTGCCTTGACCTGCACTATTGACAGAACATTGCAACACTAGCATCAGCCAGTGGCAGGAAGCCAGCAAGAGCAAGTCTGAAAGCAAATGCTGCAACACTGGTATCAAGGATAGTAATGTACTGGAATGGGTGAGATCAAACATGGGTTACCATCCTCATTCTAAGAAGAAGAAAAGAGCTAGTTGATTTAGAGCTGGGATTATTTTGAAATAAATGTAAGAGACACTAGGTGGTTGAGAGAACTTATTGCCCTTCCATAGGACTTAAGTTCCCAGCACCCATGTCAGGTGGCTTATGGCTGCCTGTGACTTCAACTCTAGGGGATTCAACACCCTCTTCTGACCTCTGCAGGCAACTGCATGCATCTATGCACACACACACACACACACACACACACACACACACACACACACACACCTTAATAAAAAGAGAAACCTAATTTAAATTATTTTTAGATTACAGAAGAGTCACAAAAGAAGCTCTCAGAGCCCCCTCCACCCTTTTAGCCTCTTAATTACCATGCTACATTTGTCATAAACCAAATCAATATTAATTAAAGCAAATACTTGATTTAGATTTAGCTTTCATTAGCTTTTCATATAATGGAGCTTTTCCACTTCAGGGTCTAATCCAAGTCATTTTATATTATTTGTCGCCATCTTAGGCACCGCTTACTATAGCCATTTCTCAGAGTACCCTTGTTGTAATGACCTTGGAGGTTTTGAGGACACATGTTCAGGAATCTGCACAATGCCCTTCAGATCTAACATTATGAGACTGAGACTGTGAGTTTGGGGAATAAAGCCTCACTCACTGCATTGCATCAAGAGCACACTGTCAGGCTGCAGGGGTAGCTCAGCAGTGGAAGCATTGGCTGTTTTCCCATAGGAAGCCCCTACACGATAGATAGCTCATGGTCATCTGTGACTCCAGCTCCAGGTATCTGATGCTCTCTTCTGGCTTCAGTGGGCACCTGGCACACACTTGGGGCACAATCCTGCTTGCAGGCGAGATACCCATACACATTAAATAAACAAAACAAAATATAGTTTGTCCTGGTCGCCTGACAGGGCAGTGTTGTCGGGGTCTCCACTGTAAAGTCTCCTCACAACACGGCCATTTGGAGGGACGTCGCTGCACGTGTGGAGTGATTTCTTCAGAGCATATGTGTGGCCATCCTATTCTGTCTAGTCCAGTACTAGGTTATTGTCTCACTGCTCACGTCTGAGCTTAGGTCACCGAGGGCTTGTTCAGTGGCCCTTATGCGGACCACCATTGTTGTATGTGTGGGCTTTTCTTTGTTTTTAATGTCTTCCTTCCTTTTTGACATTCGAGGAGGCTGCAGGCTCTTCTGGCACGTTTCTTGTCTCAGCTTTAGTCTCAGTCGTTCCTCAGAATTCTCACCCTTGTATTACAGTGTAGTGGGGGTCAGACAGTCACAGTTATAGCATGGTTGTTTCAACTTTTGAGTACTCAACTGAGCAACAAAGATAAACTGAGTTGCCATAGCAACAACAGATATCTGAAACCCTGGCCACTTGGAGACTCCCCTCTTGTCTTGTATACTCTCTCATAGTCGCAGACCCCGGTGCACCTCACCCTGAAGTCTCTACCTGCAGCTCTCTCTGTGGCGTGGATTTTCCTTCTCCCTGGTTCCAGGAGACAGCTGCATTATTTGGGTCTCGAATGAATGAGTCCTGCTCATTGTTCTCTCAGCCCTCTATGGCTCTGGGTTAAGTACAGGAAAATCTACCTGTAAAGAAAAGGCCCAAGGGAAAGAGTGCCAGAAGCCTGAGCACTGCAGACAAGGAGCAGGCTGGGACTCCTTAATGGTAGCGGCTCCCTGAGGGTGGAGTTCATGAGAAGGACTAAGAGGTGGCTTTGGGGTGTCTGCAGGCTTGTTTGGGGACAGGGGTGCTGGGCATGCTAGACATGCCTCAGGGAAGCCAACAGCCCATCCTAAGAGCCTGTGCCTTTGAGTGAGCGCACACAGACGTTGGTGTGCTCATGCGCACTGGGTGGTCAGCCTCAGTAGAAGGCCACTTTGGAGTTTGTTGCTTTATTCTATGTAGAGTGCTGGTATAAACAGCAAAAAGGAACAGAAGCAGAGAGTATCAGAAGAGGGGCGACAAGTGTGGAGCCTGCTGTGTCCAATCCTCTAACTGGTGCATGGAGAGGCGAGACTGCAGGAGCATTTCCATGTCTTCAGTAGTCCAGGGAGGCAGCTGGGTGACTGGAACAGAAGGTCTGGGCCTCAGGAGGGTCATTAGGGTGACTCAGATATGCGTGACAGTGACCTCAGAAGTAGCATTGGTGAGTGTGGAGAGTAGAAGTGTACATTAAGGACCAGGCCTGGCAGGGGGGTCACCATCTTCCCTGTTTGAAGGAAGATTCTTCAAAGTGGTGAGTGCCGCATGTACAAGTTGGGCCTTAAGGCACCGCATGGGCGCGGTCTTCTATATACTATCTGTAGCCTCTACTGCTGATAGTGGTTTAGAATCTTCAACTCTGGGGCTTCCGGGCCACGGAGCTAGAGACTAGGGCGCTCTTCTCCACTTGCAGCCAGATTCCAAGGGGAAATTTGTCTCATATTGCTTTTTGGTGCCACAGACTCTTGCCACCTTTTCCTTCCTGATTTGTGGCACACCTCTGTGATCCCAGGAGTTAAGGATAACCTCATCTACTAGCAAATTCTAGTGCAGCCTGGGCTATATGAGGGATTGCAAGCTGGGAGTGGTTAGAGCTGGCGTAGGAAGAACATTTTTGGCTTGTTTTCCTGGAAAGCTGTGGTGTCATCCACTGCGCTGGAGATGAGATACGGAGCAGCCTGGACACAGGAACATTGTGCATGCTACAGAAAGCAGTACTCTACTTCAAGAGTTGAATTTCTCTACTGTTTTCTCTGACCCCACTGCTTATCACGAAGGAATCTCTATAGAGGGGAAGGTGGCTCCACAAATAGCACCTGATTCTGGTAAAGGCAGCAAGATGAAGATGAAGCTGGCCAGGGTGGTGTTTGAACCTCAAGCCCTGTGTGTGTTTCTGTGGTTACACAGCCGCGAGGCTTACAATGAATACATGAGGTACGACGTGTAGGTCCTGACTTTTTCTTATCCTTGTGGGGTTGACTTTTTCCTGCCTTGTCCTATTTGAAACTAGGACTCAACATCATCTCCTTGCCCTAGAATTGCCTCTCACTTGTGACCAAAGGGCCTCTGTGCACCTGGAATCTGGAATCTAGAACAGCTGCTGCTTGCCTTGTCAGCAGCCACAGGGCTGTGCCTGAGTCTGCCCCAGTAATAGTCAGAGCTTAGTGCATCCTTTGAGTGTCAGATGTGTTTATTTGTTTTCAAAATTTACTATTTTACAGTGTGCTTACAAAACATGTTCCGAAGGAAATAGGCATTCTAATGATAGCTTTTTAAATTAAAATGTCACATTGGGACATAAAATGAGGTTATATTCCTTTCTTTGATGGAAAAAATAATGAAAACTCAAACTGGGTCAGACAGGTTGATTGTAGGAATACTAGGTCCCATCAGTAGCCATTTGCAGCCTAGACACAATTAATGAAAACTAAGCTGTATCTCCAAAAGGGAAATGGGTCCTGGGCTGGGGCATGAGCTCTGTGCCCTTTAGAGGGTTTTAGTATTATTATTTGGCATATTCAGGCAGCAGATGCTTCCAAGTTTGGGACAAGGTTTCTATCTTCAGTGTCTGCTTCTTGCCTGGCTGCCCACCGACCTGGTAGCAAGGTGACACCCACATCAGTAGAGCCAAAGAACACCTAACTGGGACCTAGTCCCGGGTGGGCTGGGGCCAGACATAAACCCTTATGGCCTGATCTGTCTGTATCCCTAGTCTCACTAAAGCATTCGCACATGGCTGCCTGTAAGGCTTAGATTCTCTGCCCCACAACCAGAGAGCAGCAGTATATTTCTGTTGACAGGAACACTAAAAGTTGATAACTCAGTAGCTAGTGAGGAAAAGGAGCCTGTCTAATGAATGGGGCTGAAAACGGAAAAGAACAGCAAGTCAGGTGCGTTTCATATAAAAATGAGCACATCTACCTATCTTAAGAGGCAGACCCTTGTGTAGGCTCATGTCCCTGAGACATAGGCACTTTTCCTGGGGGTAACTAGGCAGCAGGTGCCCCAGGGAAGAGACTGTGAGGGACACACTCTCCACCTTATTATTTTTGAAAATTATTTTATGTGTATGTGTGTATGCCTGAGTGTATGTATAGAGGAGGCATGGATCCTCTGGAACTGGAGTTACAGATGCTTGTGAGCCACCACGTAGGTGCTGGAAGCTGCACCTGGGTCCTCTGTAAGAGCAGTAAGTGCTCTTAACTGCTGCACCATCTCTTCAGCCTCCACCTTATTTCTTGAGAGAGTATCACTTATTGAAACTAGTGTTTCAAATGCAGTTAGACTGACTGGCCAGTGAATCCAGGGTCCTCCTGTCTTTGCTCCCCAACAGGCGTGTGCCAAAGTCCTCATTCTTCCACAGCAAGTGATTTTCTAACTGATCCAGCTCCCCAGTCCCAAGAGTGCCAACCATGTTGGATCAAGCTGGCAGGAAGCAGCTGTCAGCTGTTTTACTGTGAAAACGTCTCTCATACCTGAAGGAGTTAGCTCTACTGATGTTCCTTGGGGAGTGAGAACATCAGACATTAGTCACTTACGTCTGTTTTATTGATGGGGTCTGTCCTGCCAGCTGGCTGGGAGGAGACCTCACAGGGTTACAAAGGCAGGAATCTGGAGACTCTGGAGCTTTTCAAAGATTGCTTGGTTTTGTCTGATCATGAAAGTGGGTGCAGTCAGGTTCCAGGGGAAGTACAGTCAGAAGCAGACCTGGGAATGGGTATTCATGGAGCCTGTGCAAGGAACATAGACCGTGAGTGAGCTTGGACCTTCCAGAGTTAGTCATTCTCATCTGGAGACACTCATGGAAACAGCCTACCAGAGCCTCTGTAGAGTAATAGCAGCTATAATTGCTAAGCATCGACTTTGCAAGATATTGATGATTCTTGTTTTATGGATGAACCTTTTTGGGCTGTAGGGGCATCAGGGTCCAGTCCAGCTCTGCACTTCCTGCATGTCAGGGCAGAGTTGGCATCCGAGCGTTCCCGATGTATCTGTCCTGTGCTGTGGACAGTGGCCTCATGCACCCCTATTCCTGCCCCCCAATTGCCCATCATGCTCGTGTGCTTGACTGATAGGGCCACATTCCTGCTCTTTCTTTAACGTGAGTACCAGACACTGCCCTTGGGGACCTGACAATACTTAGTAGCTTCTAAGAAAAGCTGGTGACTTGCCTCACGCAGGCCTGACTACTAAACTACTTGTTTGTTTTTTTCAAATGTAAATTAGAACCTTTCGGACCTCCTCAGGGAGTGACCTCAGTTGAAATGAGCCCCCTGTGAGCAGGAGCTCCTTGAGGGTTTTTACTTGTGAGGGCTGTGCAGTTGTCTGCTTGTCCGGCTGCTTGATGACCTGTGAGTGCACACTTCACACAAGAACAATTTTCCATTATGCTTTACAAATTGCGTGCAAAGTAGAATTGTGTCTGAGTGGTCATTTAAAAAAAAAATCAAAACTATGGTCTTTTAAGAGCTTGGCTCAGTTCTGCAAGGGGAGAAAGTCTGCTCCCAGTGTGTGAGATGCTCTGTTGCTCCACGGGAGCTTCTTTTACACGGAGAGTTAGGATGAATGGAATTTTGCAGGTTAACAATTGAGAAATTTAGAGTAAGTAATTTAAATTGGGATCCACTCTGGAATGGTAGTAGGAGGGCTATGGGTCCACTCTTCAGTGAATAATTGAAATCATTCAGGTTGTCACCTCTGCAGATGTGACAGGCTGCTGCTGGCTCTCCCCAGAGATACCTACTCAGCTGAAGCCAGGCCCTTGACTGGCCTGCTAGTTATCTCTCTGATTTAAAGGATTTTCTTTTGTAAATGAAATTGTGAGGTGGTAATTTGTGAGGTACTTGGACAAGGTTTAGAGCTAAGAAATGAAATAAGAGTAAAAAGGAAAGATTTCTTAAGCTACATTTGTGGCAAGGGGTTTAAGATGTTTAGTTTTTTTCCCCAGGACAGGACCTCATTAGAGCTGGAATTGTTATGTGGCTGAGGTTGGCCCTGGACAGGATCCTTGTCATCTTTGCCTTCACCTTCCAGAGTGCTAGGATCACAGGCATGTGCCACCATCCCGACCAGGATGTGTGTTCTGATCTTGATCTTGGTTCCTTAGTGGCTGTAATATTCTTGCTTGAGAAAGCTCCCAGAAGAGGGAGTGTAGTCTGTGCCTGAGGTCTTGCAGGTTTGATCAATTGTGTCAGAATACTCAGCTGTCAGTCAGTGAGAGAGCCTAGGGAATAAGGAGCTCTATTTCTTGTCTTGTCCTTTAATTGTTCTACCTTTCTACCCTGCTTCCAAAATTATTTTAAGAAAGCGCCTAGTTTAATTTTCTGGCAAGCATTTTAAAGGCATACAGCAAACGAGAAGAAACATGTCTGTGGAAGTCTCTGAAGTGTCAGTGAGAGCAGTGCTGGCTTCAGCACCGTGTCAAGCTCGTTCCTTCCTCCTGCTGAGCTCCAGGTGACAGAGAATCCTAGGCAAGTGTGTCTAGACCCCACTTGTAGGATAGAAGCTCTACTGCAGGGTGAAGTCCTGGCTATGTGTCACTTGTTTCCATAGTGACTTAAAGGTCAGAGACTCCATCTCAGGAAAGGGAAGTCAAGAAGACAGCCTCACCCAGCACACACGTACACATACACACAAAGCTCCAGAGCTCTTCCCAAAACCAATGACCTGATGACGGTACTGGGAAGGCCAACACTCACTATTGTCCACACAGACACCACACACATGTGTGTACATGCATACATATATACACATGCACATACAGACACACAGACACGCATGCGTACATGTACATGGTAGACGGCTAGAGCAAGTGTATACTAGGCTTAGATAAAACCATTGTCCCTGAGAGGGGCTGTTTTGTTCTCTCAAGGCTATCCTCCTGAGGAGCAACATTAGAGTGGACTGTGGTGTAGAGATACAGAGAGTATAGAATTCACTGAACTATCCCCTACAACATCACCGAAGAATAAACAAACAAAAGGGTGCCCTAGAAGAGAAGGGATTCCTAGAAGATAAAGGATTCCTGTAAGAGAAGGGATCCAGGATCCATGTCCACAGTTGCTGCAACACAAAAATTATAAAAATTCCAAAGAAGCAGGTTATAGAAGTTGCCGGAGAGAGGGCCAAGATATAAAGACATCAAACCCTTAAAGAAAGGTATGGCGGCCATGTCTTTCTAAATACAGAGTGCCATCAAGAAGATAGAATTAGTTAAACAAACAAAACAGGAAAAAAAAAAAGCCTAACTGGAAACTCAAGACTTGCAAAGCACACTATCTGAAAGGAGGGTCCACCAGAGGGCTGCAGTAGTAGATGTTCATGGCCAAAGAAAAAGAATCAGGGAACTTGGTGTAAACCGATGACGTGACGACTCCATGATGGAGTATTGTTAAGGGGAAGGGTCCCTCCCTCCCTCCCTCCCTCCCTCCCTCCCTCCCTCCCTCCCTCCCTCCCTCCCTCCCTCCCTCCCTTCTTTCCTTCCTCAAATTTGAGAGAGAGACCAACATTTGAAGGAGTCCAGAGCAGAGAGAGAAATTAATAGACCAGACATGGACAGCAGGCTGCACCTGGGCCATGGGAGAAGCAGGAGTAGAGCAGAGAGAGAGGGGAGGAGACAGAGAGTGGGGGCAGGGAGAGCAGAGAGCCGAGGAAGAAAACAGAAACATAGCTGAAAGAGGAGAATGAGTAACTGGGAGGGAAACCTGTGAGCTGGAGAGAGCTTAGGGTAGGGGAGAGAGTCCATGCTAGCATGGACTCTGAAATTTGTAACAGGTACCAGTGATACTGAGGGAGGCTGGAGGCCAGCATGTGCTTTGGCATGCTTATAGGAGTTTCCTTTGGACCTGAAACACTTAAAGATAGAATTATGAGATTATATGATCCAGATGACTGAGAAAAGAAAGTAAACAGGACCTCATAAAAGTGTAAGGAACAGAGAGAGATAAAGGTACGAGCACAAGTTCTGAAAGAAAATGCTAGAAACTCCCCAAATTCAGTGAAAAGCATTTATGTATACATCGAAGAAATACAATTAACTCCAGGTAGATCTTATGCAGAAGATCCACGGCAAGGCTCGTGGTGAAAGTGTTGAAAGGCAGAGAAAGGGGGCCTGTTGTGTAGGAGAGAATCCCAGGAGAACTAACAGCTGACTTCTTAGAAGTAGTGGTGTTGGGATGACATATTCAGAGTTCTGAAACAAAACAAGTCAACCCAGAGTCTTACACTCAGCCAAACTTATCTTCAGAGGCCAAGGTAGCACAAAGACAAAGTTAAACTAAACAACAGAACCCAAAGGGTGTGCTGTTAGCACGCTGCCCTGTGGGAAGTACTAAAGGAAGCTCTCTTCAGGTCCAAGCAAATGACCAGACAGTAATTCCAGATGAGAGTGAGAAAACAGATTGCCTGAAAAGGTAATTCTGCAGTTGTAAAAGCCTTTACAATGCGGAATTCCTTCCTTCTTTCTAATGTTCTTCGGAAGCATTGTCACGAATAATATGTCCATAATTGTGCTGTTGGGCCTACAGCACTTAGACATGCAGCTTATCTGATGCATGTGGAGGAGGCAGATGGAGTGAAGCCGTATTAGTGTGTGGAGATGGTGCCACCTGGGGACCCACAGCCTTAGGAAGAAAATGAAGAGACCCTCTTGGTACAGACTAACAGAACAGACTGCAACTTTACACTTGCTGTCTTCTCTGGGAGTCAGCCGAGACATAAAAATGCAAGGTGGTGTTATGAGCATGTGTGATGGCGTTTGTAACATGTTTGGATGTAGCATGAAGCAATAGCAGATGAAGAGGGGATAGGTGGAGCCAGGACTGGTGGGAGTCTTGTTTCTGCATCTCACGAGGAACCAGCCCAGGAAAGATCAGAGTGGTGCACACATGAATAGTTAAAGCTACAGCACGGAAGGCATGTGGTTGTGCATGGATGGGTCTTTCCCACATTTACATGTTGAAGTTCTAACCCCATGAGACAACACTTAGTGGTAGAGTCCTCGAATTAGGTTAAGATTCTATGAGATCATAAATGTAGAACCCTAATCCCAAAGGATTAGTGCCCTTATAAGAAGAGGCACACACAAAGAAATGCACAGAGAACACAGCGTACCTGCTAGCCACCTCGGGTTCCCATTAGAGACCTAGTCAGCATGGCACCTTTATCTTGACCTGAAGAACTGAGAAAATGTCTGTTGTTTAAGGCCCCTGGTCTGTGACTCTTCACTGTGGTAGCCTAGGCCTACTAATTCTTGTCTAATGTGGAGTCTCTCAGTTCCCAGCTGAATTACTAGTCTATGCTCTGGGGAACCGGGAAAGCGGTCCCCTCAGATTTACGAAGGTGATTGTGAGTACAAGGCTGTTTGGGAGGTTGTCTGCTCCTCGCTCTCCTCGTGGCTCTTTACTGCCCAGCCCCATGACAGGAGCCATCTGCCCATCTGCTTTGGGGTCTGGCTGCTGTGCACAGTGACACGTGGGCACAGGATTACATATCAGCAGCTATCCTAGAGATACCGGGTTTGCTGTGAATACTCATCTGTTTTCCCCAGCTGGGGTGGTGGAGCATCTCAGGCTATTTTTAGAACAGCCTTACGGTTGCTCTGTGTGATCCTCTTGGGTACAGGGTGTGAGCCTCTTGTGCTGCCTTGTTCAATATCTACAGAGTGCTGTATTTTTTTGACTTTATTTGAAAATTTAAGGCTTTCATGAACATTGTTCCAAGTTATCTAATGAATCAAAACTCTAGGATTTATACCTTAAAAGGCTGATGGTTGGAGGCTTTCTTGTGACTTCCTAATCCCTTCCCTAGACCATGTAGGGTAGAGTCGCTGTGCAGACTCAATGTTAATAAGGCTTATTGTAAAGCAGTTTTAGGTCATACCACAGTTGACTGGGGAGTAAAGCTCCCTTGATCCACTGCATGCATAGACATCTGATCCTAGCATTGTGGCTGAAAGAGGAGACTGCAGAGGAACAGTGTGCTTCTCAGTTAGTGTCCAGAGGGTCTAAGTGTCAGCCATTCTTACTCTGTAGCCCAGCACTTAGCCTGGCGGAACTGCATGTGCCTGTGGGCCTGGTGAAGCCACAGGTGATGATGCCAGAACTGCAGGACAATATTCCTGGTTTCCAGGCATCCCGCCTGTCCTAGTTAACAGCTGTGGTAGTGGTAAGGGCAGGAAATAAACCCAGGGAAGAACAGATAGATTTAGGACTCCAGGTCTGTCTACAGGGGATGGATGGAAAATTGGAGATTCCATAGGAAAGGAAGGTACGGGAGGAGGTTGGGGTTTACATTGCTGACAGAGCAGGTAAGTGTGGTTGGGTCAGTGGGAAATGGTCTGATTATCCTAGTCTAGCTCTGCAGAAATGATCATCGCTGAGGGACCAGCTCTCATTGTTAACACCTCTGGGTGTGTCTGTGAGGCTGCTTTAACTTAGTAGACCCTTAGTCAGCCCTGGGATCATTCAGTGTAAATTAGTGATATGTGACCTGTAAATCTCTCATAGAAATTCTCACACATACTTTACTTTTTTAATTTTATTTTATGTGTATGATTATGTATATATTACATCCATACCTGGTACTCATAGAGGTCAGCTATCCTGGAACTGTAGTTAAATTTGAGTTTCTCTCTCTCAAAAAAAATGCTTTTAACTTTGAGTCAACTCTCCATTCCCCACATATTTCTTATCTGAGATTCTTTGAACATACAAGAAGGAAATACCTTCTCTACTGTGGACCATGGACAAACTGTAGGGTCAAACTTTTCCATAGCCCTATAGGAAGATAGCAGGGTGTACTCCATGTGACTGCTGCAAGGCCAGTGTCTTCCTAAGAGGCACATCTGTGTTAAAGAAAGAGCATTCATGGACATTGGTAGAAGTATGGCAAGGAAGGCTTGACGTAGGACCTTCTCATTAGGTCCAGGGATGGCTGAGAAAGGGTCTTTTGGGACAGAAGAGAGATTGAGACTCTGAATACAGTATGTACAAGTGGGGATTTATAGATAGAGAACAAGGTGGGGATGAAAAGTTATCAAGAGGGGAGGACATCAAGGGTGTGGTAGTTTGAATGAAAATGACCCCATAAGCTCAGGGCGGTATTAGTAGGTGTGGTCTTTTTGGAGTAGGTGTGATCATTGAGGTGGACATTGAAGTTTTATTTTTATTTATTTTTATTTTTTTTTAATTTTATTTATTTATTTATTAAAGATTTCTGTCTCTTCCCTGCCACCGCCTCCCATTTCCCTTCCCCTCCCCCAATCAAGTCCCCCTCCCTCGTAAGCC
>NW_026067903.1:5427984-5468657 GCF_014885135.2 Alexandromys fortis | reverse complement strand
TGCTCTCTCTCCTTCTGCTCCTGATTTGGACATTGAAGTTTTAGAGGCTCACTCTCAGGCCAACTGACTCACCCACTCTCTCTTCTGCTGCCAACTGATCCAGATGAAGGATCAGCTCCTTCTCCAGCACCATGTCTGTCTGCACGCCACCTTGCTCCCCACCATGATGACAATGGACTAAACCTCTGAACTGTAAGCCAGCCCCAGTTAAATGTTTTGCTTTATAAGAGTTCCCATGGTCTTGGTGTCTCTTCACACTAATAGAAACCCTAAGACAAGCGGTCAGGATATTCTGACTAAACAGACCTGAAAGGGTTCTTGCTGAGGACAGGCAGGTGTGAAATGGCCAGATGTATCCTGGGGGGGGGGCGGGGGGGGGGGGAGGGAGAGTTTGGGGAGAGGAAAGGGAAGGAAAAAAGATGTAACTATAATCTCAAAAGATTCAAGAAACACAGTTCTTCAAGGTCATGGCATTGATTTCCCTGAGTCACCTGGGTGAGATGACAGCTGGGACATCAGAGTCCCTCTGCCTTAGCCTTGCTGGTTGTACACAGAACGACTGGGACAAGACCCCTCTTTTCCCTGAGTGTTGAGTCCTCACAGGAAGAGGAAGTGCTGATTTCCCCCACTGTGGGCAAGCTTTGTTGTGGACACAGGACAAAACCTAGTAAATGTGGTTGCTCTCATTTGGGACACCTCCACTAGTGCTGTATACTTCACTGGGGAAAGGAGGTGAGCTCTAGGGAGGAGGGAGCCACATCTGGCCATGGAGCCCCTCCACAGTGTGGCTGCCACAGCCTTCCCTTTTGCTGCAGCTGTTCTAGAAAGATCCCCAGGTTGGTTATGCATTTGTTTCTAAAAGAAAGGCATCAGGTGCTGCACCATAATCCCTTTCTCCACAGTCTGCAGCTGAATTCCCAGATGGAAACAGAGCAAAGAGAATAAAGCTCCCACAAAGTAATGGGAATTTGCCATCACCAGAAGCAGTGACATTGCAAGCTAATTAAAATTAAAATATCTATGTCTTCCTCTAGGTTTCAAAAATGGATAGCAGTTGGGTAGTAGAGGGCTTGGGGGAAATGTACCATCAAGATTCACTTTTAATAACTATGTTCCATGTCCAACTGGAAGTAAGTGAAAGCTTGGAAACCATCGTGTAGCAGGTATATCCTTTCAAGCCCTCCAAGCCTCCCTCTCACCAGCTAAGCTGAGCCTGGCTCTCAGGTAGAACGCTGGCAGTATAGCAGGTTGAGCAGGCCTCTACTGGGTAAAATGTTCTCTCATCTGGAGAACTCAGGCAGCCTAGAAGAGCACAGGTATTGACTACCACCCTAAAACTGTCTTCTGTCCCCATGGCTAGGATTTAGGGAGGGCTAGGCTCTTAGAGGCAAAATGCACACCCAGTGGGCAGATGTGAAGACATCTGGGGAGAGAGGTCTAAGAGTACCAGGACTTGGCAGATTTGTTTAAAGGATTAAGATCCTAAGAGAGCCCTTGTTGCTTCTGAGTTGACCTTTTTTGGCTTCCCAGCCTTCTCTATCCCTTTGAATGCTGGACTTTGCTGTTCCTTCCATTAGTGCAACTCCCTAATATGCCGTCTGTGTAAAAGTCAGCTCTATCCCCTGCTTCCCGGCAGCATTTTCACCAGGGTCAGCCTTCTTCCTCCTCTCCTTCACAGCACAGGGTTCGCTGTCTCTGGACTCACTTAAACGACCTATCCCTTTCTTACAGTATTGACTCAATCAAGTGCCCTCCATAGCCGTGGTTCCTGATTTTGTATTTCTGTGGATGTAGAGAGCATTCTTGATAGCTGAGCCAGGTGGAAGACCATCATAGAGTGCCCCAGAACCACTGTCTGTCCTCTGGCCCTCTTTTGTTGATATGATCTTCGATAGTGTAAAAAGGATCATCACCTGTGGGGAATATGTTACTGTTAGCACAAGAGTGATAAGGGCCAGCAGGTGCTTCTCCACACCTAGTTGAGACTGTTAGCAGCAGCATTGGGAGGTCAGCTCTGCAAGTTTCCTCAAAGAAATCCATTGTCCTGCCTCATGGCTCCAAAGCTGTATTTATAATTGTTTCTTTTCTTCTTGGGCTTCCATCATTTCTTCCAGCTTTGCAATAGCAGCGGTAGTCCCAACCCTTAGAAAGACCCTTGGAAGGGCCTTGTTTTAGTTGCTTTGCTTGTGATTAAAGTGACCAACAATAGCTTAAGGGAAGGGGAGTTTACTTGGGGTCTTGTTTCAAGTGGATATATCCATTGTATAGCAGCAGGAATATGTGACTGGCCCTCACCTATCTCATCTGGGAGGAATAGGAAATAGAGAAAGGGCCATATTGGTGGCTTCCCCTCTCTTTATGCAGTCTAGGGAAAGACCATGAGATGCTACCACACACATTGAGGGTAAGTCTTCTTACCTTAGTTGGATCTCCCTGGAAACACCCACAAAAACATGCCCAGAGTTGTTTCGCCTTGGTGATCCCAAATCCAGTCACGCTGTAGATAAATACTAATTATCACAGGCCCCATTTCACCAAACACAAAACAATATCAACAACCTATTAGCTGAAGTTCTAGATGAACTCTCCAAAGACGTCCTGTATAAAAACTCAGACCACTGTCTCCATCTCCTCCTCACCCCCCACTGCCCTGTAATGAGAAAATGGAAAGAAGTCCTGTCATGCCTGCCAAGTGCTCTCTACAGTAGTGAGTTGCTCAGTGTTCCATTGTTATAGCAGAAGCAAGTAGACAACACGCCACTTTGCTAGAGATCTATATACATTAATACATGCAAGTGGTGTGGCTCCCCATGTCTCTAAGCTACTTAGGAGGCCAACACATATCTCTACAGTTTCGATTTGTTAGAGAGGAATCTAGAAATTGGATGGTGTTGCCCATATGAAGGCCTTGGGCAGACCATCCCTGGTTGCCTGGCTTGTTGCCGTGTTTCAAAAATAACTTTGTCTTCCTGGCACTTCATTGATCTGTGGCTGTTGCTTCGCATTTAGAGCCCTTTATGGAATTCTCTTGCTACTCAGGAAATGTCATATTTCCTCATGAAACCAGCGTTGACACTTGCGAATTAGAAAATAAGTTTTCCTAGTGATTATAAAAATAAACCTGAGGCCAACACAATGGCTTATCAAGGTACTTGCTGATGACCTGAGTTCAATCCCTAGTCTCCCTGTGGTAGAAGGAAGGAGTCAACTCCTGATATTCAAAGCTATCCTTTGATGTGCACATACACACAATAAAATGTAATAAAAATTTTAAAGATTCTGGGATGAAGAGATGACTCAGTGTTTAAAAGCACTGACTGCTCTTTCAGACAACACAGATTTGGCTTGGCACACACATAGAAGCTAACAACCATCTATAACTTCAGGTACAGGGACTCTGACGCCCTCTTCGGGCTTCCTCAGACATTGCGTGCATGTGGTGCACATACATACATGTAGATGAAACAGCCAAAATGTCACACAAACAAAATTCCAAGATTTTAAAAATGAGAAAGTCCTTCCAAATCTATACACCTGTCTTATTTAGGGTTTCTATTATTGTGACAGTATACCATTGACCAAAATCAGCTTTAGAAGAAAGGGTTTATTTCATCTTATACTTCTCAGTAATAGTTCATCACTGAGGGAAGGAAGTCTGGGCAAGAACTCTAGCAGGGCATGAACCTGAAGGCAGTAGTTGATGCAGAGGCCATGGAGGAATATTGCACAGCCTACTTGCTCAGCCTACTTCCTTAAAGCAGCCCGGTACCACCCGCCCAGGAGTGGCACCCACAGTAAGCTGGACCCTCCCACATCAATCATCAATTGAGAAAATGCACCACAGACTTGCCCACAGGTCAATCTGATGGGGGGCATTTTCTCAGTTAAGGGTCTCTCTTTCCAAATGACTCTGGGTTGTGTTAAATTGGTGTAAACATCTACACAGCACAGCATCTAAAATACATTAAATTTTGGAATTACCAGTTTGGTCTTTTTGTGGTGGCCTAGAAAGAGCGAATGTATTTCGGGTGAATGTGCAGGTGCCTCTTCAGGCTCAGGTACTATCCTGCCATATTGTAGAGGAGAGAGCGGGTTGGGCTGGGCTCTGTGGATCTGTCTGGTATAAGGCACTGGACAGATGCTAGTACTTGCAGTGAACTTGAACCCACCGAAATAGGTATTTGTTTTCCTGGAGCTCCATTAGTTTGGAGTTTTGAAAGTTGCCTGGATGTGAAACTAGTGCACTAAAAAAGCCTGGCATCGTGGTATCAGAGATCTAGTATAAGCTGCGAAGATTCCCATTCAGAAAAATATGGAATGACGTTGAGCCTGGATTCTCCCAATCCTGCTGCTGCCAATAGTGTGCTTTGCTTTTATGTTTGACAAAACTGGGGTTATGTCTCACAAGTGAGCTGATCTTGACCAAGGCCAGTGTTTTTCCCCAGTGGCCAGCCACTGCTCCAGTGATAAGCCTGTGGAACTTCCCTTCATCAACATGAAATAGGCAGATGGTTTTGGAAGGAGGCAGAACACACACTTTATTCTTGAACTTTGACGTGTGTGGCACTCTCTGAAACACAACAAGGTGACTTCTTTTAAGATGCTTTGGCACGTTCTTCACTTTCCAGACCAAGATGTTCTCCAGCGAATGAATAAAACTAATTGTAAACAGCAAAGGGAAGGAGATTGCAAGTGCCAGAAGAGAAAGAAGAAAGGGGCTCTGTGCCAGCCTGTCCCCACAGGAGCGCAGCCTGGAGTTGGGGGTGGGTGGGGTGGCATTACCCACTCGAGCTTCTCCCTGACACACCCCACTTCCATGGAATATTTAGATCAGTGCTGTCTCCACCACAGAAACACAGGACCTTTTTGTCTGGTTTGTTGGTATTGATGACTAGGTGTGTCTGTTTATCCTGTTAATTCACTTTTGTTCTTTTTTAAAGTATACCTTGAAATATTTTTAATAAAAATATTGGCAAGCTGGGTGTGGTAGTAGGTCATGCATATATTCTCAGTTCTTGGGAGACTGAGGCAGGAGGATCCCATGTTTAAGACCAGCCTGGGCTATATTGGAATACTCTGTCTCAGTGTCCCAGAAAAACAAAAACAAAACAAAAAGAAAAAAGCAAACCACTCATATTCAGATAGGAAATCAAGCACAAATGTTACAGAGGCTTTACCCCAATCTCCTGCCTCCCCCTTTTAGCTTTTTCTTGAAACTGTTACCTCCTGATATCTATGTAGCAGGCTTTCTTGGACCGCCAGCCCCCAAATCATGACAAAGAGACTTATTATTAATTATGAATGCTTGACCTTAGCTTAGGCTTGTTTCTAACTAGCTTCATTTATAAAAATGTAAACCAACCCATTTCTGTTCATCCATTTGCTGCCCCGATGCTCAGTTACCTCATCTACGGACTGTCATTCTGTTTTCCTGCTTCCTTGTGTCTATCTGGCCCCTGATGGGCTCACCCCTGTTTCCTCTCTGCCCACCGGCCCTACCTATCCCTCCTCTGCCTAGCTATTGGCCATTTAGCTATTTATTAGACCAACAAGCAAGGTGAAACAGCAACACCTCTTCACATAAACAAATGCAGCATAAAGAAACACAAAGACATCTTTACGTCATTAAACAAATATTCTACTCCACAGCATATCTGTACCCGTGATGTGAAAGCTGGAGACCTGGTCAGAGGTTGTCGGGATGATGGGTGTTGTAATTTAGAAAATAAAGCAGTGTGAGAGAGAAAGACTCCTTGCAGCAGAGTTCATGTGGAGGGTTTTCTGTTAGGGGAAAGGGAACAAAAAAGAGAAGTGTGGGGAAGACTGGCCTCCAGACAGGAGCAGCAGAAGAGAAGAGAGAGAAAGAGAGAGAGAGAGAGAGAGAGAGAGGAGAGAGAGAGAGAGAGAGAGAGAGAGAGAGAGAGAGAGAGAGAGAGAGAGAGAGGGGAATATGAAGAAGGGGGGGAAAGGTGAGGTGGGCGAAGCCTGCATTCTGAAAGGGAACATAGCAAACGTGCACAGAAGGTGCGCTTAGTGGCTGCTACTGAGGTTGTAGCCTGTCAGGACCTCACGGGCAGGTTAGTACAGATGCCCAAATGCTGACATTGGGTGGGGACAAGAAGGCCAGTGTGTTTTGATGCTTTGAATCTGAAATATTCATTCTAAAAGGGATGGAAGGAAGAACATACTATTCCAGTGAACAGTGTAAGATGAAAACTGGGTGTGTAAGTGTGCACTTCCTTCCTGGTGAGGATTTCCACCCGAAGAGATTTCCAGAGAAGCTTTATCTCTTTGGAGACTAGAAGATCACCAAAAGGGACTACAGGCCTGGCCCTTACTGGTCTCCAGCTCCAGTAATCAATATGAGATGACTGCCCTAATCCATCGTAGGCTGTCATGTTCAAAATATCCATGGAGTGTTGATTGCACTAGGAACTTCTCAAGCATTCCCTCAAGTTATCTGCAACCCTGACTTCAGGTGGTTATGATCAGTAAGGATAAGCAAATTCAGACATGAGGAGGGAATTGTAATCCTTTCCTTTGGTCATTTACGTGCATTGGTGGGGAGCACCATAAGGCTATAAATGGAGGGAGGGAGGAATAAAGACTGTTCTTCACACCAGAAAGAGTCATAGGCAATGTTTTAGGTTGTGTCTTCCAGTGGCTTAGCGCTCCTCTGAAATAGAATATTGTGGAGGAAGGTGACCAGCATTTTCAGGGCTGTGCTTTTCTATAGCAACTCAGATAGTTTTGTTTTGTTCCACACCATATTGATTTGTACCCAAACACTGAAAACAAATACAAACATTACGCTCAAGTGCAGGCCGTTTGGGATTCTTTGACGGGTGGTTCATAGTTGAGGGAGGTGTAACCCTAGCCTGCTCATTCAGCTGTTTGCCATTTGGAACTGTAGCTGCTGGTTTCTGCTTTCTTGCCTAAGTTGCTGCTGGACGATTTCAAAGGGGCTAGTTGTTTAAGACCATTCTGCAAAAAGAACTTATACTTAATTCTATGTTGGCATTATATATTTAAATTTTATATTATCTATTTTGAGCAATATAAAAACAAAAAGTTAATCTTGGAGTTATTTGGCCTTATTTAAAGTCACATAGTAAGGAGACTCTTACTTGGCTGCTAAAAGTCAAGTGAATACAAGTGAGTTTCTGTAGCTGCCTTCCAACCCTTGCCTCAAAATACTTGTCTCAACCTAAGCTCAGGTACTGTGGGAGTTCCAGAGGTTACCATTTGACCCCAGTCTTCCAGCCAAGAGTCACCTGGCTCCAGCTGAGCTCAGAGTTTCCCTTTCCTAGAGAGTGCTGGGAGAGAATACATACAGCCAGCATCTCTGGGGCCTAGCACTAGTTTAAAGTTGGGGGTTGCCTTATGTCCTGCCATGTAGGTAGCTCATCTGCAGAGAGGGTGGCTGGCTGGAATATGCAGAGGGGAACTGAGAAAGTCATGTGTGCTGCTGGCATTAGAGTCCATGGGTGACATTAGCCATGCTCCTGCTCCAGTGTTCTCAGCCAGCCTCCTAGCTCTATGACTGATGTGTCCTGCTTAAGCTCATCCTGCAGTGCAGTGTTCTGGCTGTTAACTAGTAGGTTTTTTATCCTTAGGAGCATAGTCTTCCTATGTAAGACTCCTGAGGGTTCTTGGAACTATAAACAGCATCAAACCTTATATACCATAGTTTTTCCCTCAACACACGTTTGTGATAAAATTTAACTTTTATAAATCAGGCAAAGTAAGAAGCAACAATAAGCAATAGCAAGGCAGAACCATTGCTGTGTTATAATAAACAGTTACTATATTAAGTAAGAATGGCATGAACACAAATGCTGTCGTACCACGCAGTGAGTCTCACCATTGAGACAGCTACTGGTGGACGAACAGGAAGGTAGTATTATATATCGGGTTGGCCAGGAGATGAGACAGAGTTGATTCTTATCATGAGTGAGACAGTGTGAGATTTTTATCATGCTTTACACAATGGCATATGATTTCAAACATTATTTACAAACCATTACTGGGTGTGGGTACCTGAAACTCCAGCAACTGTATTGTAAATAAAGGGGTCCAGTGTATGTGGTGAGAGACTAAGAGTCCTAGGTATCCGCTTTCATCATGGCACCTTCATTGCTGATTCTCTACAGAGTGGGTGATATGGTCTGCATGGGAAACTGTCAGGACAAGGCAAGGGACGATGTTGTGGCTGGGGGCAGGCAACTCCCAGGAGGATGTCTCTTGCACTGTTGGCTTAGGAAGCAGGAGCAGATGTTGCCATGCCATTCCTAGGGGAAGGAGGAGAGAGGTAGAGCTTGTGACAGAGGCTACCCTGGTCCAGCTTTCAGTGGCCAGCTCTGGAAGGGGAAGAGGTCGAAGCAGTCACCTAGACAGGCTTCCTAGCTTCTAGGTTTGTGAAAGAAGAAAAGGAAGACGAAGATGTGGCAGAGAATGGGCGTACATGGTCGGCTATTGGAGTTAAGAGCACCCTGCATGGCCACAGAGGGGTAGGTTCATGCTCTACAGTCCTTTAGCAGTGTCTCCTGGACTCCAGCTTGAGAAGATGCTTGGATGGGTGTGTACTGCCTGTCTCATTGGCTGGAGGACTCCCTCTCAGAGATAGTTGATTATGGATCACAGAGAAGACATTGTCCTTTTCCCTTTGCTTTAACTGTCTAGAAACTGCATGTCACAACTGGCATGTGAAAGTTCGTAAAATTTAATATTGAATGGTTCCCAAGGTGTTTTTGTATGCACCATGTTTTTGTAGAAAGTTCTATGACAGTTTTACCAGTCAAAGGACAGAGAACCCATCAGTTAATTGTGTGAGTTTCAAGTGGCTGAGCTAACAATAGTGAAAGAAGTGAGACTTTTCACTTAGGAGCGAGAAGAGCACTCACAGTGGTGGGCATTGTCTCCAGGCAGTCCTGACAGTGCACATTAGGTTCTACACAGTGTGTTCATTATCTTCCCAGGACTGGAAAACGCATGTCGTCATAAATGATAAATGGAGCCTAGTGGGTGGGAATGAATGGAGAATGTGTAAGAACACTGTGCCACTTGACCCGAAGAAGCATCCTCCGTTATCCCTGGTGCTCGCACCTAGAGAATGCGGTGCTCTGCCTGAAAAGGAGGAGATTACACCTTTATACAGGGGAAGGTCCAGAAGACGTTGTCCAACACCATTCTAGCCTCAGATTATACTCATCTTTCATGGGGTTGTTTTTGTTGTTGTTTTTGTTTGTTTTTTACATCTCTTGTGACATAGCTCCTGGTGAAGCCTCTTTGTTCATCTTTGTATTCCCAAGGTTTGTATGGACCCTCAACTCTTCGTTGCAGCGACAGCCAGGTTTTAGAAAACAATTAACAAGATATACAGAAGCAAGAACATGTAGGTGTTTAAAAGGTGGCTGAAGAGTGAGGTTGAAGAGCTGCTTGTAGCAGGGTGGGCTAGAGGACTCTGCTCTGCCCACATTTGCCCCTGGCACACCTCCAGCATTCCACTCATCAGTATTAGCACACCTCTCATCACCCAGACTGGGGGGCTTGGCCCCTGTGTTGCTCCCATCCTTTGGTTATTTCCACTCAAGGGTTTGAACTCAGAGCCTTGCACATGCTATCAAGTGTTCTTAACTTCAGACTATATCCCTAACCCCTTATTTCTTCTTATTTTGAAATAGGGTCTTGCCAAGTTGTCCAAATTGGCCACAGACTCACTCTGTAGACCCAGCTGGTCCCAAACTCTCCATCCTCCTGCTTTAGCTTTTAGAGTAGCTGGGATTCTAGGCACATGCCACAACCCTAGCTTGGCAGAAATGATTTAAAGCACTTGCCTCAGGGCATCTTATTTTCAAGCTACTTCCCATGGAAAATCTCCTGAAAGTTCATGGTTTGAAGATGACACAAGGAACTGGGAAGATAACACAAGGACAGTTCCCTAAGCTTTCCTCAAAGGCCTTTTCCTATGGAGGTCTGTAGTCCCAGAGAGGGTGACTCAGCCAGAAGCTCTCCCAGGTGAAGTGCTTGTGAAGGAGGCCTTTAGAGGGTGCACAGAATTCGCTGTGCTCTTGTGGACAGAATGGATGCTATGAGAAGTCTAAGTCCTGGGGCTTCGGGAGCTGAGCAGGTTCAAGTTGTGATGAATTGAACAAGGGTGAGAGAAGAGAAGGCTTAAACAGAGCTATTCTGTGCCTAGAGGAAGAGGAAGAGGAAGAGGAAGGAGGGAGTGCCTTTGACTGAGATGGGAAAACTTGAGGGGCTGGAGTGTAGAAAGCAAAGAGAATCAGTCGAGACTAGTCCTATTCCGTGAGAACTCGTCTGTCCTGTTGTTTAAAGGAATGTCCAGACTTTTTTGAGGCATGTCAGGCAGATAGATTAGCATAGCCATGTACCTGAGACTAGCAAATCCATAAACAACATTATTTCTTACGTTCTGGACTCCATGATCAGGGTGTCAGCACTTGGGATCTGGTGGGGGTCTTCTTACGCTCTCACACAGCAGAGTACAGGGAGGTAAAAGGTTAATTAATTCAGCCTATTTGTAAAGCACCAGTTTCATCTATGAGGCTGGAGCCCTTGGGACCTGTCTTCTAAAGGGCCACCTAGTAGTTCCATTCCATTGACCTTTGAGTTTCAATACTTAATTTTTGGGTGATCCAAAAGTGACTGACCTCCTGTATAGGGGTCTGGGGGTATACATTTGTACCTGGGTTCAGACACTACATTTTATCAGTTATCATATTCATTACACTTATGAGGCCTGTTACTTAAATGGTGTTAAGCCATTACCATCATTATTTATTTATTATCATTAGCAGAAAACAGGAAATGGGAAGCAGGAGGTAAACAATTGAAAGACTCCATGAGAACAAGTGTGTGCGGGTGTCTTTGGGTGAAGTAGTTTGTTCCTGTGCATGAGAAGAGATGCACATCGCTAGTACTTTGTTCTTTCTGTGCTCCATTTTCTAAAGCACTTTCTTCTGCTGCTTTTTAAGCACTAGCCTTGCTGAACTGTTCTGTAGCATGGCTGGTCTCAGTCAGAGTCTTAGACCTTGTATTGTAGAAATTGGTCCTCTAGATAACACAGTGCCATTTTCGTGAGAGCAGTAGTTTCTGCTGTGAGTCACCATCACTGCATAGAAGGAGGAGTTGGTGAGGGTCATTGGCCTTTCAGCTGAGATTCTAGCCATTCCTAGACATTTGAATGTACTTCTGTCCTAATTGCATAAAGAAGTAGGGAGGATTGGGGTAGGAGTTCCTGGAGGTTATAGTCTATAGACTGGAGGAGGTTGAGAGTGGTTCCTTCCATCTCTGTTGCTATGGAGAAGCCATCATCCATGCTAGGCTGAGACTTTCTATATAGTGCAGCTGCTTTGGGGTCACCAATACTCCCATCAGGAGTATTCGCCCATGCTCTGTAGGAAGCCCAATAAGCTCATTGGTCCCAAAGGGTGAACTCTGTCAGGTTTTTACTTTGGTTGGGACCTTATAAGAAGGGGAGTAGTTGTTGTTTGCCTCTTTCCTGACACCTGCAACAGTCTCTCTGGTGCTGCACTCTTATCCAGACTGCTGTCCCTGGAAAGGTAATATTCAGAAGTTGAGAACTGACAGGAAGAATAATTTCATATGAGAGTCACCATCAAGGCTTTGGGATATTGTCTCCTTTGGTTCTTATCATAGTAATTTTTGGTGCCAGTGAGTGGTGTTGCCACAGTGATGTATGATTTTAGTTATCTTGGATTTGGGGTTTTAAGAGAGAATTCCTCTTTTTCCACTTTCTAAAGTAGGCTCTCCCTCCGGGATTGCTGACTCACTCTGACTCATGGCTTTCATACTTTCTCCCCCACTGCTTGTGTGCAGAAGGTGACATGGGGAATGCTAGGGGCCCATTTGTAGAGCAGGGTCAGTAGTAGGGCTGGGCAGAAGAGTCCCACTTCTATTTGGGCTTTTTTGTTTATTTTTTGCTTCAGATATCGTTCATGTGCATGAGATTTTTGAGAAGATGCACCCTGTCTATAGTAGTCTTTCCCCTTTTGTTCAGCCTTTTAATGAGCCTGTGTTTAGAGAAATGCTAATCTTAAGATGGACCAGAACAGTTCTAGTCTCTCACCTTCCTTCAGCTCCAGCCCTTAGCTTCCAGGAAGTCAATAAGATATAAAGGGCACCTGAGCTCTTATCAGCTTGAAGATCCTTAGTTCTGGCAAGGAGAAGGGAAGGCAGGCCTTTCCCAAGACTCTTTAGAAGCTTTAGAAGCTTCTGAGATGCCTCCCCATCTCTCAAATTCTGTTCATCCCCTGTAAGAATCCCCATGCTTCCCTTGTCCATCTTCTGTTGTCACTGCCTCTCCCCCTCCTGGGGGCCAGGACACTGGTGGTATAGCACCTCTCTTTGACCTTTGTTCTGTCAGGAGTCCCATCCTCTATGGAGTGGGGACAGGGAGCTGTCTCATCAGCTGTTGCTTCTTTCTTTCTCCAGCTCCTTAAGCCCCTCCCACATTCTTAGTCCTCCTTGATTTAGGTGTAGTTTTTCCTCCTCCTAATGAACTCAGTCTTCAAATAGAACTGGGAGCAAATTAGGAACTCTGAGAATTTAGGAATCCTTGGTGAATTATCTTAAATTAATGAGATCACGAAGGGAAATCAAGTTCAGCTGTACAAATTGCCTTGCGTTCTGGGCCTTGATGATTTAAATTGTAAATTATAATTAAATGCCTCCAAATAGAATGAGAAGTAGCTGCTTAAGTCCTTTGACCTAAAAGTTCCTCTGACCTCTGAACTAGTATAAAATTAGTGTGTAAATACTCCTGTATGAGGACTCCACTCTTCAGAGAACTTCCAGTGTGGTGACACTGTCTAGAGACAGGTGGACAGAGGGAGTGGACAGGAGGACACAGGGAAGAGAAGATGGGTTTGCATCCGCCGTGGAGAAGATGGCAGGACCTAGGTAGGGCTGTTTGCCAGGTGGCACATCTCTGCTGTCCCAAGGGAGGGCTCCTTGACACCGTCACTGTTATGCAGAGAGAAAGGCAGCAAAGCAGGGCATGGAATGAGGAGGTTACATTGAGGCATTAGTCAAGTGACAACAGCTCATTCCATGTATGAAGTCACAGCCAGTATTTAATGCAGCCTTTTGAACATGTGAAGATGGCAGTTACAGTTCCCCATAACCTCTCCTGCCTGGTAACCATCTTGATACAGCCTTCCCAGGCTCTGTGTCCTGTCTCTTTCAGTTGTTGTAACTAGAGAACAGGTGGTATAAAACTGACAGCATTTTCTCTGCTGTCCCTGTTACCATCGTTGAAAGAATTAAATATACTTCTTATTGAGGCCTCATGGCTTCAGTTTATATTATGTGTGACTTCTGGATTTATTAGAATAATTTTAGTACCTCAAGATGTTCCAGAACATACTGTTTCTGGGTGATTAGATTACTTCTGGTCTTCATTGTTTACAGTAGCAGTTTTGTGAATGAGTCTTTTCCGTGTTTGAGATGCTTAGCAAGAATTTCTTTGTATATAAAATTTATTAAATTTTGAAATTTTAGTATCACTCTAAAATGTTATCCACAGTATAGAAGGGTCCCAGGCCTGCCAGCAGTATATATTTTGGAAGAACAGATGGAGAATTAATTTAGGTGGAATAGGTGGATTTAGTGTTACTTGGCTTTTAGTGTTACTTTCAAAATATTTACCATTCATACCATCCATACTTCTCTTTTATGAATTTCTCCCCTTGATGGCTGTCTCACCAGTGAGCTTTATTCATTTCTACCAGAATTATTGTTGAGTTTCAGCAGTTGTCCTGGTTTCATTTCTGTTGCTATGACACACACATTGACAAAAGCAGCTTAGAGAAGAAAGGCTTCATTTGGTTTATAGGTCAAATGTCATTGCATTATAGGGTGTGGTGTGGACAGTCAAAGCAGGAGCTCAACAATGTGTTGACTACGTCACATCAACAGGCGAGAGCAGAGAAAAACAGATACACCCATGGCCAGTGATTGCTTTCTCAGCTAGCTTTCTTCTGTCTCAGGGCCCACCCAGTGGCTGGTGGGGGAGATGGCACTGCCCACAGGGGGCTGGGTCAGTTATCCCTCGGGACAGTCTCCCACAGAGTTGTTCACAGGCCAATCTGATCTAGATAATTCCTCAACTGAGACTCTCTCCCCAGATGATTCTAGGTTGTGACAAGACCAGCTGTCGAGATAGTCTCGGTGCTTTCTAAGTTTCAATATTTGCCTTGCAAATGTTTTGATTTGTGTGTCATTTGATGACAGCAGACCAGTGAGTAACTTCTCCCTTTTAACAATTTCTAGGGCAGTCCATAGCCCAGTTGGCTGAGGTTCATAGGCCAGAGATCTTTGGGTACCCCATTGGGAAAGTTAGGAGTCCAGCCTGCAAAAGAACATGGAAATCAGTCCTAGGTTCTAATGCACTGCCCTATTGTCCTCTGCTTCTAACTCTTAGGAGACTGTGCGCTGGGCCCTGAGGACTTCCATAACAGCTCATGGCAGGCCCTGGCCTGAGTGTTCCATTCTGCTCACCGTGCATTGGGGGCAGTGTTGGAGCCCAGTGGACCACACTGAGCCCTCTCCTACTAATCATTTGACTCTCACCGTAGCTCTCTGAGACACCAGAGAGCAGAGCCTCAGAGCTACACTACAGCTCCTCCTGGGGTCTGTGCTTTGTGAGTGGGCAACCATGACCCAACTTTCTTTATTTCTCTAAACCACACTTCCCCTCTTGGATCCTCAGGGCACAGCCACATGCTCCTGATGGAGAATCCTTAGAAGGAAGTGTGCATTTTCTTTCTCATTCCTTTGAGTGAAAAGTTAGATCGGAATAACTGTTGCCTTCCTACATTTTTTGGGTGTCATGTTCTCAGGGACTTAATCTTTGGTGTGCTCAGCAATTTATTCTTTTCTATTTCTAGATGATGGATTTGGATGCCCTTCTATGAAGCAATGCCACGTGGTCCAAAAGCAAACATGTCTGGTAAGTCACTTGTTGAATTGACTGGAGCAGTAGCCCAGGTCTTTGGGTGTGTAGACATGGACAGGAGATTGTGTGTTGGACATATGGACACCTTTGAGAGTGTTCTCCTCACAAGGCTAATGGCTCTGTTAGTTATCCTAATTTGTGAAGGCTGGTTCCTTGTAGAACCAGCAGGGATTGGAGTACATGGGGTTGGACAAACCTGGAATTCCCTTTCTTGCTGTTTAACCTGCTTCTAAGAGCATAGTGGGATCTCTGTGCTGGGCCAGGAGGCCTCATTCTGACTCCGCTGCAGGGGCAGTGTCACAGCCTCTAACGTCCCCAGCACCTTCCCCTTTGGTTAAAGGTAGATCGACACTTGACACTGTGGAAAAGTCTTGAGACCAAGGCACACCAGAACTTGGTAGCTAAAGGAAGGGAAAGTCAGGCTAGAGCTTCAGGTTTTGTCGTCTTCTCCATTGTTCTGTCTCAAAGGCAGGCAGAGCCTCTAGGCAGCAGAGATCTTCATGTAGTCTTTGTGCTATGAAAGTCGATAGACGGTTGTGAAGACTCTGTGGGACTTGCAATAGAGAAGTGCTGGAGAGTAGAAAGAATCATACAAGCCTTATTGTCTGGTTACAGTCAGGCCGTCACATAATGTGGTCCATGTTGGTCCAAGAGGATCCTGTAGGTCCACCGTGAGAGGAGTGGGGAGGAGGAAGAGAGTAGAGTTGAGAGACATTCTAGCCCAGTTCCATACCTGTCTCAAGACACTGCTTTCAGCATCTTACCAGGGTTAGGTCTTGTTCGCTAGCCGTAGGAACACAGTTTCTCCATCACTACGCTCCTGACTTTTGACTATGCTTACTTCCATGTCTCAGGGCTTCTGCCATCTTAGGAATCCAGGTCCTGGAGACAGCTCTCCCTTGGGGAATCAGCTGAGGTGTGACCCAGGAACAAGAGGCATATCCTCACCAATGACATCATGACAGCAAGAGAGCACAGCCCTCGCCATGGTGCCAGGGCCCGTGCGATGCAGCGGGCTTCCACCATTGACGTGGCAGCTGACATGGTGGGCCTCTCTCTGGCAGGTGAGCCAATACTAGACATCTGGTTATGATCTTGAAGGTCAGGATCCATGCTGTAACAGTGTAGGAAGAGCCAGGGGGCAGCCGGTGACTAAGCCATCAGGAGAGGGTGTCTTGGCGTGGTATCATCCCTGTTGGAGCAGGACTCAGAAGGGACAGCTAGAGCCCTGGGAACTGGTCCTGTGGATTGCTCAGCATTTTTTTCCTAGCTTTGGTGGGCATCCTGGGCTTGCCTTCCAGTAGGCAGAATGGAAAGGGGTCTGAGATTTCTTCAGACTCTCTAAAGTAAACGGTTTCAAAGTATATAAATCATCTACTATAAAAATTTGGAGTGGGCTAGAGGAATTAGTATTTCTTGTTTCTATTTTTGTGTAAAACAAATGCAAGCTAAATTCTGGGGAAGGTTTATTTTGGGTGACTTTGCTGTCATTTCTCTTCTCCCAGGAAATATTCAAGATCCAGACGAGCCCATTTTGGAATTCAGCTTAGGTAGGTGCCTCTCTCTCGGTTGTCGTTACTGTTCGTCTGTCTCTGAGTGCCATCACCACTGCTGCAGTGTTTCTGGGGAGATGCAGCATCACCGACTAAGCTGCTTGCTGATGGAGACCGAGTTGTGTCCAATAGAGACTGTTAGGAAGAAAGTCAATACTTGGGTGCCAATCTTATTGCGGGGGTAAAAGTTCATGCTTTAAGACTGAAGTATTTGGAAGGCTATGCGGTGCTGAGTTTGTATACAGAGCAGGCTAAGTGGGCTCCAGTGCAGTGACTGCATGGCTAGACACACTGTTTTACCTGTGGCACCAGAGACGCTTGTCTTTGGAGGGAGTGGATGGTTACTTTCTGTAGGGGAAGGATCACATGGGTGACCCTGTACGATGAGGGCAAGGTCGAGGAATAGAAGAAGCTGCAAGAGTTTGGACTCAGGTTCTCTTTACCTATAGGGATGGTGGGAGTGGCTGCATGGATATAGAAATGGTACAGAACTCATTGAGTTGTACATTTAAAATGGGTGTGTGCTGTAAGAAAATTTATACCTCAAAAGTGATTTAGAGGAAAATAAAAGAGAAGTCAAAGACCACCAGGCCCACGTGTTAGGCCTACAGCATGAACCAAAACCAGAACTCGAATAAAACAGGTATTGCAGAAGCAGAAGAAAACAAAGAAATTGTAACTCACACCTTTAAGAAAGGAGGAAGTGCCTCTCAGTGTTCAGAAACAGGGCGCTGTTTATGAAGGCGGCTGAAGAACAAAGGGCTGTCTTGATGTCTAAAACAACAGGTGAAAGTTACAAGTCCAGTAAAGCCTGGAGGAAAACCAGGAAACTGTCTCAGCAACAACCAACACAGGACGCAGGAGAGAGTTCGGCAGCCCAGGATGCCCGTCATTTAAAAGAGAAAACGGAAAAATGAACAAAAAGAGGAAGTTTAGAAATAACACAAGAATCCTTTAAAACTGAAGAATGTGAGTCTAGTTTAAAAACACTTCTCAAGGCACCTTGTGTTCCATCAAGTCTTGAAAGTGCCTGGCTATCATTTTGTCAGATGTTCTTTCTTTCGCCCCTTTGTCCTCTTCTTCTTGAACTCTGATTAAACCTATGCTGGTGAATGTGATCTTCCAGGATTCTCCGAAACTGTTTTTCTTCTTTTTATTTCTTTGTTCTTCAGACTAAATAATCATAGTTGACATCTCCAAAGTATGCCGACTCTTTCTTTGTCGGCCACTGTTGATCTGTTCTTAATGAGTTTTCATTTCTGTCATCGTACTTTGAATATCTTCTACATGACTAATTTGATGATTTCAGTTCCTTCGCTGACAGTCTCTATTTAACAAGACATTTTTCTCCTACTTTACCTAGTTTCTTAGTAAGTCAGACATCTGTGTCGCCCTCAGGAACAGGTACTGTTGACTCTTTTTTAGTTTTTAAATTCTTGTAGATATGAGCAGCATTTCTCTTGTGTGTTTTGTTTTTCATGTTTCATAAATTTTGGATAAAGATTAGACATTTTAAACAATGCGATGTAGCAGCTTTGGAAATCAGATTCTCCCCTTCCTCAGGGTCTTTTTTGTTATTGTTGTCTTTGCTGCCACTTTTTTGTTACTGCTGTTGCTGACTGCTTAGCAGTAGCCTCTTGTCACGTGTGGATCCTAGAGTGACTGCTAGGTCACTTGGTGGTCAAGTTAAATTGCATGGATATAATGTGTATATTGGAGACAGGGTGTCACTATGTAGCTCTAGGTGCCTGCAACTCACAGAGACCACATGCCTGGCTGGGTAGAAAAATTCTAAAAGCTCAAAGAACTAGAGACCTTTGGTGTGAGTTTTGCTAAGTGTCCGAGTGCATACTGACCCCGTCTTCAGGGCTCACTTCCTGCTTATGCTCCTTCGAGGGTAGGCAGTCTAAGGTGATCACTCATAGTCTCTTTGTTCTGTCCTCAAGCTATGCATTGCCCTCTGCATGTGCTTGCTTGCACGAACGTCAGAGCTTTGCAGAGGGCCTGGTCCTGTCAGTCCACTGCCTAGCCTTTCTTTCAGGGATTCATCATCTGTTAAGCTTTTCTGATCAACTCCTTGTTTGCCAAGAAGGGGTTAGTATTGCCCTCTTCAGCTGCAGTATTGAAGGAAATGGCTATTGATTTTGGTTGCTACTGCCATAATTGTGATAAGGATGGAATCAGGGCTTCATGTGTATTAGCTGTGCTCCACCACTGAGCCACAGCCCAGCTCCAGCTTTAGCCTTATTGTTTCTGATAGGGATTCTCAGAAAAACAAACAAACAAACAGTTTCTACTATGTAAACTCTGGTTTAAGCCAAATAAAACCAAGCCCTACAAGTGTTTTTGTTTTTTTTTCTTTTTTCTAGAAATGGTCAAATAATGATAGTTATCTTAAGAATGGGCCTATGTAAGGTTTCCAATCATATCCTGTTCATTCTTATGACATCTAGGCTACTGGCTTTCACCATGATTTCAGGTGGCCACAGACTGGCCAGCAGACCAGTCAAAGTAAACAGCACGACCCTACAGTGTGCTCTGCAGCATCTGAAATAATGAGACAGGGCCCGTATCTACTAGAATTAAAGGATGCCAGTGACTTTAATGCATGAAAAAAGCCTATTAGGAATACTGACTAATGTGTTTCTAAGCAAATCCATTTCTACTACCAGTCTGTTAAAACTCCGAAGGTTGCACTCTGCTGAGTAAACGAAGAAACAAAAAACCTGGAAGGACATATACCAGAGTCCAGCAGATACTTCTCCCTAACAGGGTTTTCTCTGAATGAAAGATTTTACAACAAGCTATTTTTCTTTTTCTTTTTCTTTTTTTTTTAATTTTCGGCTTTTTTTTTTTTCAGAGTATTTGCCTATGTAGTCATCTTGCTTCTGCTCCTCTGAAAAGCAATGAGGGTTGGTGTGGGTATGAAATCTACTCCCTGAAATCTCTCCTTGCCTTCTTAGGCTGTCCTCCATTAGATGACTTTGTGCCTTCTTCTGATTTGCTGGCTATAGAAATGTCTTAGGTGTCTCTTCATCCTTTTTGTATAAAGTCACGTTCTACATTACACTTAAGCAAGCACTAGTTATCAAGAGTCACATGGGATTTCTTTACCTTCTGCCCAGTGTAAACTATTTCTTGGAAACAATGTCATTTCCTCCCTCAAGTTACCCCGTTTTGGGTCAAGCACACTCTTTGTCCAGAAAATGGATACGGGGGAAGAGAAGCTCTTTGGAAAGCTGTTTGCGACTCTGCGGAACTGAAACATGCTGCCTTCAGCTCTTATGTTCCACTGAGTTTGCATGGTCAGAAGATTCTAGGTGAAAATACAGTTAAAAGTGCTTTCTCATTTCTCTGGAGGTTCTTTTTTTTAATTAGTAGTAGTAGTGGTGGGGTGTGTATGTGTGTGTGTGGGGGAGAATGAATGAGTGAATATGGGTGCATGTGTACCCAAATCCCTTGGAGCTGGAGTTCCTGGCATTTGAGAGCAGCCAGACATGAGTGCTAGTTAGAGCCTCAAAGCAACAAGCTCACTTAACTGCTGAGCCATTGCTCTAGCCCCAGCTGTGGAGATTTTAAGATCTTGGTTTTTATTTCCTGTGTTCTGAAATTGCAATCAGAGCTGAGATAAACCACAAAGAAATCTACACCTGGATTTATCCTTACTACACTTTTGAAAACCAAGGACAGAATTTAAAAAAGCAGCAACCAAGTGTGAGCTACAGAGTTAGTCCCTGTCTAAGAATACTGGAGGAGCAGGGTGAGGGAGGAGGGTAAAGGAGGAAGAGGGTGTGGGAGGAGGAGGAAGAAAAGAAGGAGGATGAAGTACAGAAGCAGAGGGATATCATTGCAAATTCTTAAAAAGGCAACCAACTAGAATTATATATTCAGCAGACCTTCAAAAAAATGAAGACATATGTTCAATAAAAAACTAGTTCACAAGTGTTTACAGAATTATTTGTAGTAACCAAGTGGTAGAAGCAATCAGAATATCCATCAATTGAATAGTATGTGGTGTGTTCATTCAGGAGTTACTCGTTAATAGAAAGGAGCAAAGTACTGGTGCGTGCTGTAGTTTTAGTGAGACTCAGAAAGCTGCCAAGTGAAAGAAGCAGGCACAAAAGGGCACACCCTGCATAACCCTGCTGTATACAAGTGTCCCGAGGAGACAAAGCTATGCAGAAAGGATTGGTGGTCTCTGGAGGCTGGAGAAGAGGGATGATAAGTGGTTGCTGGTGAGTATAGATTGTTTTCCCTTTGAAATGTGGCTATAGTAAGGAGGTAGATGGTTGTAGTGGTTACACAGCTCTGTGAGAGCTTTACGGTGGTGAATTACCTTCATGAAGACACTGAAAAGTCGAAGAAGGTACTCTGCTGAAGACTGAGTGCATAATCAACGAAGAAACAACCCCAGCTCAAAAAGTATCAAGAAGTATAGATTACAGAGTTTTGAGTGAGAGATAAGAAACAACCTGGCATTGTAACTTTTGGTGGCTAAGAAATCAGAGATCAGAGTTGAGAGAGACAGAAAGAGGAACAGCAGATTCAAAGTGGCAGAGCTGTCTTTCCCTAGCAGAAAGGCCAACCAGAGACTAGTGTGTGCACTAGCAGATGTCTCCTGAAACTTCCAGCTTCCCAGGAAGAGAAAAAAACCTACATGCTTCTAGATGAAAAATAACATAAGTTCTTAAAAAGGCAGCTACCTGGAATTATATATTCAGCAAAATCAGAGACCTTTCATAGTTCCATTCTTACTATAACTATCATTATTTGATCATTTTCTGAAGGAAAAAATAAATTACTTATGGGGCTTGGCTTTATCTGGCTTAAGCCAGAGTTTATCCAGTAGGAAAACACTTTTTTCCTGAGAACGTACGTCAGAAGACAGACTGGGCATGATGATCACACCTTTAATCCTGCACTTGGGAAGCAGAGGCAGGCTGATCTCTGTGAGTCCAAAGCCCTCTTAGTCTCCACATCACTTCCAGCCAGTCAGGGCCACATAGTAAGATACTGTCTCAAAAAAAGCTAACAATTCTCACAAAACCTATGAGAGTGTTTAATCTACTTGTACTCAAGTAAAAAACAAGGGTTTAAAAGACTTAAAGTTTAAAAGACTCCCAAACTAATAAAGTGAGAAAGAAAATTTCTAGGTGTCTCATAGTGGAACGATTGGAGATCAAACTCAGGACAATTTTAAGAGCAGCCAACACACACACACACACACACACACACACACACACACACACACACACACTTATACATGCACACACATATACACAGAGTACTCATCATGGCAATAATTAGACTGACTTGTGGTTTTATAGCAGGAAAACATAGAAACTCCTGAGATGATCTATTTAAAGGTCTTAGAGAAAATAACTACCTAGAGAGAATACCCTTCCATCATTCAGTTGTGGTAAGGTATTTTCAAACCTTCAAAACTGAAGGGATGTGTCAGCCTCTAGCCTTGCAATCTCAGCAGTGCTATGGAATGCTACTCGGGGGCAGGCAGATGATTCCAGTAGAAATTCACAGTAGAAAGGAGGACTTTTTTCTAGCTCAGTGAATAGTGACTTTAAAATGGAACATGTGTATGATAGGGAACGATAGCTGGTATGGTAATATCCATGGCACGTCTGTATAATTAGAGCCAAAAAAGTGATTTGGCTGTGGACAATATATTAGTTATTTTTCATCTGCTGTGATAAGCACTATGATCAAGGCAGCTTACAGAAGAATGGTTATTTGGGTTCCAGAGGGAGAGTCTGTGATGCTGGGGCATACATGGCAGCATGTGGCCTGGAGCAGAAGCTGAGGGTACAGAGCAGAGAGAGCAGCTACCACTAGGGAGAGGTCTAAAATGCTCAAAGCCCACCCGTAGTGACGTACCTCCTTCAGTGAGGCCACGTTTCATAAACCTCCCCAGAGAGTGTCACCAACTAGGAGTGTTCAGATGTCTGAGACAATGGAGGGTACTCCAGGGGACAGTGGTCATGAAGGATTCGCCACCTCGGCTACAGCTACTCAGAACACAGCAAGACATTGTTCTTCTCTAAGCTACAGGCGAACATCCCGTATTCATAGCATACAGAGGGGAATCCCTCATCACATCTCCCTTACTTTCTGTTTTTCTGATTTTTTCAGGCTTTTCTTTCCACTACTTTTTCTCATCCTTACTGTCTTCCTGCCATCTTGTTCTTGCATGCGTCTTACCAATTGTGGCTGTGAGGATGTAGTTTTGAAATAGAGTTGATAGTATATTTTTAGTAGTGATGAAAATACAGATAGCTTGATAGCTACCACTTTAACTGTTGTAAGTGCACATTGTGGCGTTAGATGCGTTTGCACAGCTGTACAGCTGATACTACCCTCTAACCCCAGGACATCTGCTGTCTTAGAAAGCTGAAAGACTTAGCAAATTTTAATACCCTTCTTATTTTTAAAGACATTTTATATGTATCTGTAGATACATACACACACATACACACACACACACACACACACACACACACACACACACACCCTGGTCCCCATAAGAGAGGTCATAGAATTCCCTGGAACTGAAGTTCCAGTCAGTTGTGAACTACCATGTGGATTCTGAGAATTGAGCCCGGCTCCTCTGGAAGAGCAGCTGAGCCTTCTCTCTCTAGCCCCTTAGTATCTTTCAAGTACTAGCGATGGCATATTAAAGTTCAGTGGGTTAGTTATTTCTCCCCTTGGGAGTCAGTGCAGTATCCTTCCCTGGGTCATTTTGTGATAGACTTGCTTTAGACTTAGGATGTATTTTTGAGGTCATAAGTGTGACAGATTAATTGAAATGGTCCAAGTTTTGTCTAGTTCTAAAAAGAAACATTTAAGAAATCTTACATTTGATATAGGTTATAAGTATGGCTTTTCCTTTTTAAAAGAGCTATATTTTGTCATAGAATTTTAGTTTTAGCATAGCATCCATCTATATGCTGGGATTCATGGGTTATCCTACTTAGCCACAACTGTCATAGTACGCAGGCACATTTTGCCTGGGAACTCATTTGTTGGCTCTGAATTCTACTCTCTGTGGACCTATAATGTGAGGAGGGAGAAGGGGAAAAGAAGCTGGCAATGTGAACATGTTGTCCTTGGGAGTATTGTTTTAAGCTTTCTTTGGGTTTGTTTAGAGCAATGAACTAATAAAACTTGGTCCAAAGAATTGTTTTCCACATCTTGGTTCTGTAGCTTGCAGTGAGCTGCACACTCCTTCACTAGATCGAAAACCAAATAGTTTTGTGGCTGTGAGCGTCACCACCCCTCCGCAGGCATTCTGGACGAAGCACGCGCAGACGGAGATCATTGAGGTGGGTGCTGCTGGTTCCTCTCACGCGTACAGCTGCCTGTGGTCCTCACAGGAGGGCTGTTCATTCCTGGGCATCTGTAGCTTCAGTTCCCTTTCTGTGAGTTATTCCCCATGATTTTCAGTTCATTTATACTTTTTTCATGCTCCCCTGGGTGGCCCTTAGTCTGCCACATCCTTCATGAGTTGTGACGAACTATTGGTTGCTATTTTAAAGAAGTGATCCTATGATTGGTTGACGCTTAAGAGAGAAGCCCTAACTCTTCCTGTCACTTCCAGTTGGCTGCTGTCACTAGAGAATGAGGCTCATTAATCAGTGCTTGGAAGAGTGTTTCCTGCTAGGCTGGGCCAGGCCAGTGTTTCTACTAACTTTTGTTTTTGCATTCTTTTGTGTTTTGTGCACTTTTAAAAATAATTTATATAGCTTTTCCTAGGGAAGTGTACAAAATTTTTAGGTAGTTTAGCTATATATATATATATAGCCTGTCTCCAGGTCAGACCATAGATGGTCTAAGCACTTGTTGAGCACTGGCCTCATGCCAAGCTCTGTACTAATGTTGGTACCAAACCCACAAGGGCATCAAGAGTTCTCATGGGGGAGGGGATGAAATTTGCTTGGTCACTTCCATGCACGGGACGGAAGGGGAACATTGGGGTAGCAGAGAGAGGATACAGGAGCAGCATCCCTTCCGGCAGGCTTCCTAGGTAGAACTTGAGGGCATTCTGCTGCAGCAAGCCCAGATGGAGTCCTTGCTCTGCAGATCTCACAGCTAAGCCTGCACTTCTAGTCTAGAACTGCACATAGTTATGTGAAGGCAGGCTGATAGCAGAGCATCATGGGAGTTTAAGAAGTAACTGTATCTTGCTTGGTGTGTGCAAGAAACAAGCTTTGTAGGCTGATCCAGGGTGCTTATGATATAGCACATTAGTCAGCTCTGCGGTACTTGAGCAGGGAGGTCTCATGACTCTGACAGGTGTCTGGGGGAGTGGTACAGGGTGACTTTAGCAGAAGGAAGAAGTGGGAAGAACAGGTGTGTGGAAAGAGGCACCAGAGTAGACCTTGAAGGAAGGGTTTGTGGTCTCCCTGTCAAGCCTATTCAGCAGACAAGGAGTACCAAGGTTGTGTCCCAGATCTTTAGCCTGCTTTCCCAGGGCACATGGAGGGAAGATGGGAGGAGGGGCCGGCCAGCAGGCACTGAGAGACTAGATCTAAGCTGCTGACTAAGCATCGCTCGGGTACAGAGAGGCCCAGTAAGAGCTTGACTGAGGTGCTCAGCATCACTGAGAAGGGTATGATGAAGTGCTGAGGCAAAACTGCCAGAAAATAGACCCCTGTGATCCAGAAACTAGAACCTGCTCCTAAAAGAGGATGCTCTTAAAAGGTTAGTTTTAATTATTCCAGACACAGGAGTCCGGAAATAATTACTGAAACCGTCCATTTCCTCTTTCATCTGCCTGTGCAAACAGATGACAGGAACAGCCCTGAGTAACAGTCTAAATTTATGCACACCTAAAACTGTACTGCCGGGAATGCATGTGGATGTCAAACCCAAACTCATTTCAGGGTTCGAAAGTCCACTCCTGAGTGGGGAAGCTTTAGGAGTGAGTCCTCTGCCGTGGGCCTGCGGGTCCCATTGGGTTGGTGGGGATCTTGCCAGGCTGTGTGTTTGTTAGCGTTTGTGTTGAGCAAATCAGTGAAAGTGTTAGTTTCCTCATTCTGAAAATGTGAGGGCAGTTCAAAAGCAGTCCCTTAAAATACAATCCACCTGTTTTCTCTTCCAGGGAACCAACAACCCTATCTTTCTCAGCAGCATTGCCTTCTTCCAAGATTCCCTTATCAATCAGATGACACAAATCAAGCTGTCTGTGTATGATGTCAAAGATAGATCTCAGGGAACAGTTAAGTAACGTGCGGTTTGCGGAACAGTCTCTGTTCACCTATAGTTATGTAACAGTCTGAGCAAGGTGTGAGCTCAAGACTGTTTACTACTGGCTTATGAGCCAACCTGCATCAAAGCATACTGGTGTCTGGATTTCACTTCTGAGCGTTGTGATGGGTTTGTGAGGTGAGGGTGGGAGGGAGGTGTTATAGGAAACCCCCAATTTCCCTGGGCTGTGGCACGCATATCGGAAGGACACCAAGTATCCTTATACTGCGCCTCCCTGTTGCCCTCAGATGTATTTACTGGGCTCTGGAACATTCGTTGTCAAAGATCTGCTCCAGGACAGGCATCACAGATTGCATCTGACACTGAGGTTGGTGTTTGCTTTATTCCTTTGAAGTTTTGCCCCTCCATCCTCCCAGAGACTGTGTAGGGGGAGGCAGTGGTATCTGCCAAGGAGAGGTAAGACCTGTCAGGGTGGTGCCTTACTTCTCCCAGGACCCTGGTGCCCCAGGATGGCTGAGCCTTGCCTTAAAACCAGTGCTTATCAAGGCATGATGCTTGTTGCAGGTCTGCAGAGAGTGACCGAGTAGGTAACATAACTGTGATCGGCTGGCAGATGGAGGAGAAGTCAGACCAGCGGCCCCCTGTGACCCGGTCTTTGGACACTGTCAATGGGAGGGTGAGTTGGTACCTTTCTCATCTCCCTCGGGAAGAATAGGAGGATTGAATATCTTTGTGCACATCTGTGCTCAGTAAGTGCAGGACCTGCTGTGTGATACTGCCTTCATGGGACCCCCAGGTCTTTCTGGGCTATGGTGCCACGTGGAATGGGAGGGCACCTGGTCTCACATACAAAGCCCTGCTGACCTGGAGCTGGCTGCTGCTCCCTGTGCCACTCTTGCCACTTCTGTGGCACAGGATCGAGAGCAGACTAGCATGGCTGGAGGTGTAGACGGGGGCAGAGCGGGTGGTGGGAGTGAAGAGGTGATGCAGACCTGTACCTTCCATTACATTCTGGTAGCAACTGCCTTTCCCAGACAGTCACCTCCTTCACACCACATCCTCCCGGGCCCACCCTTCCTCTCCTCTGTCTCCTTGTGGCCCACACAGTCTCTCACCCAGACACTGCTACCAATTTAGAATTCTAGTTTAAGAGCCTTCACTATCAAGGAAGCATTATAAATACAAAGACACCTGAAGTATGCTTAGAACACTAGCACTGAGGATATTCTTGGTACCCGAACCCTGAAACCCACAATGAGATGACTTAGAAGACAGTCATGTGATGAGAAGTAGGCATGCGTGGAGTGTGGGGAGGGACATCGGACATGGACACTGTAGATTAACGCTGCGCATTCAGCTGCCAGCTCTTGTGTGATGCACCAGGCCCCATTTCTGCCGGCACTCTGGAGTCCTCGGTCTCAGTGTTCTTGTGATTTTCTGTGCCTGTTGTCAGATGGTTCTGCCTGTTGATGAAAGCTTGACCGAGGCACTGGGAATACGGTCCAAATATGCTTCTTTGCGAAAAGACACCTTGCTGAAATCAGGTAAGCAACTTCTGCTGATGCCCTTGCCTCTCTTGTGACTCTCCACCCACCATGAGTGTCATAGACATGCCCCAGATGCCACCTGTCTGCTGCAGCTCTTCAGTACAGTGTTTTCTGCAGCACATAGAGCCAGTGATCTCTTAAGGAAGGGCTCCTTTCGTTCACGTTCATTTGACATTGGCTTTAGTGACTGACCGTGTGCCCTTCCCAGCTCCTCACACTGTAGAGTTACTTCTGTCTTCTGACATAGGGACGAGTGTCAGGTTCAGCCACTTTGGCAGGACTTGGTTTAAGTGGTTTTTTTTTTTTGTTGTTGCTGTTTGCTTTCTTGGGAAAAACAGGGCTTGATGTCCCTGAAGGCCTGAGTAGGGGGAACTATGCAAGCAGGTCTGCAGCCATTTCTCCCACAGCCTATCTTCTTGTGTTCTCACCTCAGTGTTCGGTGGTGCCATCTGCCGCATGTACCGGTTCCCAACCACTGATGGCAACCACCTACGGATCCTGGAGCAGATGGCAGAGAGCGTCCTCTCCCTGCACGTGCCTCGGCAGTTTGTGAAGCTGCTGCTGGAGGAAGATGCAGCCAGGTGAGGTCACATGGGTGAACACTCAGCACCCCGGGTCGTGTGCACATCTATGCCTTAGACACGCTACAGAGCAGACCCAGGCTCTGCCTCATGTCGGCTTAGCAGCCCTAGCCTTCCAGAGTCTTAGTTTGGTCCTCTGTCTCACAGATTGCTGGGCAAGAATTTCACAAGGATGTGTTCTTGAAGCCCCAGAGGCTTGGCTAACATCTTCCTTTTGTCTGTCTCTTTTTCCTCTTGTTCGTCCTGTTTGGAAGATGATCCTTCAGGGCACTCTCCTGCTATGGAGCAAAGCTCTCATCCTGAGGCATATGTTTTTTCCATTTCCAAGTAAGAGTGAGGCTTTTTCGTGTCTGTCTAAGGCTGTGACCTCCACACCTTTTTTCTAAATCAGTGTTAGTGATTAACACCATGTAATCAGAGTCCCAGTATCCTAATACAGATGTTTTTATTTTTACCCTGAAAAGAAAATTGAAATATGAGAAAAATAGCAAGAATTAGTGAGTACCACATACCTTTCATCTAAATTTTACCAACTAGTATTCTGCTGTTTTATTCTATTTATGTACACATTTCTCATAATTTTAACTTGCAGTTGTTATTTGTGCATATTTATATAGCTATAATCAGTTTCCCTGTGCAGAAACTCAGTGTGGGCAGGACTCTCAGAAAGGGAGATGGGACCACTCCCAGAAGTGTGAGACTGTTGCCGTGTGTTTGACATGGAAAGGGAGTTGTTAGAGTGATTTCTCACATCCCCTGTCCCTTCTGTTCTTAGAATAGCATCATCCTGCAGAGAAGTATGCCAGTGCCTGCATGATACCTTCAAGGTCACCAGGCAGATCTACTCTATAACTGCTCCTTCCCCTCCCCACACCCACGATTGTCCCTCGGCATTTACCTGGTTCCTGTAATGTTTCTCCACGTGCTTCCCCTGCGCTCAGTAATCTCTCCCAGCATCCTTTGTCTGGCTGTTTGGTGCCCTTTAGACTGGCAGTGTAACTGCTGGCCTGGCCCACAGACAGCACTGCTGCCTCTCCTACACTCTGTGTTCTCGTTGCAACTCCAGGGGAGGTGAGTCAGCCCTGTGGCCTGATGTGTGTGTCTTGTTTACAGAGTATGTGAGCTGGAAGAGTTGGGGGAGCTGTCCCCTTGCTGGGAGAGCCTCCGGCGGCAAATTGTCACCCAGTATCAGACAATCATCCTCACCTACCAGGAAAATCTGACTGACCTCCATCAGTACAAAGGTGGGTGTGGTCCTGTCCTCCCAAGGTGCATGCATATCCCACGTCCCCAGTCAGATAGTTCAGAAGCTCACTGATTATCTTGAGTGGGTTTTTAAAAATAGATTCTCATGTAGGTGTGAATTATTTCAACTCTGTGCTTTTCAGATCTTAATTAAAATGATAAATTGGTAAATTGCAAGAAGGCTTTCTATGGTGTTATTTCCTAAAACAGCTGCTGTAGAATAGGTTGAAGCAAGGCAGTGTCTCAGGTTATCTTGGTTCATGTGGGTTCTTCTGGGTCTTACACCGCTGAAGACCAAAAGGATTTCATCTGTTTGTGTGAAGCAAAGTAGTTTTCTAGTTTAAATATTCAATGTCATTCTTATTGAATGTGTAAATTGTCAGAGTGCAACTCTCTATTTTAAGACTCGAAAGAGAAAGTAAAGTTCAGACACTTCAACTTTTTTTTCTAACTTGCTTTTTCTTCTTCCCAACTGGAGGCTGGGGGTTAAGCCCAAGGCTCCCTGCTTGCCAGGAAAACGCCCTGCCACTGTTTATTCTAAAATGATACTTGATTTTCAAGCTATGAGAATTCTTTTTAATCTGTTTTCTTTTTATCCCAAATGGGATGAATTTTTCATTTCTTAATTGTTTCCATTTTTCAAAGTACTCTCTTTTTCTTATGACATTTATTTTATAAAGATGAATTTTATTTTATTTTTGAGATTATTATATAATTACAGCATTTCTCGTTCCCTTTCCTTTTTTTCTTTGCAAGTATTATTTATCTCTGGTTTCTTTCCTTCTATATGATGCTTTGTCCATTTAAGGAAAATTTTAAACCCTTAATGTGACTTTCACACAGAATATAAGAACTTTTCCATAAACTTAGCTCAGAGGAAGTCAGAGCTGAGACAAGATGGTGGTATGTGCCACAGGTCCAAGCTCAAATAAGTCTGAGTGAATTGCTTAGAGAGATGGCAGCATTGAGGCACCTACCCAATAAATGCTGGATAATGTTCCTGAGAAAGCGTGAAATGTGTGCAAACTGAGTTTACTGGATAGAGCTTCTCAAATGTTAAAAGCTAGTCTGAGAATCTTAGTTAAACACGGGCCTTGGTCTTATTTCTTGTGTCACAAGACAGACACACCGCAGGTCTGAGAGTCACTGTGTGGCTACCAGACTCTTGTGACAAAAGGCAGATCACACAGCTGCTGTCTGCTGGAGAGCCACGGGTGTTTCTTACTGACTGCAGTCTTTGTTTCTTCCTCTTCTGTTGTCATTTTCATCGTAATCCCTTTGGCTGGTAGATATGCGATCCATAGTTGTGGATTCTGGATTCTGATTCTAGAAATAAGATCGTGGTAACTGGTTACATTGTCTGGCTTCTAGCAACACACATGTGTGAGGGAACTTACTAGAATGTACTGGAGAAGGCAGGCAGGCTTCAGTGCTGTGTAACCTGTTCATCTTGATGGACCCAAGGTGAGGAGCAAACCTCTTCATCTCTTTAGATCGAGCTGTGCTGTTCCAGAAAGACCAGTTTCTAGGCTCTTGCGTGAGAGAAATCTGTAGAGGTGTGGCAGGTTGTCTCTGACATGGTCCCCTGGCATCACATCTGTGTGTCATGTCTGTGAGCTGACTGAGTCACAGGAGGGATGGCCTCATCACTTCTGTAACCTAAAGTCCTTATCCCTGGTCTGCTCACTGGATAGCATTCAGAGCCAGCCCTTTTTGGTCTTGAATGGCCACTCAGAATTTTCTAGGCCTCTGTGGAAATACACCTGCTTTCTTTCATACAGCAGCAGCTCTAGCTTGCTGCTTTCCTGCTCTTGCATGATGCATGCTGATGGCTCTGTTTTCTCGTGTTCCATCCCATAGGTCCTTCATTTAAAGCAAGCAGTTTGAAAGCAGATAAAAAGTTAGAATTTGTTCCCACAAACCTGCACATACAGCGGATGAGAGTTCAAGATGATGGAGGCTCAGGTACTTAATTTTCTGACCCTGTTGTTGAATTGTGTTCCACTCCTTTCTTTCTGTATACTTGGCCCCTGAATTGCCCTATATCTGGCTCATTTTTTCTCATATGCTCCATTGCTGGGCAGCAAGAGAAAACAACATGTTTGCACGCATGCACGCACACACACAGACCTTGGGGGGGGGCACAGACGTAAGCTCGCGCGCACACACATACACTGTACACAGATACACCCCCGCAGACCTTTGAAGAATTTCAATTACAGAGTCCAAACCTCTTCCTTATATATCTTCAGCTTCCTTTTGTTTTTATGGTAGAAAGTTACCCACCAGTGAGTCTTTCCCAGGAGGGGTAGAAGTGAGCATTTAAAGCCCAGGTGGCTTTAGGTGGCTTTACCTTTAGACACCAACTTTCCTACTGAGTAGTCCATGTTGGGTGCAGCAAGCCCCTTTTCAGCCTCTGGATGTCGGATCAGGGAGCCATAGGCTGTTTGCATGTGGGCTGTTGGGTCCCGGAGTGCTGTGCATCTTGCTGTAGCTGTCCTGTCCCAGGCCTGATCCCAGAGTAACGGAGGAAAGCTTTCTGTCACTCAGATCAGAACTATGACGTTGTCACTATCGGAGCCCCAGCAGCACATTGCCAAGGTTTTAAGTCAGGAGGTCTTCGAAAAAAGCTGCACAAGTTTGAAGAGACCAAGAAACAGTAAGTAAAGGAGGGTATTTGTGGTCCTTGCCCAGCTGTGTCTGATGTTTGTGGAGTTAAAATAAAGAATCCAAACAAAACCGCAAAAACATGCAGCCATCTGATCTGCTTCTGCGCGGCTGGAGGAGCTGCTATAGGGACCCTGTGCTATTGTGTGTGTGTGTGTGTGGCTGAGTGAGTGAGTGGCGAGGGCACCTAATCAATAGTCCAGTTCTTTCCATGTGAGCAGCACACAGAGTGGGCCCCTAGTGTGGCTCAGCTTCCTTCAGAATCTCTCGTCAGTTGGTGGAGCACTAGACTTGTAAGCCTCTGACGAGACTCTACTTTTAGGGATCATTTCTATGGTTTGTAAAGCCCCTGGCAGTCTGTGTCCTTTCCTAAAGGATAGTGGTAGCACCTATTCCCACTGCTGAAAGGACCTAGACGGTTGGTTGTGCAGTGCCAGATAGGCAGGGTGTGGAAAGGCCTCTCAGATGAAGCATTCCTTGGATCCCTTTCGATGTGTCACCTGGCAAAATGTAAATGGATCAAAGGGGTGTGAGTGTTGCGTGAAGTTCTTGGGTAGACTGTGAGGTGGAGGAAGTAGCATAGAGATCTCAGTTTCAGGAGACCGCTATGGTCTGAGTGTGTTTGGGCGACTGTGGAGCATGCATGTATGTAAGGTGAGGTAGAGGCAGGACTAGTCCAGTTATCCCAGGAGGGACAAGGTAGCAGGTGGGTTAGCAGAGAGCTCTTAAGGTGGGAGGGAGACAGGGTGTTACTGGAATGCCCCTGCAGACCGTGATCTTGAGTTGAAAGGAGGATGGTTTGGGAGACAGGAAACAGATCCAGGGAGCCCCAGAGGCTCCTATGTGGTGGCAGTAGAGGTAGGTGGAGGTGGGTGCTAGCGCAAGTGGGAGTTGATTGTACACCTGCCTGGTTCTGCTGCTGTGGCCAGAGTGAGGGTACTGCACAGCTGGATCAGGATGCTGGACAGGTCAGAGCAGTGGCCCGTCAGGGGCTGTCTGAGTCAGGAAGACAGGTCAGAGTGCCACTGGTGTGGGTGACGACTAAGCAGGGAGCAAGAAAGGACATCCTCAGAGGAAGGCCGGGCTCAGCAAAGCCCTTTCTGCATTCTAGTGAGGCAGTCAGTCTTGATTGTTCCCTACTGAGCAGACAAACTGGGGAGCCAGACTTCCTTGGCCATTCATGTCTGCAGTGCCCTAAGGAGTAGGAAGTGCAGAGCTTCCAGTGGCCATCGCAGTTCTTTCTGTGCAGGCAGCCTAAGGGTGTGTGTCTCGCCATTGCCTGAGCCTTGTGGAAAGAGTGAGTGTATGAGCTGAGGCGGACCAGTTCCCTGAGAGAGAAAGTCCATTCATCCTAGACCAGGAGGGGACACCTGGCGGTCCCTTGTCCCTGAAAGGTTGCTGTTTTGATGCCAGAGGACTTCACTTTTTAGCCTCAGGACTTACTTTCCCAGTGCCTCTTGTGGTCTCTCAGATGTATGATACAGATTCTACGTAACCGTACTGCTGTCAGAAACCCACTTCCCGACAGTGCGTGCTCTCTGAGCTTTCCTTTAAATGTGGATGTGCTGTGCCCTAGTAGGGTGTCCCTGGGGCTTGAGTACAGGCCAAAACTTGCTCCAGGGAATAAGAATTTGACTCATAATTTTGTTTATGCCCATAATCATAGCCTCAGCAAATTGCCTCTAAGTATTTTGAGAAAAAGAAAATCAGTCAGCCTTTAAATTTTGTTTTGCCTGTAGGATTTTGCTAACAATCGCTAATGCTTCGTTTTTGGTTTTTTTCTTTAGCAGTTTTGAGGAGTGTTGGTGAGTTTTTCTGTCTGTAGAGAGAGTGTATGTTGATTCTTGCTCTTGTGCAGAGAAAGCCTGTGCTGTTCTTCATCTGGGGTGGCTCCATCCCATTTGCTGCGTGGCTCTGAGTTACATGTCCTTAGGCAGAGCTCTCCCTTCCAGCTGCAATGTTCTTTGACAATGAATAGCCAGTCTGCAGCCTTCCTTTCCAAGCCGACAGCAGTTTACTCCTGCATTCAGTGAGACAGACAGATCCAGTTTGCCCCTCCCAGGATGCAGACGAGCCCATTCAGGGCCCTGGATGATTGAGTGCTACATTTGGCAGTACACCTTTACCCAGGGACCCACCTTGTTGATCCAGGCCCTTAAGAACCTTTTTCTCTCTTTTTTTTTTTTTTGTTCAACACATGGTAGGCAAAGCTTAATTCCTGGCTGCTACTCTCAGTTCTCTGATCTTCCAGATTTTCTCCCCAATATCTGACTCCAGGTCAGATGTTTATTAATTTTATTTATTAAGATTAATTAGATTAATGCTTCACTGCATTCCAACCATTTAAAATTTTTTTTTTTAATTTTGAGACAGAACTCAGTAAGTCCTTCCAAGCTGACCTTGAACTCATCCTGCAGCCAAGGTTTTTCTCAAACTTGTAATCCTCCTGCCTCAGCCTTTGGTAGCTGGGATTACAGATCTATGGCATCATGCCCAGTTCAGGGAGGCTCACTCTTTTTCATAGGATGAGGAGTCAAATCCCCAAGGGCCTGAGGTATTAGCAGTGAAAGTAAAACATGGAGAGCCACGGGCCTCACTGTCCCTTGGTAAGTTCCAACGCAGATGTTTTATGTGACCATGATCTAGAAAGTTCTTCAGGTTCCATCTTAACTGAAGACACCAGACCTTCCATATCTCAGGATGGGCTTGGTTACTACCGTGCTTTTACACTCTTCTCCCATGATTCCAATCTTTCCTAAGACAGGTGGGGACCTTCCCGCCTGGGAGCAAGGGGATACCCAAATCTGGGGGTGGAGGCTATTCCACAGGACTGTCAGCTGTGCATTGACAGCCTCACTCTTCATAGCCAGAGTTACTTTGCATGTTAGGTGCTCCACTTATACGTACATGGCATTCTTTGTTTAGCCCTTTGCCTCCACTGTGAGGAGGTACCGGTCAACAGATCTGGGGGAGGGGTTTAACTTGAGGCCATTGTCATGGGCCTTTTGCTGGAGGAGGTGGGAGCCCTGAAAATGACTAGAACAGAGATGTCCTTCTGCTGGAGGACTGTGTGTTACGAGGCAGTAGAGCTGCTACACCCCACCCATTGCCTCGGTGTGGCTCCTGATTTGGGAGCTGACTAAGCGCATGTACTTACGTGTTCGTGAAGTCCCCAAGAGCAGTTCTTGGAACTTGCCCATTCGTACCGTCACCACGCCCTTTCGTGTGTCAGTCCTACTATAACTTGCCTTCTCAGAGCACAGGGTGAGCGGGGGTGATGCACACCCGTCAGAGTGTGCAAGCCCATGGGCACACACAGCAGTACACCTACACACACAGCACATAGTTCATGTAGACTCTAAAGGTTGAGGACAAGGAAGAAGAGATTCTATTTTTAAATTCTTTTTGGAAATGTATTGCCAGGCCCTGATTGTCCCAAGCAGCAGCTATTCATTTGGGAGAGATTGCAGACTGGAAAGCAGCTCATGCTCACGGTGCTGTGGAATGCCTCTCGTGCCGCTCAGGCTCACCGCCATCTGCTGCATGGGCTTCTGGCAGACCCATCATTGTCCGTTGTGGTGTGTGGGCTTGTGGTGATGGTGTTTCTTTCTGGGGCAGTTTGGTTTGTGGTGTTTGCATGTTTACCCTGTAGTCCAGAAAGAGCAGTGGTGGTTTCTTTCTGACTTACTCCTGGGTCTCTCTGGAAAGGTCTCAGGCTTCTCTCGCCTCCAACAAGTTGGGTAGGATGTGGTGAGGGTGGGTCACTATTGTCCCTCATTCCTGGAACTCAAGGTCAGCCCTTCATTTCAGAAGGAAAGGTACAACATTCTGTCCAGAGCTCAGTGTTCTTAACTCCTAGGAGACCTCTGCATTGGGGACTTTTATGTCTCTTCCTTATTTTCTTAGGCATCCTCAGATGGTCTTAAAAATTAATAACGTTTGTTTGGTTGAGACCTGAGCTAAGAGAAATAAGCTTATCGTTGCCATCTTGGATGGCCACACGTTCTGACCCACCCATGAAGCTAGGGCATCTGAAGTTGGCCCCTCAGAGGCTCTTGATTATATTGGGCAGCAGCTGGCCTTGCACTTTGACGTCTTCTTTCCATATACATGTGCTGCTTGGTGGTGAGCAGCCAGGAGGGAGGAAGGACTGGGCTTTCAGAGCTGTTGAGGTGTTGGGCCTGCCTCTATTGGCAAGGACTCTACTTTCTCTTATTGAATGTTGTTGTCAACATAAGGACGTCCTGTAACAGGAGAAAGGAGTCCCAGTATTGAGAACTTGCTGTGGTTAATAAATATATGAGATAAAGATGTGGGTTTGCTCACAGGATGGCCAAATGAAGAAGCAAACATTAGAGTATGGTTTTTGGTTCTTTGTCTTTTTGCTTTGTTTTAAAATATAGTCCAACATCTATTACAGTGTGGTAATTTAATCCTTTCTGGTGTAAGCAGACCCCAGATCTCTACTGAAAGATTGCTTATAAGTTAATAGATGAAATTTCTAGATAATATCCCAAGATTGGGTAATTATTACAGTGATATTCCAATGTATTTATAGACATGTACATGCATGTGGTAAATATGCAGACATATACAGATACAAGTACACATAAAAGTCTTTGTCTTCTATGTGTATATTTCATACTTCTTAGATAAAAAGGATCTTTCAAGAGTGACCTTTACCCATCAGAGACTAAACTTTGGCAGGAAGATACCCCTTTATTTTAGGGTTAGTTGTGGGTGGGGTGGATGACTTTGGAGAGCCCCCTTAGGACCTGTTGTTCCTTTTAGTACGTCATCTAGCTGCCAGTCCATAATCTACATACCACAGGACATCATCCGAGCCAAGGAGATCATTGCCCAGATCAACACCCTGAAAACTCAAGTTAGCTACTACGCAGAACGACTCTCAAGGGCGGCCAAGGACAGGTCTGCCACTGGCCTTGAGAGGACTCTCGCCATCTTGGCAGACAAGGTAGGAGGGGCTGCCCAAATGCATGTGGGGTGGAGAGATTCCTTGGATTTCTAGAAACTACTAGACCACCTAGGGCCACTCAAGCATTCCTAGAGCTGGCCTTACGAGAGTAGCATTGTGATGACCTTAAAGGTTTCTCTTTTGTCCATTACCCACAAAGTTACTGGGAAGTTTGGGGATCTGCCCGTGGTCAGAGCCCAGGCTGTGATTCTCAGGTGTGACTTGAAGCCAGTGTGTTGATGTGTTTTCTAGCAAGTAAATCTTCGCATTCTTTTCTTGGGACTCACTGCAGACATTAGTGTCCTTAGTAACTTCCTAGTCAGCACCTATGTAGCAATTATTCAGACATAAGAAATGAACGATATAATCTTATTGGCTTATACGTAATTAATTTTAAAGAGTCTGTTTAACTGTAACTCAGTCCTGATTAAAAAGTGTATGCTGAATACTGCATACTATCAACTTCTGATAGATGGTGATCCTTCCTATTACTCCGTCTCTTTCCCTTCGCACACAGATTCTGATTACACCTCTCCACCCACTCCTGATTTGCTGGGCAGGAGCTCTTGTTCCTGCTCAGAACGTGTTATGTTCTTCACATGAGTTTTCACAGTATGAAGACAGAGCAGGACCACTAAGAAAGGAAGCTGTGGTTGTCAGCAGTAAAACTAGGAACGACAGAGCTCCTGTTGCAGTCTCCAAGACCAGAAGTGTGATGCCAAGAGTCCAATAGCTCAGAGCCTGGAACATTAAAAAATGCTTTAATAGTTGTACCAAAGTAATGTGTGACTTCTGGGGATTAGCCCGTGGGAGGCTGGGGCACATTCCACCATGTTGTCAAGGCTGGTGCCCCTTGCTCTAGTGAGCTGGGGTAAAAGGCAAACATAGCCAGAAAATGTCAGCTAGGATTCCTCAGCCCCTTCTCTTCTTTCTTGACCACTTCTGCGATAAACAGGTCTTAAATAGACCCCTGTGTCCTCTAGTCTCCCAGGGAATTCTTGCTGAGATTGCCCCTGCCAGGTCACATGCTGCCTTTGTCTTCAGGTACCCTAGAGAATGCTATCCTAGTAGGCTCTGTGGAACAGGATGGGTGGCAGAAAGCTTGGCCTTAGCCTGTTTTCTTCTCCAAGAGAAAGCATGCTTAGCAACCCTGGCTTGTGTGTACCCACAGACCCGACAGTTGGTCACTGTCTGTGACTGTAAGCTGCTGGCCAACTCCATCCATGGCTTGAATGCAGCACGGCCCGACTACATCGCTTCCAAGGCCTCCCCTACCTCTACTGAGGAGGAACAGGTGATGCTTCGGAATGACCAGGACACCCTCATGGCCAGGTGGGCAGGGAGGAGCAGCCGATCTTCCCTGCAGGTGGACTGGCATGAGGAGGAGTGGGTGAGTCTGCTGCCCCTGCCTGTGGCTCTGCTGCTGAACTCTATATAGAACTGCTGCCTGTGTCTTCCCTCACAAAGTGCCTAAAAGGCCAGCTCCTTTGTTGGCAAGCTCCAAGTCTGCTTCCCTGATGGCTCTAGGCCTCTTGATACTGAGATGTAGACTATTTCTAGACCATAGAGGGTATAAATTGTTCGTGATTGCGCTGGGAGCCTTGCCTCTCTCTCCTCAGCCCTTTGTTCATTCTATGCCTGTTAGGGCTCTTTGTGTCCAGATGTAGGCACTCAGGTGCTCAGGCTCCTACTGCCCCTGACATGTCACTTTACTGTCCCAGAGGTGGCCAGAGGACTGGCTCCTTGTCTCTTTAGGAGGGGACTCATGCTACAACTTGTCATTGTTGGGGCTTCTGCTCAGAGGGATCCTGTGAAGTACTGAATTATTAATCAGCAGCAAAGTGTTCCTCCAGCCCGGGCATCCTGTGGTCTGTGTGGGTTTCTGTAGCTCACTTCAGCCTGCCCTCTCCTCCTCCCAACTCCCCACCCCTGCCACCAGCTGTTTCCACTCCTGTCCATCAGAAGGAGACCTCAGTGTGTGGTGATTATAGGTGGCCTGCAGTGGAAGGAGGCCATATAGGAGCTCTTAGTGCCTGTGGCCTGTTGGCTGAGACTGGAAGGCTGTCTGTCTTCTGTAGAGTTGGCAGCCAATGTCTGCCAAGCTTTTAAGTCAGTGACCACAGGCGGCAAATTGTCTTTGAAAAACAAATCTGTTTTGAATGGTGATTTAGACATCATCAGGCGGGGTCTAGGGGAGAGATGGGGGTAGGCTGTGTTTTGTTCTTGTTTTTCTGTTGCTCAAATTGACCCAGACAATCTTGTTGGTTTTCAGGAGAAAGTGTGGCTGAATGTGGACAAGAGCCTGGAGTGCATCATCCAGCGGGTGGACAAGCTGCTGCAGAAGGAGCGTCTTCATGAGGAGGGCTGTGAGGACGTTTTCCCCTGTTCAGGCACCTGCTCCAGCAAGAAAGGTAACCGGGACAGCCAAGCCTACTGGATCAGACCGGAGGAACCCTTCTGTGACGCCCCCTCCTCGACATGCCCCTCCTCCATGCCCACTGCTGCATGCCATCCTCACCCAAGCTCACGTGCGTATGCATCCACACTTCCCATGCTGCCTCGACTTGTGCCTCATCACGTCTGTGTGTCCGTGTCTTTCAAGCAGACTACAGGGGAAGGCTGTCAGGCTATGCAGGGTGTCAGGGGGAGTCCACCAGCAGATAGGCAGGGTGGAGGTTCCTGTTGTCTTTCCATGCAGCTGGAGCCCACTGAATCTGCATCGCCACCATGGGCAGATTGTGCCCTCTTGGGCCACAATGTCATGTCTGTAAAGTCTTTTCAGGTTTGTAAGCCAACCTGAAAACCTGATGGGGGCTGGATGCAGATGTCTCTGTGGTGTAATTTGTGTTGTGTTGGGAATGGATAGACTGATAAAAAAAAAAGTGAGCTTTGTAGGATCGATGCTGGATGAGGGTGCTTGTGGCCTCACAGGCTCTTCTCATTGGCTGGAATACTCTTATCCAGAAGAAATAGGTTGCTGAAGGTCTCAGTCAGATGGTAGGGAAGTTAGACTGACCTGTTTGACCCCACTCTTAGAGGGGGACCTTGAGTGGAGAGCACACTTGAGAAAGGGACACAAGGCGTATTGAGTACTGCCCTCAAGACAGCTTGAAGGCTGAGGACTGATGTGTCTACAAACAATTGGATCCTTGTCCCTCCTCTTTCATGCTTCTCACCTTTTCTTTTGTAAGAGCTGAAGAAAACTTGGGTCAAGTCATCTGAGCCCTGGCTGCATACCAGCCTTCTCTTCCCTCTCCTTGGTGAACTTTAAACTGCAGTAAGGACACCCAAGATGTGCAGGGTTAGGGTTCGTGTGATGAGGACTCTGAAATTCTCACTTGACAGTGGCCATTGAAGGCAGAATCATGCGCCTTTGCCAGAGTTCCCCAGACATCCTTCATGTGTTGCGTGTCCTGTGCCTCCCGTCTGTCTTCATTGTGTCTAGGGCACTGTCCTACTTGAAGCTCTGTCTCGGCAGTGTCCACTTCATCTACTTTTCTGTCTGGGGGGATTACAGCTGTCACCTTTCCAAGCCTGTGACTGATCATCGAACTAGTTTGTGTCTGTTTTGTTCTCATTTTCCTGTTTACTTTTTTTCCCTCAAAGTTCATTACTTACTTCTCTTTAATCTTAACTTGTCTGTAGAACTGGGGATATAGTTATGTGGTAGATCCCCTTGTTGAAATAGGAGCGGCGGCAGGGCTGTGTCCCCAGCACCTGGCCGCCCGCATGGCTAGCTTATGCCCAGAAATAATTACACGGAAACTGTATTCTTTCAAACACTGCCTGGCCCGGCTAGTTCCAGCTTCTTATTGGCTAGCTCTTACATATTGTTCTAACCCATTTCTAATATTCTGTGTAGCCCACGAGCTGGCTTACCAG
>NW_026067903.1:5388130-5427801 GCF_014885135.2 Alexandromys fortis | reverse complement strand
TTTTTTTTTTTTTTTTTTTTTTTTTTTTTGGTTTTTCGAGACAGGGTTACTCTGTGGCTTTGGAGCCTGTCCTGGAACTAGCTCTGTAGACCAGGTTGGTCTCGAACTCACAGAGATCCGCCTGCCTCTGCCTCCTGAGTGCTGGGATTAAAGGCATGCGCCACCATCGCCCGGCATTGTATATGGTTTTGTTTGTAACTTTAAATAGTTTTTGCAGATAAGGAGGAAAAATGATGAGATGGTTTAGAATTTAGGAGCTAGTGTGTTGTGTGATCAGGCTGTCTGTCTTTGTGTCTCACTTGTCTGTGGTTCTTGTCCTAGTTAAGTTTCTACTGCTGTAATAAAGACCATGACCAAAAGCATCTCGGGGAAGAAAAGGTTTATTTGAGCTTAGAGCTTCTAGTCTGTCATCCAGGGAAGTCATGGCAGGAACTCATGCAGAGACCGTGGAGGGACACTCCTTGCTAGCTTGCTCAGCCTGCTTTCTTATACTGCCCAGGGGTGCTACCACCCAGAGTGGACTGGGCCCTCCCACATCAGTCCCTAATTAAGAACTTATGAGCTTGTCGACAGGCCAGCCTGGTGGGAACATTTTCTCAACAGCTGAATTGTTAGCCTGGGAGCTGTGTACACCCCAGCCTCGTGTAACCCCAAGGTCACATACTGAATTGTTAGCCTGGGAGCTGTGTACACCCCAGCCTCGTGTAACCCCAAGGTCACATACTGAATTGTTAGCCTGGGAGCTGTGTACACCCCAGCCTCGTGTAACCCCAAGGTCACATACTGAATTGTTAGCCTGGGAGCTGTGTACACCCCAGCCTCTTGCATTCCTGAGAGCACGTGCTGAAGTTTGCCAGTGAATAGGGAGAAAGTCCCTCATGGTCATCAAATCTCAAAGGACTCCATGACCTATGACCAGCTAGGAGCCACTGCTCCAAGAGTACCCGAGGGGCCTCCTTTTTCCTCTAGGGCTGGAAAGTATGTTTACCAAATGGAATTGTCCCCTAGTAAAGTACTTCCAGAGTGGACCCCCACCCCCACCCCGAGATGAGCACAGGTATTCATAAAGCAGGCTCCTAGACTCTCTCCCTCATTCGTGACTCTGAGTCTTGGAGGAGAGGTTATGGCGTGGTAAAAGTAAACAAACATAAAAACACATAGTTTTTCGAGGCTTGGGTTAGTTCTCATTAGCCAGATAGAGGCTAAAAATCTCTGGCCACATTATTTCACGCCCTTGAGTGTTCCTGGTCTCAGGGTATGAGTTCTGGCCAAAGAGGCCGAGCTCTTCAACTTACAGAAAGTCTTACATTTTCTTTCCCTCTCATCGGTTTATGAAGTGATATCCAAATACAATGAAGGAGGGACCCATACTCAGTCCTTCCTGACACCCCCTAAAGCGCATCCTGGCTAGTCCTGGGGATCTGAAACCTTCTCATGTCGGTTTCCCACAGACATCCTTTGAACCTAAGTTCAGACACAAAATGAAATCCAGTTTTACTCTTTTGATGCCTTTTCAAACTGTCTTTTCTCAGATGGCAAATCCATTTAACTAAGAATTTTACCATTTTGAAGGGAAATGTGAAATTAAAATGAGTACATCCCAGTAAGACTCAACAAAATTAGAATTAGAATCAAAATTGGTATTCTTTGAAGACCTTGAGGGACAGCCTAACTGGAGGGACAGCTCAGATGGAGGGGCAGTTCAGATGGAGGGACAGCCTAACTGGAGGGACAGCTCAGATGGAGGGGCAGTTCAGATGGAGGGACAGCCTAACTGGAGGGACAGCTCAGATGGAGGGACAGTTTAAATGGAGGGACAGCCCAGCTGGAGGGGGACAGTCTAGAGGAAGGTCAGCCCAGCTGGAGGGATGGCCTAAGTGGAGGAGTTTTCTAATTGGAGCCATCTTCCAACCACACAATGTTTACATTTAGTTGATTGGGTTTTAAAGATGGTATAATGTTCTTTTGGCATACTGGTTTGTCATTGGGCCTTACCAGTTTGGAGTGCAGCAGTAGATCTTGAACTCTGGATTCCCCAGTGAGTCAGGGCAGTGGGCTCCAGCGTTGACATGCAGACTTGCTTGGTCAGTGTGTCTCATTTGATGTTGTAAGCTAACATGGGCTCCATCTCTGCACCGTCATCAGTGTGGCATCTGTGGCATTGTGTGTGTTGGTTCACTCACCTTGAAGAACATTTTATGTTGAAGTGTTAGCAACATGGATGTTGACTCTGGTGAATCAGCGTTGTTCACCACTGAGAGGGCTCAGCTGCTCACAGCGGCAGGCATGCCCTTGGGTAGCTGAGTAAGAGGCCCCTGAGCCCAGGCCTCTTCTCTGAGACTGAGTTGCTCGTGTTTGAACTGTGTGCTGCTCCTTAATCATCCCTGTTGCCCTCCATTTCTGTGCAGATTGCAGCCCCCCTCCTGAAGAGTCCAGTCCAGGTACGTGGTTTCCGCTCAAGGCTCCTGCTGGTGTCCTTTAAATATTCAGGTAGTGCTTGTAGCTCAATTATCTAAGATTGTTTTGTGTTGGGAAAATACCTTAGGACTTCCTTTGTTTTGAGGCTTGGTAAGGGACCAGTGGGACTGAAGGAATTTGGCCTGAAACGGGAAGCTAGGCACATTGTGTTTTTCCTTCTGCATCCTAAAGCCTTTTCACATGATTTACCTCTGAGTGCACTGGGTTCTGAGGTAGGTGATCTGATTTAGAAAGCTACATGTTTGTGAATATTTCTTATACATTCACCTGAGCTTTTGCAGATAGCTCTGAAGGCGCAGTTGGATGGTTTGTATCCTCTGGGGATGTGGTGGTGTAGCATCCTCTGCTCAGCTTCTGGATGCAGCTTTAGAACTCCCGCCAGACATCAGTCCAGGCTTGGGTTGGGATTACTGCTAAAAATGAAATCTTTCTGCTACCTTTTTATGGAGAACCTAATGTCCCTGGTCCTAGCTCAGGGTTGGCTAACAATAGTCTTGAACTAAATCCTGGCCACAGCCTGCATTTGTAACAGTTTATTGTCTGTCACCTGGTGTTCTGAGTTAGTGCAGCAGAGACTTTTTGCCCTCCTTGTCTATAAAGACTCTATTGTGTAGGGTGTGCCAACCCCTCATCTAGTTCCTAATGAGCTACCTATATTTGGCTTGTGATTTCCTCACAGTATGCATGCGCCTCTCTTTGCCCAAACCGTTTTTTACTCTTAAAAAATTATCTGCATGATCAGTCCAATGATTTCCTATTTGTGAGTAGATATGAGGTGGAAAGACACCTGCTTTATATCTAGGGTACAGCAGACAATGGGTACAGGATTTATAGAGCCAGTTCTGCCCACTGACAGCATCCTGAGTCCACTTACTGTGGCCACCTGGCAGCAGTCGCAGAGCCTCACTGAAGTAGTATCTAGCTGGGCTCGTCACACCTTCCCAGTTTGCTCTCCGTCCCTTTTATAGTTCTCTCTCCCCAAACGTCTGGTGCTGCAGCCTTGAGTGGGTCTTAGATCCCAGTATCAGATAAACCCTCAGGGTCATGAACCTTAGTAGATGCACAGCTAACCTTGTACTGTACTTGCCTGCAAGTCTGGGACCATGGCCAGGAGTGAGGACCAGAAGGGGTGGCCTGTGAGCCTATGGCAGGAGCTCAGGGGCTCCTCTCCACTCTGGTTTCTGCCTGGCTTATAGAACTCTTCTGCTACTTGGGAAATATTGGTGGCTTTTCCACAGCTGATGTTAAGTGGACAAAAATGGTTCCCTGCCAGGAGTCCTGTACTGCATATTTAATCTCTATTAACACATACAATCCAGAGGGAAGGAGATTGCTTAGTGGGGAAAGTGCTTGCTTGTGTATTCATGAGGATCTGACTTCAGAGTCCCCAGCACCCAAGTGAAAAGCCAGGAGTGGCAGAGCATACCAGTAATCCCAGCACTGGGGAGGGAGGTGAAGACAGCAAGCCAGAGCTTGCTGGCTGGCCAGGAGCTTAGCCGGTTGGTGAGCATCAGGTTCACTGAGAGGCCCTATCTCAAAAAGTAAGATGGGAGTGACAGACATGTACACCAGACAACAATGTCTAGTCTTCACATGTGCATCTACGGGTTCACACCTACACATGAGCAGATGCATTCATATACTACATATACATAAAGTCACAAACATACAGACACACATACACTGTCTCTCATTCCCTGTTCATACTGATGAGTTAGTTAATTTAAAAAAACAAAAAACAAAAGCAGACTGTGGATTGGAAGAGCACTTGAAGTTATCCGAAGTGGTATGGAACATGGGCTGTCGAGGCAGCAAGCATGCATCACCGGTTAGCAGGTAGCTAAGGAGTTTACCCCGTCCCCAGAAGCCAAACAGCCACAGCACTTGGGACATTGCTTAGTCTACCTGATTTTAAAGAAATAATAATAATAATAAAGTAGTAAACTATTGTCTTTAGTTTTGAGGTAGCATGTTGAAAACTCTTTACCATCTTCCAGACATTTTTATTTGACAGGACTGGGTAGATACCATGTGCTGCCATTTAAATCAATTTGGCTTGGGATCTTTTTAAATTGTGAGTTTCTATTCATACTCAAAATACCTACTCCCCTCTAGCTCCTGCTGTCTCCTTGGCAGACGCAAGCTGGCTGCTGCAGATAATGGTTGAGAGTCAGTCATACAGGTGCCCGTTCTTAGAAGGGCTCTTAGCCTCTGTGTGGGTATGAAGAGAAGGCTATCAAACGCTGGACATGGTGGCTGGTGGCCTTGTCGGATACCGTCTGCCAAGATGGCACACTCACCCTCTTACAGTGTCATGTCACCCGTTTTCCAAGACAAGTCTTTTACTACCCTTTAGCCATTTCTTCTCTACCTTCTTTTCTAGTTTAGCAAATCAGTCATTCTTCTATGAGTTTCATTTCTGAAAAAAATGACTGAATTGAAAAATTCATATTGGGGAAACTTGGCTTAGTTAAAACAACTTAATATTTGATTATTTTCAGGTTAAAATGACCATGGTTATCTTATGAATTGTCTATGTATAAGAATTGGAAAAGCAAAGTAAAAATGACTGCATTTGATCTAAGCATTTCAATTCTTGCTGAAGAGCAGTATTTGGGGGACAGAGGGAGCTTGTTTATTGTTGTTGTTTTGTTTTTGCTTTTGCTTTTTGAGGTTGGATATTAGTATATAGTCCAGGCTAGCCATGAACTTGTCATCCTCCTGCCTCAGCCTCCCAGGCCCTGGGATTATAGGCATGCCCTACCATACCTGGCTTATGAAGAAGATTTTTACTGATTACTGTTCTTGCTCTACTCCCTGGTTTTCATTGGCCATTTTTGACAGACTGTTGACAGAGTTCTTCATAGAAACCAGAAACTGGAACTTGGTGTCTGAGGAGTTCAGAGGGAGAGGGAGGTCTGGGAGTCTATCTAGTGCTTCTCTCTTATTTCCCAAAAAGGCATCACATGGCTGAGGGGTCCAGGGCCTTGCCTGTGTTCCCCACTGCTCAGCTGCCAGGCCTGGAACTCATATTTTCCACTTCTCAGTCCAGTGTTCTTTGTCACTGTGTCATATTTGCTAAGACCTTTCTGCTAAATTTAAGCCTTTTTTCCATTACAGACATAACCCTGTCCACATGCACTGTGCATATCCATTTAGATTACTTCCAACCCTGGACTGTTCTGTGTACTGAGTCCACACTGGCCTGTCGCTGAGTGTGGGCAAGTTCCTCCACACATTCTTAGAGTTAAAGTGCTAGCCAGATGGCGAACGGGCAGGGCAGGTCTCCCTTCTCCCATGTGTGTGAAAGATTGAGGCTCCCTGGGTGCAGCTGCTGGTTTGAGGCTCCGCCACCTGCACTCCATCCCTTGATGTGCACTGCCGTGCGCTGCTTTGGAGTATGGCTTCACCCAGTAGGGATGTGCTGATGCCTGGTTTGGGATGTGACGTGTCTTTTTGATGTCTTCCCAAAAGGAAGGGAACAAAGGCAGCCCCAGAGCTGCCCCTAGCCTTGCTCTTCCCCTCCGAGGTTCTATTTATAAAGGGCTGTTTTGGTGCAGGGTCAGAGTCCCCTTACATTTCTGAAAGAAGACTAAGCTGGAACGGTGGGTCCAGAGGGGTGGCAGGAGCAGAGTTGGTACTTGGCTGTGAAAAGGGCCATGGCATGCCCCTGTCTGTGGGCGTTCCTTGTGGAGTAGAGGAACCCCATGCTGTGGAAGGAGATTGGCTCTTCTTGCACACAGAATCTTTTTGCGGTCATGTAACAACCCACAGAAGCTTCCTTTCTTGTTGTTTTCCTCAACTACCATAGTCTTGCTATTGAGGAAGGGGTCACTAGTGGTTTTAGGGTTTCTGGTGTATGTGGATGACACCAGAGTAGAACTGCTTCAGCTTACCGCAACAGTGCAGATGGAGGGACAGAGCAGAATTGACTCTGGGCAGAACTTAGTGCTACTTTTCCAGGCCGTGTGGTGGGGCAGGTAGGCTGAGAAGGTAGAGAGGGGATGAGGGGGCGAGAGAGGATGGGGAGGGGTAGGGAGCTTGCTGCTTTACATGACCTGGAAGCCTGTCTTTCGAATTCTAACACGCCCTTCACTCGTGCGCAGGTGAGTGGAGTGAGGCCCTTTATCCCCTGCTGACCACCCTCACAGATTGTGTGGCCATGATGAGTGACAAAGCCAAGAAGGCCATGGTCTTCCTGCTCATGCAGGACAGTGCCCCCACCATTGCCTCATACCTGAGCCTGCAGTACCGCCGTGACGTCGTCTTCTGCCAAACCGTAAGCCCCAGAGGAAATAAGGGAGGTCATGGGCACCTTCTACCCTAGGGAAAACAGACTCAGGCCTCCTGCCCTTCCACCTTTACTTGTGGAAACCACAGGTGGCCTTGTTTCCCCAACCTGTTGCTTTTGTGCTCACTTAGTAGAGCAGCACAGGAAGGAGACAACTTACTGATGACTGTTTGTCCTCCTGAAGAGCTAGCTCTGACAGGAAAGCCCAGAGGCAATGGCAAAGGCCTCTTTGTTGCCTTCTTCTTTTTCTCTCTAAGGGATGTGACCGAGGGCCACATGGGTGCTCGTCAGTGCAGTTGGAAGGGCAGGCACTCAAGTTCTGTGGCTTGTCACAGGGCTCCATCTAAAGATTTCAATTACCATTCAGTGGAGAGGTGAGATGACTCTCCCAAGTTGAAAGATGCCAGCAATGGAACTAATGATGTCAGTAGCTTGGTAGGGGGCTGGTGCTCTGTACTTCCCCCACTGATGCTGGGAAGCCTGTTTGATGCCACAGAAAACCTCCCTAAGGAAACTAGGCAGCTACATTCACTCTTCTTTCCAGGGTTGGTGTGGGTCTGAATAGATAGCCCTTTCCCTATGGGGAATTAATTCTAAGCTTCCAGAAAGTTTCAGTTCAGGAACACCCCCAAGCAGGTCATGTCGGAAGCTAAGCCCAAACCAAGCCCACCTTTGACAGATGTTGCAAGATTATGGTGTTTAGCACCCTCTCCACAGCCTTTGATTACTGTGGTCCCAGCCCCTAGCCCTTCCCTGAGGGGTAAGAGATGCTGCTGATGTTCCTGGAGCAATGGAAACAAAGGGACCAGGGCATGTGCTAGCTAGCTTCTGCTTGGGGTAAGAATGCCTGTTCTACACACTGTTCCTGTGCCTCCCCACAGCTGACAGCCCTCATCTGCGGCTTTATCATCAAGCTGAGAAACTGCCTGCACGATGACGGCTTCCTGCGGCAGCTCTATACCATCGGACTGCTGGCCCAGTTTGAAAGCCTCCTGAGCACCTATGGTGAGACCTCCAGCTTGGCCCAGGGCCACAAAGGTGGTTCCATTTGTGCCTCTACCCCTTCTTTCCAAATTGCAATGAGTCCAAACATCACCAAGATAGAAAACAAAAACCAGGTTATAATCCTGCAGTTCTGTATATTCCTCTTGGTTTGCAGGGGTGATGTTAAAAATATCTTGATGGTCTTCCTAGTGAGCATGGATGATAATTTGGGTTTCTTCTGAATTGCTCCCATCACTGCTCTCTGGTGCAGTGATAGCTGTACACTGAAGACATTGTAATTCTATGAGCTCCTTTCTTTAGCTGAGAAGAAGAGTTGCTGTGTCGAGGGGAAGGGATGGGCAGAAACTTAAAGCTGATTCCATATTGCCCCCCAGACTTGCTTCCCATTTATTTCTTCCAAGAAGATGAAAATGGACTATGTGACAAAAGTATTTTTTTTCATTTGGGGATTATAGGGTTTTTTTTTTTAATTATTATTACTATTTCTTTTTCTTATACTAACCCCGAAATTTGCCCTCCTCCCTTTCCTCCTGGTTCCTTCCCACTCCCTTCTCTCTCCTCCCAATTCATTTCTCCATTTCACTTCAGAAAAGGGCAGGCCTCCGAGGGATGTCAATCAAACATGACATACCAGGTTGCAGTAAGAGCAGGCCCCTCCCCCACATATTTAGTCTGGATGGGTCAACCCAGTAGGAGGAAAAGAGTTCCAAAAACAGGCAAAAGAGTCAGGAATAGCTCCTGCTCCCACCATTGGGAGCTCTACAAGAAGACCAAACTACACAACCATAGCATAGATGCAGAGGAACTAGGCAGACCCATACAGACTCCCTGGTTGCTGGTTCAGTCTCTGTGGGCCCCTATGAGCCCTGTTTGGTTGATTCTGTGGTCTGTGTTCTTGTGGTATCCTTGACCCCTCTGGCTCCTCCCCCTTTGCCACGGGATTCCCTGAGCTCCACCTAATGTTTGGCTGTGGGTCTCTGTATCTGTTTTCATCAATTGCTGGATGAAGCCTCTCTGATGACAATTGGGCTCAGCATCAATGATAATTGGGCTCAGCATCAATGACAATTGGGCTCAGCATCAATCTATTAAAGAATCATTTCATTGTTGTTGGTCATAGTGTTTTTGTTTTTGTTTTTTGGATTTTTCTAGACAGGGTTTCTTTGAACTCACAGAGATCTGCCTGCCTCTGCCTCCCAAGTGCTGGGATTAAAGGCGTGCGCCACCCCCACCCGGCTGGTCATAGTGTTTTTTTTTTTTTTTCCAATCAAGTTTGGTTCTATCCTAGGTCTCTAGGTCCTGGCCCTCCAGACAGTGTCAAGAGTAGGCTTCCTCCTGTGGCATGGGTCCAGCTGAACCAGTCATTGGTTGATCACTCCCACAATTTCTGCACCACCCAGTACATCTTGTAGGCAAATTTGTAGGTCAAAGATTTTGTGGCTGGGTTGGTGCTCCAGTCCCTCCACTGGAAGTCTTTCCTGGCTTTAGGAGATGGGCATATCCATATTCAGACACCATATCACCCATTACTAGGAGTCTTAGCGAGGGTCACACTTACAGATTCCAGGGAGTTTCCACTGCACTAGGTGTCTATCTTGTTTGCAAAATTCCCAATTCCAGTTGTCTCTCCTAGAACTCTCTCTCCCCATTCTCCCCTAACTGATCCCTTCTGTTCTTGTCCCTGCCTGCCCCAGGCCACCTGAGATAGTTCTTCTATTTCTCCTCTGGGAGATCCCTGTGTCCCTCCCTTGAGCCTGCCTTGTTCCTGTGCCAGTGTATTCAAGGCCAGGTTCAGTGTATCTGGTTTTATGTTGGGGTCTTTGATCCACTTGATTTTTGTGCAGAGTGATAAATATGAATCTATTTGCATTCTTCTTCTAATAGCCATACCACCCTGAATACACCCAGTCTCACCAGATTATGGGTTTTTGATGAGGTATCCAGCCATGTCTGGTGGACAAATTTACTACAACAAAGCAGTTTTACTGTTTTTCTTTTCATCCTTGAAGAGCTGGCATGGCTTTTTGAGGTTCCATGCACAAAAAGTTTGAGAAGGATGGAGACCAATCCCCCACCTACATTTGCAATGTTGTTATGTGGTCAGTAGCGGATCTCTCACGGAGCACTGTGTCGGGAACGGGGCTCAGAGAGTGCCTCCCATCCGTGCCCTTAACCCTCTGCTCACAACTGCCCTGGGAGAGTAGCAGGCCTTGACATCACCCTTCTCTCTTATCAACTCCTCTCAGGAGAGGAGTTGGCCATGTTGGAGGACATGAGCCTTGGAATCATGGACTTGAGGAACGTGACCTTTAAAGTCACCCAGGCCACTTCGAACACATCAGCTGACATGCTGCCAGTCATCACAGGAAACCGGTAAACAATCATGTGTTAAACACTCCAGTCAACAGCAGTGTGGCTAATTTGTGTGTGTCTCAGGACACAGGACATAGTCTGCCTTGCGCTTTGCTTTGCTTTTATTTCATTTTATTTTATTTTATTCTATTTTACTCTTTTAAAACATGGCATACAGCCCTCCCCCTACCCATGTCAGCTTCATAATTTCTCCTTAAAGGTGTGGGTGGGCACTTGAGCCACACTGGCCAGAGTCTAACCCATGGCTCTGGAGTATGCTTTGGGTCTGTCCCCTACTCTCAGTGTCCTACCTCACCCCTACTTTTCCTCTCTTCTCTAGTGATGGCTTTAATGTGCGAATCCCCCTGCCAGGACCACTGTTTGACTCCCTGCCCCGAGAGATCCAGAGTGGCATGCTGCTGCGGGTGCAGCCAGTCCTCTTCAACGTGGGCATCAATGAGCAACAGACACTGGCTGAGAGGTGTGTGCCATTCTCCTGGTGCCTTTGCAGCTGTGTGTTTAGTGTCCGTGGAGCTGTGGGTGTGGGCTCCCCTCAGCTTGGGAAATACACAGTGGTTGCTGGGAGATGTTGTACGACGTTTAGTAGAACAGGGCATGATCAGATGTGCATGCTAATTAGGTCATATTGCTGCCCATGGGTAGAAAGGAGTCAAGGGAAACATGAGATCGTTGCTGAAGAGACTGGATCACAGGGCAATGCCATGGATCTGAAAGGTAGAGCATGGTGTAGTGTTCTGAGAAGGGGAATCAGTAGACTGAGGTCCTAGGCTTCTAGATTAGACAAGTGGGTTGGTGCCTTGCAGGACAATGGGGAAGGCTGTGTTTTGAGCAGATGGTGCCTGGGCTCGGGCTGAAGCACCAGCATAAGAAACAGAGCTCTCCCAAGGCAAGAGCTAGAAGAATCTAGTTTGAGGAGAGTGGGCCTTTTGTGGGAGCTACAGATGTCCCAGGAGAGAGAGTGACGTTCCCTGCATCCAGCTGCTGTTAGGCAGTTTCTGGAAAGGACTGAGACAAGTCCAGGTGCAGTGAGCAGACGGGGTAGAGGAGGGGAATGTACATGTTGGGTGGAGTCGAGGAGGGGGCAGCTTTGGCTTGGTTTGCTTGCTTGCTCCGGCAGCACACTTGTAAGTTTGTTTTGCTTCTGAGATGAAGGGAGACTGCACAGAATGGAAAGATGCCTCCTTCCCCAAGGGATGGCTGCCATATGCCTGCTAGACACAAGTGTGGGTACCAGGGTGAACTGTCTGAGGCTAATGCTGGTATGGCATAGAGCAGGGGGGTGGTGGACTGCGCTCAGGGCTCAGGTCTCAGATTGCACAACTGCAGGGCTCTTCTCCCTCCCCCCCTTCTTTTTAACTGTTCACCACCTTCCTTGCAGGTAGCATCCATTGCTTACCTCATGTATTTGGTATAGTCATTCTTGCAACATTAGTGGGCATAGGTCAAACCCACTTGATGAGGAAAGAGCAAAGGCCCCAGCTCAGCCCAGAGGGACAGTTAGCATTCACACAGAAGAGGGTGACTTCAGATCCCAGCATAATCTCCTTATTCCTGGCTCTCCCATTGCTGTACTCTTTCCTGGGTGCCTTTGAGGCAGGAAGACATGAGGACTGTAAGCTGAGAGCCTGTGACACTCAATGGACCTTCCAGTCTCTGAGCCTCATGCTTTTGGCCACTTTTTGTTGCTGTGACAAAATACCTATAAAAAGATTTAAAACTTAAGAAGTAAAGGTTTATTTTGGCTGTGGTTGCTGGTTCCATTGCTCCCCAGCCTGTGCATGGCAAGACTGGAGATCATGGAGTAGAGCTCATATGGTAGGCAGAGTAGCTCAGCCCATGTGCCTGAGACAGGAAGGGTCAGAAGACAAGGCTGACCCTTCCAAGACATGCCCAGTGTCTGTTTCCTCCAACTAGGCCCTAGCTCCTAATAAAGCATTTCTTGGAAACTTAGCAGTGAGTCATCAAGATTCAGTCACTCTCGCTGGTGCCCAGAGCCCAAGCCTTCGGCATGTAAACTTGCATGGGGAGACTGCTTACCAAACTGCAGCAAGTGCGGATGCTGAACCAGTGTCCTCTTAGGCACATCACTCTTAGGCGTACCTGTAGTGAGTTACAGTAGCTTCTGCTTGTGAAATCTGTCCCCGGTGCTGTAGGGATGGCTTCATCCTCAGGAAGGAGAAAGAGACTTGGGGTTTGGACTTCAGGTTTTCTGCTTGGGAGAACCAATCCTCATAGATTTCTTGTAGCTTTCAATTTGTTAGAGGAAGATGGCATGGCCCTTCTGCTGATGTCTGATTCTCTCCAAGGTTTGGAGACACATCCTTACAAGAAGTCATCAACATAGAGAGTTTGGTGCGGTTAAATTCCTACTTTGAGCAGTTCAAGGAGGTTTTGCCGGAGGACTGTGAGTATTCCTGCACTCCTGACAGGTTCTCCACTGCTTGTGTGGTCTTCATTTTAGATGCTTGAGCTCCAGCCCTCTGCTCTCTGGTCTGGATGCTGCCTAGTGCATTGTACTGCAGCAGTGTGACATCCATGTGTGTGCACAGAGCCTACATGGATAGATTCTCCACCCTCACATATGTACATGGCATCCCGTTCATCTGGCTTGCGTCCCACCAGAAAAGCTTCCCCAGTGCTGCAGTCCCTGCTTCCCTCTTCTGCAGCTGTTGCTCTTCTGCCATATATGGCATAGCATCTTCTGCCACCATGTTCTGCTTCTCACTGGTTCTTGCTGTGGAAGACTGTGTGCGTCTTCTGGGAGCACCAGGGGTTCTTGGAGGCAGTCCAGGGGTTCTGCATGAGCTATCTGTGAGTTTCTGTCCCTAGCAGAAAAGACACTTCATATGAGTGTTCATGGGCAGGATGACCCTGCCATAGTCCCCCAGAGCAGTGGAATTCCATGATGCACTCATGTATGGTTCTCTGTTCTCCATGTGAGGACATGTCAGAGAGGGTTCAGGCAGCCACAGTACTCAGGAAGCCCAGCGCTGCTCAGTATTGACTGGGGATGTAAGCAGGCTTCCCTCGCATTCTCTTAGAAGGTGACAGGGACCCTAGACTTGAGAAGTGATGTGAGACGACAGTGTGAGAGCATTGCAGGGTCTGATGAGCCAGGCACCAGGCCAGTGCCCTGCACGCTGTCCCATGTGCACTGTTTTGAGCCATAAGGAGTCAACGTTAGTCTGTGTGTCCAAGGAAAGGAAAGGTTGCCTGAAACCTATATTCGTAGTCAGTTAAGAAGGACCCAGGAGAAGACATTGGCATTCATTTGGCTGTGCTCATTTGGGAAACAGGAAGAAGCTGCCTCTGCTTGGGCTCCCTAGTGTGCTGGTTAGACTAGTGGAGGGGACACTGACCCTCACCTGCTGCTGATAGGGCATGGTCAGGGGAGGAGGCACACTGTAAGGTTCTGACTGAAGCCCTCAAGCCATCAGTCTGAGAACTTTAAAGCATATTGGCCTTAAGTATATGGATCCTTTCATAGTGTCTTAGTCAGGGGTTCTGTTGCTGTGATAAAACACCATGACCGAAAACAGCTTGGGGAAAAGGGTTGTTTCAGCTTACACTTCCACATCATAGTCCACCATCAAAGGAAGTTAGGGTAGGCCCTCAAGGCAGGAACCCGGAGATAGGAGGCAATGCAGAGGCCACGGAGGAGGAGCCTACTGTTCCCCATGACTTGCTCACCCCGCTTTCTTATAGAATTCAGCCAGGGGTGACCACTAGCCAGGGGTTAAATCACCCATAGTGGGGTGGGCCTCCCACATCAACATCAATAACCAGTAAGACAAAGGCCAGTCTGGCAGAGGCGTTTTCTCAATTGCGGTTCTCTCTTCCAAAACAACTCTGGCCGGTGTCATGTTGACATAAAATTCTCCAGTACCCCTCATAATACCTTCAGAAATGGTTGCCTTGTCTTTGATTTTTTTTTTTTCTGTCCCAGGTTTCTTGGGTGAAGCAATATGACATGGGGGCTGAAGAGGTCCTGCAAAGGCCTGGAAAATTCCATAGTGAAGAAGGGTTGCTGTTAGGATTAGTGGGGTTAGGGATCCCTGGTCCATTCAAAAATTCTTCCTTCAAGTGTAAGTTGTGGTCCCTCATAGGAGGCTGCCCTTGACTCTCCCAAGGTTTCTGTCCACTCCCTAGTCAAGACCCATTGTTCCAAGCACCCTGCATTCCTGATGTGGGTTTGGAAACCAGGCAGCTCACCCTCACTTCTTGCTCACTTTGCCCCTTAGATGACATCCCCCTCTCCTGCCCCTTTGGAAAACCAATAAAAGATAAAAGTCACTGCCCTTTGATGGTGGCCATAATAGCTGTGGAGGAAATTCAAGGATCAGCATCCTGGTAGCCATATTCAAATCCGCAGTCACCTTCCTCCCATACCTGCTGTGAAGCAGGAAAATACTTCCTCAGCAGAAGTGTCTTTGAATGGATCCCCTCTGCCATGGACTCCTCCTCTCTTCCAGGTCTACCTCGATCTCGGAGTCAGACCTGCCTGCCAGAGCTGCTGCGGTTTCTAGGACAGAACGTCCATGCACGCAAGAATAAGAATGTGGACATCCTCTGGCAAGCTGCTGAGGTACTTGTCATGGTGCAGAAGAGTTACGGTGTCCTTCCAACAGCCACCTTAGCAAAGACAGGCAGGTCAAAACCCCAACCAGGGAGGAGAGCACAGATCCCTCCAACCACAGGACACAAGGAACGGTCCCTGCGTAGGTTCAGGGATGCTGGAAAGACACTGAGCATCATTGCCCAGGTGTTTGTTCTTATTGGCTGCCTGCATTTCCATAAGAGACATGGGGTCTGTCTGATGTGTTGCCTCTTAAGAAGAAGCCTGAACAGTCATTTGATCCCTGCTGACACTTTGTGAGGTTCATAGGGAGTCTGTGGCTACCTCTCAAAGCTCCTTATAGAATTCTTTTTTTTTTCCTCTTCTTCCTTTTTTGGGTTTCGGTTTTGGTTTTTCGGGACAGGGTTTCTCTGTGTAACTGCCCTGGCTGTCCTGGAACTTACTTTATAGACCAGACTGGCCCCAACTCACAAAGATCTGTCTGCCTCTGCATCCCAAGTACTAGGAGTAAAGGCGTGAGCCATTACTACCTGGCCCTTATAGAATTCTTACTCTGCACTGCCACCCAGACCTCACTGCCCCAGCACCTGCGCAGCTGGTATTTCCTCAGAACTTCAGTCACAGAACTCCAGATCTCCACTAAAAGCTGGGGTATCTGAACTCATCTGCCTCTCATATCACAGTATGTCCTGACCAATCCCAAGATGTGGGACTAATGGCAAACCCATGACATTCTACCTCACTGCCTGGCCCTAGGAGGACCTGTGAGTGGCATGTGTCCCCTGGCTGGGTTATCCTCATTCCTTGGGCTGGATGTGCCAAGGCCCAGGCATGACTTAGAAGGGATAGCTGATAAGGGTTAGTGCAAAACAGTGATGCCCAAAAGTCTCTAGAAGGAATGTTCCTTGAGAGAATATACAAGGGACAGTTCCCCTGAGGGATGGGGATGCAAGATGGGCAGAGATGAAGTCAGGTTCCTCAGGTAGCAGGGCCCTCCAAGAACTCATTTGGAGCTAACTTAGGTTCTGATACCAACTCAGCAGGACACAGAGTTGGGGAGCGATGCAGTCAGACTAGGACTAGGCCTGAAGTTACTAGTGCTAGTTAGTGCTCCTGCCAGACCTGTGGAGTGCCGCCTCCCCTTGAGGGTGTTGCCTTTCTGCTGGCTTTTCTCTCCTTAGAAGAATCCATTTCCTGTTGGCAGGTCTGTCGCCGCCTTAATGGGGTCCGATTCACCAGCTGCAAGAGTGCCAAGGACCGCACAGCCATGTCAGTGACACTGGAGCAGTGCCTGATCCTGCAGCATGAGCACGGCATGGCCCCTCAGGTCTTCACACAAGCCCTGGAGTGCATGCGCAGGTGAGTGAGGGCTCCTGTCAGGCTGCACCTGCCCAGCCACCTGCGCTCCCTTTGCTGTGTAAACTGCAGATGAGCCCATAACCCTGAGTTTGACCATTGCTCCAACTACTGATCCTGTCAAACTCAGGTGGTATTCTCTTAGAAGGCCAGGAGGACAGCCAGCACTCTTTGAACAGAACTGCGCTGACCCCAGAGAGTGGTGGGCAGGCTGGGGATCAGACAGTTCAGTAAGGATGGGGAGCCACGCTTGCTCAGCAGGCAGCTGCTTTTACATAGTGTATGTGTGGGTTGTATACCCCCAACACCAGTGAAGGAACCGTGTCTGCAGGTTGCACTGGTTTGCTCTGCTACCTCTCTAGTAGTGGACGAGTTTGCTCTCTTGAGCCGAATGCCCAGTGAATGTTTCATGGCGACGGCTGTCTGTGTCCCCTGGCCACCTCCCCCTAATGATGTCCTGATTCTGAGACAGCAGATGTGTTAGCAGAATGAAACCCAGAGTTCAGATTGTCCTCTGTTGATGGATGCCTTGTTTCAAGCACTGCTGGGAAGCTCCCTACCTCGCATACCAAAAGAAAGGATAAGAAACCTGGTTTTCCTGTCTCCTTTGATGTAGTCACCAATGCTGTTAAAGTCTTGTTTCCAACGGTCACTTCTACTGAATGTTCTGTATCATTTGTCCTCTCACCAAATTCTTTAAAGTGTTCAATTCTCTTATCCTTTCTATATGTTTCTGCCATTTGACCTTCTCACAATGCACAGAGTGATGCCCAAGCTCATGCCTCTTGATAGCAGCACAAATGGCATCATTCCGTTCCTGTTTTGTCTCCAGGTTCATTTAAAACCCTCTGTAACTGTTCCTAGCACTCCATGCCTCTGTCCTCGGTAATGGAAAAGCCATGGAGTCTTGGAGTCATGACGGGTCTGTATTCAGAGTCTCGGTACCCTTTGAGCGTCTATACCAAATGTGATCCTGGTTCTGAGTGGAACAGCTATTCTGTGCCCCATTGTGCAGTAGGGGGAAAGGCTGATCTAGAGAACCACAGATGTCTACCACTGAGGAAGTGAGGATGACCCAGACAGCAAAGGCTGGCACCAGGGTCCTAGGGACTACCTCCAATTGTGCCCCCCACTATATCCCAATAATAATGCAATAAACTATGTCCCTATCAATAGATTAATCCATTGGTAAAAGCAGAGTCCTCAGGTCCCAATTCCCTCTCAGTGGGGCCCACTAGCTGGGGCCCATATCTTCAGCAGGTGAGTTCTAATCTGTTTAGCAGCCACAATCTCTTTAGCCAGCTTTACCTGTGCCTCATTCTGGGAAAATCTGAAAGTTTTCAAACCTTTTAGCTCTGCTTTTTGTTCCTAGTTCTTACCATTAATCTGGCCAGCAACACCCGTACACCAGCTTGAATAATGGGCTGCTGGGACTCCTTCTGACAGATTGTTTATACCATCCACGGGACAAGGGCAAAATAGAGAAATTCTTTGCCAGAATGTAATGTGGATGGCCTCTAGTCTGGCTTCCAGTTGAGTCTGTTCCCATCTGAAAGAAACCCCGTGAACAAAATCTTTACTTTCCCCATTTTGTTTGACATACTGGACATTTGAACCTCTGAGTTACCCACTGAACTCTGCTTACAGCATCCTAAGGGTTTATAGGCTGTTTCTCCAGACTCTTCTGAGTTCCTCCTGCAAGCCAGTTCCAAAGGCTTCTGAGTCTGATGATCCAGTATAGTCACAGTACCCCACTTCTCCAATAACAAACGTGTATTGGTCAGTGTCCCATTGCAGTGATGGCACACTTGGGAAAGGAGCAGAAGGGAGGAGGATTTGGCTCATAGTTGGAGAGGTTCAGCAAGTTTGTTTCTTGACTGTGGTAAGGCAGAGTATCCTAGCCGAAGGGCATGGCAGCGCATGGTTGCTCACTTCACAGTAAGCAGAACCCAGAGTGACAGAGACTGGACAAGATGCACCTTTTAAAGACACATACCTTTGCCCTTGCTCCAGTAAACGAGCTCCCATCCATGTTCTGGTCAGAAGCTCTAACTAAACTCAGTGAGCCACACACAAAGGAGCATGGAAGGAGGGGTGAGACTTGTCGAGAAGGGTTCCCACAGGAAGAGGGATGGGGTTGAATAAATGTGTGAAACTATCTCAGCAAACGTAAGATAACGTAAGGCTGTTGAGATGGCTCAGTGGGTAAAGGAGCTTGCCCCCAAGCATGATGACCCAAGTTGATCACTGGGACCCACATGGTGAGAACCAACTCCTGCCGTCATATGTGCCCCCCACATATGCGCCTGGCGCACATGCACAATGTAATTTAAAAGATTTTAAAGACACATACTCTACTGTCCTACACCCTCCAACCAGGCCCCGTCTTCCACAGTTACCACCTCCCAATCTATTAGTTTACTGATGAAGGCCAAGCCCTTGCCAGCCACTTCACAGATTCCCGTCTTTTGAACACTGCTTGTACTGGGACCCATGACTCCATTAACACATTACCCTTTGGTGGAGGAACACGTCATAGCTAGACTGTAACTTCACATTTGACACGTCATTCTTTAGGTTAATAGTCCCACGTCTTTGTAGAGCTCTAGCAGTTTGAATACAGGTTAGTAAGTTGCACTTGCTCAGTGTCCTGGAGTGTCTTTCCTGTCACCATTGTCTGCTCAGAGGCTCTTAGAGTTGTTTTCTTTACTGTTTATGGACCCCATGACCAACCGTGAGCAAAGAATGTCCTTCTTCCTAGGAAATGAGCATATTCCCTGCTCTCTTTCTCTGCCTTCACCCACTCCCTCTCTGTAGCCACAGCATTTCCTAGGATCTAAAATGGCTACAGCAGGCATACTTTAGTTGGGTGGTTATTTTCTACAGCCATTAGTACAAAACAAAGCCTCTGCCTGTCCCACTAGCCTCAGCATAGCGACTGTGCTCGCCACTGCCCTCTGCCGACCCTGAATGCCCTGGGCCCTCGCTGCAGGCCTTTGTTCTCAGGTGACACAATTGCACTCAACTTCTGTTTTCTGGATTCGCCCATGTGGTGAAGACAGGTTCTGTTAGTTATCTGCAAGCCCTGTGGCTACAGTGGCAGCCAGCACGGCAGCACACCGAGAGCCCTAACGAAGGCAGCGGTGGACCCCAGCAGTTTCATTGAGTACATGGTGCAATTGTCTCTCATGCTTTCTCACAGTGTCTTGTCAGATGAGAGAGTAGAATGTACAGTGGGAACAGAGCTGATGTGCTGACTCTTGGAGGTGTGTGCACACACAGAGGCACATAATGCATGTGGAAATAATAACAATAATAATTGATCTGTAGTGGTACAAGATGAATTCTTGTACCAGGACCCATTTCAAGTCCCCAGTGTATAGGAACATGAGGTTGGGTCTAGATTCACATACTCAATTCCTGTAAGCCATGTGGGCTGAGCCTAGCACCCCTCTGGCTTTGTACTGAGGATAATGGCACAGGTAGAGGTGGCCTTCTATCCCACGTTAGGAACTGAAGTCCTCCTGGACAGCCACAGTGACCCACCAGGCAACCCTGGCAGACATGGTAATCATCCGTCAGTGCTTGCCAGCTTGCACAGTGTCCCCTTTCAGAAAAGCCTGTTCCAGCAGGGCCAGTCCTGAGCTTAGGGCTTGCAGAAAGCCAGGCAGAACACAGCTGCAGGAGGCGTCTTGAGCCCCTGCCTACCCATCTGCAGCTGTTCTTTCAGAGTGCCTGCCATGCCCTGAGACCGGGTTAGTGCTGCTGTTTGCTAGCGAGGAAGGATGTGGTCCTCAGCCATGTGGTTCTGGATACCATCCCACCTCAGTGTCCTTCACATTTTTGGTACTGGGTCTTGATCCCAGGACCTAGTGTCTTCTAGCATAGTTACCACTGAACTACACTCAGCCTCCAGAATACTCTTCCTTTAGGATTAAAATAAGGAAAAAAATCCCAAATTTCCAATGTGAATTGGGTTGACTCGGTTTCGAGGGATCATCTAGAACAGTGTCTTACCGAGGTGGAGACAAGTTCGCTACACCCCTCCATTGCTCAAACTGAGACTTGAGGCAGGTCGGGGAGGACGCTGCCCTGGATTGACACCCAGGTAAATGAGTTGTGTCTGTGTGACTGATCAAGAATCAGCTTCGTACCCACCGCTGTTCTCCCCGTCACCTAGGCATCTGTGAGAAGGTCAAACCCCATGGTTCTTCATGTTCAGCTTGCTTCTCAGAAACGCCCGTCGCAGCATGTGGGGCATGACGGGCGGCATGGAGCTGTGCGTGGCCAGTTGAGAGAGGGTGAACATGAAAACCATCCTTTCAGCTACATGTGTTAATTTTGGTAGACTACAGTATTTCTTTCTTATTTTTCACTTCTCTTTCTCTCCTTTTTTTCCTGTAACTGTGCTGGTTTTATTTTGGTCTTTTGTTCACACCCTTCTCTGCATTTTATTTTTCTTTCTGTTGTGGTTCATTCCATTTTTTTTTTCAATCTTACCTTTTGGTTTTCCTTTCTCCCCATACTTTTTGGGTAAAACCCATGGCATGTGTCTGTCTTTTTGTTTTGTTTTGTTTATTTCTTTCCTTCCCCCTTTTCTTTTCCTTTCTCCCAACTTTTTCCTTTTCACAGCATTGGAACACGGGAGGTAGTCACCCAGAAGAACTTGAGCGGCCTGGTGCCCATCCGAGACTTAAGGCTAGACCCCAGCCTCCTTTGCTCTATTCCTTTATTAGCTCTGAGCCCCAATTTACTGATTGTGTGGCTCTTCCTGAGCATAGCATACCTGGTGACCAAATTACGCTGCAAATAAATATTATTATAAAAATTAATTAGTCACAAGACAGACAAAAGTGCCCGAATATGTCCAGCCACCGTGTACCAAACTGGACAGAAGGAAGGTGTCAAAGCGAGGTCTGCCAAGAAATATCTCATGCCTTACAGTTTGATGTTCTGTTCTTCTGAACTGTAAATACCTGCCAAATTCTTTGATCGAGAGGACTTGTTCATTTTGATTGTGTAGTGTCTTCAGTGCTTGTAACATGTTCTTCTGGTGCCTGTGACTGCATTATTTAGCTGGCCTGGAATTACTTGTACCAAATATCCGACCTTCTGATGTATAACTATTTATTACCTGTACATCTTGTGTGCCCTGCTCCAAGAGAAAGGGATGCTGTCTGAAAAGAGTTTGTATATTTGATACTATCCCTCAAGTGTATCGCTAACCTTCCTTGCCTTTTGAAGAAATCAACAAGAAAAAGATGCTTTATCGGTTTATCTAGATACCCCTGTTTAGTAGGACTGGGCTTCCTATTTTCCTTTCAAAGCGTAGTCCTGAGATTGCAATAGCAAACAGTTTGTAGAGTCATACTTCCTCGCTTCCAGTTATTCCCACTTGGTGACGGCACAGCTGTGGATACAGGAGCACATCCACCAAGTCCAGCACACAGACTTTACATCTTGCACGTGACTTCAGGGTTGCTCTTAATATACACAGTAGCAAGAGTTACATACTTTTTCTTGAAATAATTTTTTTAATTTAAAAACTGTATATTTTCCAGGACAGGCTCCAAAACTACAGAGAAACCCTGTCTCGAAAAAAAAAAAAAAACTGTATATTTTATTCCAGATGAAGTCTAGATATCTTTTTTCTTTAATAATACAATAAGATTAATAATGAACAAAAAAAACAAAGAAAATGTTTTTTAAAAAAATGAAGCTTAAATTTTGGCAGTTGTGAGAGAGCTGTGAAAATGGGAGATAACTGTGGGTTTGCGCATGTCACTCCTAATTTTAACATTGGCACTGCCCGTAAAGTAGGATGGCTACTCGCCCTGACACTCCTACATGGCAGAGAGTAGTTGTCCTTCATAAAAATAACCAAGTAATCTAGGGAAGGTTCCACTCACCTTGTGTAAGAAATAGTGGTTATCTTCTTCATCTTCCGGTTCCTATCAGGGTGTATTTCTGCTTTTGATTGCCAGTTCGATGAAGGGGATTGCTTTTCATGAGTGTGGTGAGAAACCCTGAGTGACTTAGAGAAGCTGCAGTGTCTAGTATCTTGACGTTGTCACGTCCACAAACCCACCCACCATAGCTCTAGCCTGTCTGTTTTCTCCCTGGAGGACTGTCTTCACTCTGGCTTCCTCTCAGAGAGTGAGGTAGAGGAGCAGCAGAGCAGTTAGCAGTGAGCACCGCAGGCGTCTTCCCACATACGCAGGTCTAATTGGCTCTCCTAGTGTCAGTGCGGTGACAGCTCTGTGGCATCTCCCAGTTTAGCGCTTTAGCCATTGGCAGCCGACATTAATCACCAGACAGATCTGTCCAGTCAGTGACTCTTTGAAAGGAATGTTTGCTAGCTGCCCTTTCCCTTCAAAGCATGTGCTTCAAGCCCTTAAGCTCATTTTGTTTGCTCCATTTGAGTAGGGGAAAGAGAGTCCATAGTCTCCTTCCATCCCCATCTCACAGCCTCCATTCCTTGCTCTAGGTTGATAACCTCCTGCTAACAGGGAGGTGACTCAGGAATGCACCATTTCCAGGGTTCAGAGATCATAGACAGATGAGGGCATCTCTGGAGGTAACGACAGAGATAGCATCCTCTGTCACCTATGGCCCAAGATGCCCCTAGCTCTTTGCACAGACTCTTCTCAGGACCATTGTACAGTAAGGGGAAGTAGTGGTTGGTTAGAGAAATCCCCCCTCCACACACCCAGGCAGGGAGGAGAACTGTTAGAACATTGTGGCCTGGTGTGGTACCAGCCTCCCTCCTGTCCTATATAGCCTTGGCTGTTGGTTGGGTCAGGAAGGTTCCTTGTTTCCCTCTTCCAGGGGTGAGTGGACTGCAGTACACCTGCAGGCACAAGAGGCTGGCTCTGGGAGTCAACCCCATGGGGGATTTGAGATTTACATTTGCTTTTTTCTTCTATTGGGGAGGTAGGGAGACCAACTTTCAGTATGCTTATCCTTTATACTGGATTTTAATGTCTTTAAGGCCTTTTGCTCATGAAGTCAAGCCAAATGTGCATTCAGAATCCTGTCTACAGCAAGAAATGAGGAGAAAAGAGTAAGGCCATAACTTGAGCTAGGCCGCTGTCAGTGTTGGGCAGCAGTGTCTGGGCTCCCTCTGAGTGATCCAGAGCTGTGGCGTAGAGACTGCTCAGTCTGCATCCTCTGCAGCAGCCACTTTGGAAGGAGAGAACCATTGTCAGGAATTCTTGCTGAGTGGCCTTACAGAACGGCTGTGCACGTTCTTCGAGCTAGGCTGGCAGCCACTGCTTCCTCCTGTACACCTCAGACAGAGTTGCTAGAACAGGGGCATGGTCCTTCCACAAAGCCACTCCCCAAGTCTGCTGTGGCATGGCCTAGACAGGGGCCCTCAGATGAATTATAAAGTGGAAGAGATCTTAGGATTGTCCTTTTAGAGTTTCCAGACTTCCAAAGTTGACATCCTTAATATGAAGCAAAGCTCAAGATAATAATAATAAAAAAGAAAAGAACCAGGAGCTGTACAATAATTAAATCTCTCTTGTTAAAATCGGCCCCAAACCTCGTCATGTGCTGCTGCCTCCTAGAGGCAGACACTGGTGCATTGTGGTCAGTGAAGTGTTGTGCTTCAGGCTGTCATGCTGGACTCTGCACCAGGACACCCTTTCCCCCTCTGCAGACCTTGTCCCAAGCCTTCAAGCCAGTGCAGACACGTGCAGACCAGGCCAACAGTGGCAGCATGCAGACCAGGCATATCAGCCTGGATAGAAACATGTAGAAGAAACAGTTTGATTTTAAAACCAGATTAAATTGTAAGTTCATATTCAATGTATGCAGTCAGCTAAATCCAGTATTAGTTCCTTTCACAGGTAAAGACAGGGACTGTCAACGTTTTAAGTTTTTCTTTGGCATTTACAGGCTAGGTGGGTTTGAGGACCTTCTGTAAATGCTGTAAATGGAGAAGCCGTATGTGAAGTAGTCTATCAGTAAAGGGGCCTCCAAAGACCACAGCAGGTTCACTGTGCACAGGAACCTATAGCTTCTTAGCTTCTGCTTTAAATAGATTTCTATTTTTATCTGATTACTGAATGTTCAGCAGATGCTGTCTGTCATTTGCTCTGGGTGACCCAGGGTTTGGCTCAGGTGACACATTCAGCCTAAGGCTTGAGGCACAAGTGGCGGTGTCAGTCAACAGAAAGCGGGCGGGTGCTTCTCCAGACCGCCTGCCTGGGCTTATCTCTTTTGAATAAATATGACTGTCTCACCAAAACCTACTTGACATGTTCTTAATAAGGGGACTGTCACTTTCATTTTGAAAGGCTTGAGCTGCTATTTTTTAAATGTGTGTCCTGTGATCTTCATAGAATTTGAAAACTTTTTTAAAATCACTATTTTCTTGGTAACTGCAAGTTTTACATCTCAGAAGGGGGATTTTTTACTGAACTTGACCACTACTTGATTTTATTGCTCCTCTTTAAACATTATAAAGATAGAAAGTTTTACTGTATCGTGGAAAGGAATTTATATTAAGAATCATTGTTGGCTATTAATTTTACGCCATTTCAGAGCATTGCTTAGAGAATCCCTTGAGGTTCGCTCTGAGGCCTCCCTGACTCTTTATCCTCTGGGCACCATTTTTCTTGCCCCTGGGTTGCAAGGACATTCCTCCATCAGTGTGGCTGGGATTCAAACTAGTAGTGAATTCTGTAAGGGAAGAGCCTCCTGTGGGCTCACACTGGGCTCAGTAGTACCTGTACAAGAAGTGGCCGCAATGAAAGCAGCCCACTTAGAGAAGGTGGTCAGTGACCACCAGGAGAGAAATGGAGACTTCACAGCCGTCAGCCTGGTAGCCGTGAGGACGTGTTCTGCAGCCAGCGCATGGGCCTGCACGGGCGGGCACTTTGTACTCGCACAGCTGCCCCTGGGGGAGACAGATAGCAGAGCAGCCTCCTCTGCCAGATGTTTTTTACTACCTGTTGAACTCTGCAAGGAAAATCGGCATTTGGGGTTTGATGTGTGACAGATTTTGCTACCATACAAAATGTACCGTGTTCCAGAAGCTATGGTAAGAGTAAAATATCCCCATTCATCCAGTTTGCTGTTCAAAAACCTGCGAACCACAAGTTATGATAGAACCCCAGATAACCAAACCCAAGATACACACAAAATCATGTATTTTAAAATAATTGTGTTTGCTTGGACACAACATCGCTCTGGACCTGCCAGCCCACGCCGCATCCAGCATGTACCCATCTCTGTGCTTTGCCCTGCTTTGTCCAGAACCATCTGTGTGTGCATCTGTTGTAAAGGAGTCTAGCACCCATCTGAGTTAATCTTTTTTTTTTAATGCTATGAAAATAATAAGTTCATTTCATCTTAGTTTAAGTCTTTTATTTTTTCCTTTTTTTACTGCTGTCATTTCTTGTGCTTGTTTTTTCCCCAGTGAGGGTTGTCGAAGAGAAAATACAATGAAGAATGTTGGAAGTCGCAAATATGCATTTAACTCCCTGCAGCTGAAGGCCTTCCCCAAGCATTACAGGCCTCCAGAAGGGACTTACGGAAAAGTTGAGACATGAACACACGGTTTCCTCTAATTAGCTGTTACGTAATCAATGTGGGTACCCTCTAGTGTCACATATGATTCTTCAAGAAGACCAGAAGGATTCGTTTTTATTTTTGTGTTTTTAAATCTACTTCACTAAAGAGTCTATGGAGCATGATTTTGTGTTGGAATCTGTAGGGGTCATGTGTGGCTCAGTAGCGTGGATAGTGATGGCTGCCCTTAACCATAGCTTTAAGCTGTAACTATACAGTTAATGTCATAGTTCCTAGAAGAAGCCAGCTTGGTTTGTCTAAAATTCCAGGAGACTTTTTCAAATACCCACTTATACACTGCTCACCCAACTTACTTTTCTATTCAGTAACTCACAAGTGAGCATTGACTTAAGATCTATTCTCAAAAGGTACCTGCCCCATTAAACCTCAGGTCCCAGGAAGAGGATAGGCTTGAGCTCAGCTTGGGGAAAAGAAGTCACACCTTCATGCTATGAGAAGCTGCTCTAGTACCACACCCCTCTCCCAGATCCAAAGTGGAAGGGGAGCTTGACCAGTCACACCAGGAGCCCAAGCCCTGGGGCCACACTGCTTCCCACCCCTTCAGTCATAGAAGAAGGTCTGCTTGAGATCTGCACCAGCTGTGAGGTCCCCAGACCCTGCCTCTTCACAAGCTCCATGATTAGGTCCACACCCACAGGACATATCTCCCGTTCTCTGGCAATCAGGACCTTCGATGTGGCTTTTCAGATGTCTGAGAGACAACTCTCCAATCGGGGATTTAGGGCCATAGAGACAGTAGATACTTAAATATTTTCAGAAGAGATGTTCTTCTGGGCGCTTTCTAACAATCTTTTAGAAAACCACAAATCATGTTCGAATGTCTAAAAGACCGTCTTAGTGTTTGGTTTGCAATAATTGTTACTGTTCTCCTTCTGTTACACGACTATTGGGAAACAGTTAAAACTGCCCCTACATTGAGAGCCTAAGAGAGGTTTGTGAGATGAGAAGTTACGGGTTTCATAGACTATTTAGTCTGGTCATCTTTTACAAGGTGATGATGAGTCTTGTCTGCACATAGCAGATTTTTTTTCCTTAGAATTTATATGTTTTATAAATTCTGTTTATCATAATTCTGTTTACATGTTATTTAAAAGGCTGTATAAAGAACTGTATGGAGTATATCCATGATGCTGATGCTCACAATTTGTGAACACCATGGGAATTCTTATCAAAGTCTAGCTAGTTTTCTTTTGGCTCCTTTAGAAACATGTAACAAACTTGAACCTGGGACACTGAGGCACAGGCAGGACCAGACCTTTAACGAGAGTCAGGGAGGGTACAGGCATCCCTTTCTACCAGTGTGCAGACAGCCCCCGGCTCCTGGTGCCCCACTCTCAGGGCATGCGTGGCACTGTGGAAGGTGAGTGGCAGGGAAGTGCTCACTACCCAGCCCTCCACACAGAGCCTGCTCTGCTGGTATCAGATCATAGGCCACTGGGACTTAGTGTGGCTGGCTAAGCCTTTGAACTTTCTCGGTCCGTTTACTCTAAGTTTTTAGTTTCATTTTTTTTCTCATTTGACATCACTGCCTTTTTAAAATATTTCTTTGGACTTTAAAATCAAATGTTTCCTTGTTCTTCAGCTTTTCTTTCTGTCCACACTTACAAAGGGAACAGAGCAACAGCTGACTCCCTGTCAGCGGCTTTGCGTGGGGATTACTTTCTCTGTTTTTGTTTTATAATATGAGTCACTGTAAAACTCTAAGACCTGGTTAATCACGGAAAGGACTGTGGCTTCAGTGTTTTCTCTGAAGGCATTGTGACTGGCTTCCAGTGCATCACTCATGTCCCAGGCTTGTTGGAAGGGGCACCATGCACAGCACTGGCTCAGGCAGCTCCTGGCTGCCCCAAGAGGCTGAATTGTTCACTGTAGGTAGGAAATGGCTTTACCGGTTTCCACAAAGTGACGTTCTGTCCACCGTCTGCCCCCACTTAAAAAGGAATGTGCGGTGTCTGGACAGCTGGGAATGCCGTGTGGATCCTGTCAGCTCCTGCAGCACAGCTGCCTTTGCTTTCCTTTAAAGATGTAAAAATATTGTAGAATACTGTTTTATCCCCACACACTTGTACTTGCCACGCTTAGTGCATTTAAATACTTTTATTTATTTGTTTGGGACAGTATTAATATATATGAACATATACTGTTTTATATATTCTTAGCTCATTTAAAGCCATGTATGCTGTAAATGTGCTTGTCTTAAGAATGGTAAATAATAAAACTCACAAGAACATCACACTTGGTCTCCCTCGATTCTTTCTCCTACACTGGAAGGAAGTCCACAGCCAGCACCCGTGCATTTTACCACTGGGCTTGGCTGCCAGGGTTCATAGCTTGTAAGTGGGGAAGACTAAGGTCTTTTTAAGCATGTTTTTACTTAATTCAAACTAGGATGTGTGGTTAGGAACAGGGACATTGGCAGGCAGCACTAGACCCCAATCAAGGTTCTGTCTCTCACTGGTCAGTGACTTGGGGCAAGTTGTTGGATCTCCCTAAGACCGTTTTGTGTGTGTCAGCTGTGGACCACAGCAGTCGGTCTCTCAGAAGGTGACTGTGAGGACCTTGGTCTCATGTGTTCATGTGTGTTGTCTCCTTTCCCTGAACAACCCGGCCTCTCCCCGTCTGTGGACGCCGCCATGGTGTGACTTGCGCAGAAGCATCTGTTCAGAGCTGCGGTGTCACCAGCATCATGGCGTTAGTCGGCATCTCCTTCAAGGACCGCGTGTCCAGTAACTTCCCTTGGCGGTTGCTGACCGTGGAAATGAATCACAAACAACATGAATGTGTTTGGCTGTCTGGAAATCTTCTGTTGCCACAGCCAGTGCTTTCCTGCTCTTCTCGCAACACGACAATGGAGCCTTGCTTCAGGTCCTGTTCCTTTGAGCCTCTGCAGATATCAGAAGTCTGCTTTACTGATGCGTGTGATTTCGTGAAGTCTCTAACAATCCTTAATAAGCATTCTGTTAACGCCTGTTATAGGTGGAAGCTATTAAAGCTGCTGGTTAGCTGGATTTTGGCTTCATCTATGTTAGGGCTACATAAGTCTTAAATGTTTTTGTAATTAAATGTTTTTTTTTTTAAGATTTATTTATTACATATACAGTGTGCCTCCTGCGTGTCTGCATGTACACCTCCATGCCAGAAGAGGGCACCAGATATCATTACAGATTGTTGTGAGCCACCATGTGGTTGCTGGGAATTGAACTCAGGTCCTCTGGAAGAGCAGCCAGTGCTCTTAAGCTCTGAGCCATCTCTCCAGCCCTGTAATTAAATGTTCCATTTGGTGTTTTGGCTTTTCCACCAAGCATGACTGTGCCTCTGGTGTTGGAAGACTGGACTCGGGTAGCAGTAGCTCCTTCTTGGCATACAGTGCTGTTCAACACTGTTGGTGCTTTCTGCCCCGTGGCTCTCCTGCTCCAGGGTGTGGTGTTGTTGTTGTTCAATGTCCTCTTGTTCTTATTTGCAGTGTTTTAGCATCGTTTTTGTGTGTGTGTATGTTTGTTTCTCATGGGTGTGTGCCCACATGTGGCTGTGTGAGTGGGTGTGGAGGCCAGGCGTTGGTGTCAGATGTCTTCCTCTCTCATTCTTCATTTTTTGAAGCAGGGTCTTGCTGAATCCAGAGCTTGCCACTTCCAGATAACGAGACTTCGTTATCCAGCCTGCCCACAAACGCTTCTTGTACTCTGCCTCTTGTACTGGAATTACAGGTAGCCGACCTCCAGTCTGTACACTTACACACGTTACCCACTAAGCCATCTCACTGCCCCTTTACTTCGTTCTGACATCTCGGCCAGCTCATCGGGAGTTACTCTGGAATTAAGGCCCATGCTGTATGAAGAGTTGACTAGGTTTGAGTGACTCCCTTCTCTCAACCAACCCTAATTTTGCTTCTTGAGCGGTGGTTCAATTAGTCCAGTTCTTGTCACGAGAGCGTGGGACCCTGGGTTCAGATCCCCAGCACGTATGTGGTGGGATGGCCACACTGTCCTTCTCCCGGGGAAGAACATTACAGTTTCTACACACCATGCAGATTAGCTCCCTCAGGCAGAGGGGAGGGACGACACTTCCTCTGTAAAATCCACCACAGTTGGAGAGTTCAGTATCCCCAGCCTCATCAGCTCCTCTCCGGCAAGTTGCAGGGTCCCATTCTTTGCCAGCCTGTACCCTCACTTTAAATGATACCCTTTGAGCAGGAAGACTTGCATTGTAAGTCAGCCAGTGCATGATGAGAACTGGACATTGTTTTGGCAACTCAGCTCTATGGACCACAGAAAGAAGGGAATGTGTGTGTGTGTGTGTGTCCATGCATAACTTCAGCTACATGAACCACATAAAGTGTGTGTGTGTGTCCATCCATAAAAGGATTTGTTGGCTTATACAATTGTTGTAGGAGGCCACTTGTTTGTTCCCAGCTGCTCAGCCCCAAAACCTCTATTCTGCTCTGCGCAGGCCCAAGACAGGTTTTTTTTTTCTTTTATTATTAACCAGTTGTTCTACAGCATACAGAGGCGAATACCACATCATACAGTTGACTTACACTTGTGGCTGCTTACATACTTGGAGAGGCTGAGATCTGTTAGCAGAAGAAGCAAAAAGGCTGGAAGCCTCAGAACAAGAGAGCCAATGATACAGTCCGAGGCTGAAGACCTGGGAACTCCTTGGACCGTCGCTGGTCTGAGTGCATGCTGAAAGACTGAAGTATCTTGAGTCTGATCTCCACAGGCAACAGCAGCAGGAACAGAAACTTGCTTAGAGCCTGAAGCACTGGCTGGCTTTCTCTTTCTCTGCTCCCGTTCCATCCGGGGCCCCAGCCTACTGGATGGTGCTGCCCACACTGCCTGATTTTTTAGTTCCTCTCCTACACTGCTCATCTGCAAGTGTCCTTCCTACACGCTCAGAAGTACAGCTCTGCTAATCCCAACGGGCCTCTCAGCCAGGTGAGCCTGGCTACTAAGGGCAACCATCAGATCATCCCATCAAGTCAGGAAGCTCTTTACTCTTCCATCCATCCCTTGACTTTCCACCCACACACACCCAGGTCACTGTGATATGAAAAACTCCTCATAATCTTTTCCTTTCAAAGGCCTCTATGGTGACTTCGCTTCAGAAAAAAAATCCTTTAAGAATTTTCATTATTTAATTTTTTAATAGTTGATCATTTGTTTTCATTTTTATAATTTACTAAATTTGTTAATGTGTTTTACTCATTTTTATAAAAGGCTTATTTACATTATTTTAAAAGCTCCATCATGTGTGTGTGTGTGTGTGTGTGTGTGTGTGTGTGTGTGTGGTCAGTCTTGCCATTTACCTTTGCACCTGTAAGGGCAAGTGTAATTCTGGATGAGGGGCCAGCAAGATGGCTCACCAGCAAAAGCACGTGTCATGCAGCCTGGCATTCTGAGTTTGCTCCCTGGAATCCACATGGTAAAAAGAAAAAAAAAAAAAAAAAGGAGCTCCCTCCGGTCTCTACATGCACACATGCACTCACCTATGAACACACACACTTGATAAGTGAAGAATAAATGGTGAGTCTGTAGTGTTTAATTTGGTTCTTCCCATGTCCGCACTATGTTGCCTTTCTTTCCTTGTAACCATACGTTATTCTAGATGCAGCAGAAGAGGCCACATTCACCTAGTCAGAGGAGGTCACACCCGGGAGCACAGCGCGGCAGCAGGAGCACAGTAAGTGTCTCGGGTACAGTGAAAGAGCACCTGTCGTAGTTAGTGTCTCTCCTTGGTCAGTCTTCTAAATTTCCTTTTCAGGTTTTTCATTGAGCGGCAGGCTTTAAATAATTTAATTTTCATTATTAAATATAACCACTATGGAGGAAAGGAGGTAGGTTTGTCATCCTATGACTATGAAGTCATCATGTGCCCATCACCCTGACCCCATCATGTTCATCAGATAGTATCATCTTGACACAAGCTAGTCATCGGAAAGGAGGGAACCTCAAGTGAGAAAAAGGCCCCACTACATCCAGCTGCAGGACATGTTCTTCATTAGTGATTGGTGGAGGAAGGCCCAACCCATTGTGGGCGGTACCATCCCTTGGCTGGTGGTTCTGGGTTCTGTAAGAAAGCAGGCAGAGCAAGCCCTGGAGAGCAAGCCAGTAAGTAGCACCCGTCCATGACATCTGCATCAGCTCCTGCCCTGGCTGCCTCCAATTATGGACTAGGATGCAGAAGTGTAAGTGAAATGAACTCTTTCCTCCCAACTTGCTTTTGGTCATGGTGTTTCATCATGTCATCAGACACCAAAAAATGAAAAAGTACCTTGTGGACTGGAGGCGTTAATCATGTTCAGATGTCAGTGCACCCAGGTGCTCAGGAGGCTAATGTGTTCCCTAGTCACATGTCAGCAGCACTTCTTAGAGACAGAAAACAAAATCCATCCTGAAATACACTCTTAAAGGGTTCCACATAACCAAAATAATAATCTTAAAAAAAGCACAAAGATGGACTCACTTTTTGGTTTCAAATTTTATTATAATGTTCCATCAATCAAAACAGTGGCAATGGCATGAAGACACAAGACAAAAAGAGGCTGAGGCTTAGAAACAGCCCTGCCATGCATGGTGGGATGGTTTCCCACCAAAGGGCAATGAGGAAAGCTAGATACCTACATGAGATGGATGGAAAGCCAGACTCTTACATCACACACAGAGATTAACTCAAAATGGATCAAAGAGTAAAACTAAGAGCTAAAACTAAAATTCCCAAAAGCAAGCTATAATTAGCTCCACTGGGTGGGGCAATACTTTTGTGGATATGACTACCAAAAACTCTGGTTGAGTCAACAACCCACTATTAATGGGCCAAGGACCTAAGGAGATTTCTACAAGCATAATATATAAAGGCCAACAAGCATTATAAAACACGTGACACCACTAATCAGGGAAATGCCAAACAGAACCACTGGTAGAGACTTCACAACCTTAGAAGGGCCACTAAGCGGGGGAGTATAAACTAGTGTGGCTGCTACGGAAAGTAAGGCAGTGCCTCGAAATAAAACACGATTACTCTACTACACAGACTGCTAGGTGTGCGCTAAAACTGTGGGGTCCTAGTGAGGTTTGTATATACATGTTCACAGCAATAGTCAGGAGCTCAAGAGTGGAAACAACCAAGGTGTCCACTGCTGAGGAAGGAGGTAACAGGATAGAGGACACACTACAATACTACTTGGCCTACAAAGGAAAGAAATACACGATACATCATGGCTAAGCCTTGATGTATTTTGCTATATGAAATAAACCAGTCCCCATCCCATCCCTGAAAAAAAACCCACATGCTAAGACTGCATCCAACCAGGCACTTATGGTACTCAAATCAGAAACAGGAAGTAGAATGGAGATTACTAAAGAGACTTGCCAAGGGAGGGAGGGATGACCTGACAGCGGCAGGGAGGTAACATGGGCTACTTGACATTTTGTGAGGTGGACGAAGAATTCTGCAGACTGACTGCAGCGTGAATGCTCAACACTACTAACCTATACACTTTAAGATGCTAAGTTTTGCTATTCATATTTAACTAAAAACTTCAAATATGCCTACAAATAAAGGTGTATAAAATTATTTTGAGGCAGGGCGGTGGTGGCGCACGCCTTTAATCCCAGGACTCAGGAGGCAGAAGCAGGTGGATCTCTGTGAGTTTAAGCCAGCTTGGTCTACAAGAGCTAGTTCCAGGACAGGCTCCAAAAGCTACAGAGAAACCCTGTGGGGGGAGAGGGGGGGATAATTTAAAAGCAAAGCCAGGCGGTGGTGGTGCACACCTTTAATCCCAGCACTTGGGAGGCAGAGGCAGGTGAATCTTTGTGAGTTTGAGGCCAACCTGGTCTATAAGTTCCAGGACAGCTAGGGTTGTTACACAGAGAAATGCTGTCTAAAAAAAAAAAAAAAATTATTTTGAAAGCAAGCATGGGCTTATAGGCAAGAGGTAAAAATCTACAATTCTTCAATGAAGACACAAGTAAGTTTCTGTAAGTTTGGGTTAGGATGGTTTCTTAGAGCACACTGAAAGAAAAAAAAAACTGTAATTTACCCAAATTAAAACTGTTCTTCAGCCAAGCATGGTGGCTTGTGCCTATAAACTCAGCATTTTGAGAAGTGAAGCAGTCAAACTGCTTGCTCTAGTTTCCAGGCCAGCCTGGGCTAAGACCCAGTTTCAAAAGCACATACAAATGCAAAGTATGCTTCAAAGAGTATCAAGAGGAAAAAATTGCAAGTTATCTTTAAAGAACTTGTATCCACAAAGAAAAAAAAAATCTTACAGGAAAATGAAAAGACACAACTGAAAACCAAACTGGAGACTGCAAATGCAACATACAGATGGCCAATGAACACATAAAACACGCTCAGATTAGACTTTAGAGAAATGCAAATCAAGATCTCTCCAGATGCCTCTTCATACCAAGCAGAATGTCGGCCAGCAGCGTGAGCAGTGATGTGGATACTTGAACCTAGCTATGCTGAGAGTATGAAATGGTGGTGAAACCACTGTAGAAAATGATAGATGGAGGCTGCCATTCAACCCTGTAGCTCCACTCTAAGGCAAGTATTAAATGAAACATGTCGAACCTTTTCACAGACGTTCACAGTAGAAACGGCTCAGAGCTCACTAGCTGATCAATGGTTAAAGAAGCATGGCGTCCGTCTACTACGGAATGCTATTTTAGCAGCAGTGAATTACAGAGTGATGCTGCAAAAATAAACCTGTTAATAACTTGGTGGCAAGTCAGAAGAGACCACACTAAATATTCCACTAACAGATATGGAATAGACAGTCCATAGAAACCAATCCATTACTGGCGGCTGAGGGCAGAACGGAGAGAGGAATGAGGACAGACTGCTAACGAGTGCAGAGAAGTGACGGAACTTCTGGAATTAGAGTGGCGACTGCTACATGCTCTATGAGTATACTAATAATCAAAGGTCCAATTTTGTGTCGAGAATTTCTCCAAATAAAGCTATCTCTAACAAAGAGGCTTTTTATACAAACATATTTCAGTTTCTAATCAGAATTACTTTCAACCAAAGTTGAAGCACTTGTGGGAGTGTAGCTCAGTGGTGGAGCACTTGCCTAGCATGCAGAAGGCGTGATCCTCCACACTGCAGACACACGCCAAGTGTGGTACACAGCAGCAGTACTAAAGGGTGCATCATTCCCCACTCCCGTGGAGCTCAGTGTTTTTCTGGGGAATCCTCGCAGCTTCACACTTTGAGATCAGCAAGGCAACTACACAGTCCCTGACTGCTTTAGCCCCCGTGAACTCTGCAGTGATGAAGAACTACAACTCCCACTGTTTAGTGCCAAATATCAAACTGGAAATTTAGCTTCCTGATGGGTTTCTGCTGCGTTAAGTGATCAAAATAAATTGCCAATATTCTAAACTTTGTCATCACATCATGACTTTGATATTTGCTATCTAGAGTGAACATCTGTTGTTGCCAGTGTTTAGGGATGAGGCCCATAACTCATCCAATGAGATTGTGAGTGGAGTAGGCACAGAACCTGAGGCCAGGCTCTAGCTAAGATCATAAAGGCTGGAGCAGGAGCATGACCCAGAAAAGAGCAGAGTGCTTCAGTGGGGTGTGATCTGTGGGCCACACTCTCCTTTTTGGGCCACACAGATCTTAAGGGTGTGGACATTGGCTGATAGTATTCCATTATGAGGAGAGGGCTGTATTAAATTGAAACCAAGAAACAGGAGTTGGAAGAACCCTGACAACAGGTCCTATGTCACCAATTGTGTCACATGGCCTCCTGGATGCACACACCATGTAATCTGATTGACGTCATTCTTGAAAATAATCTTTCCAGTAGGCAATTCCCAAAACACATTAAATTCTTAGCCCAAATTGTTCAATTAAATGTATCTTCTGTAAGTGACTTCATGAGACAGAATCATTCAGAAGCAGCATTTATCCATTTTTCTCTAGTGCTCTCTGGAGGGAGAACCTGGTCCAGATGTCAAGCAGATGCAGCAGATACTGTGTTTCCTTTTGGCTCTTTTCCGTTAAGGAGCAGAGAAAATCCAGGGTAATTTTCTTGCTTTTACCATAATGTTATCAATATCCTTTTCGTCCTCTGAATCTTGATCTGGTATCCAACTGAAAACAAGCATACATACAATCACATCTGGAATAATAATTTAATCAAACACAGTTCTGGTAAGAGATGTCTTATGAAAAAAACAAACTAGCTTCCAGAAAAGTCAAAAACTTGACTGAGCATGCGGAATACATACAGCCAGCATTCAGGTGGCCAAGGCAGAAAAACTGAGTACAAGGCTAGCTGGGGCTACCCAGTGAACCCTGTACTCTCAAAAGAGAAAGTGCAAAGCCAGAAAGAAAAAATGAATGGCACAGTACAAAGAAAAGAAACCACAGTTCTTCCTAAAGGGTGACAAAGACTTGTTCCTGTAAAATTGAAATTACATTTACTTTTTTGTTTTAAGTATACTCATGAATGTCCTACCAAGCCTTTGTAAATTCAAATGTACTTGAAAATTTTAAATAACAACTGGAAACATTAATGACACAGGATCATGTTATTAAAAATCCTTGAGTCCTCCTAGGCTGACCCCAACTTCTTTAACTTCAGCCTCTCAATGGAGCCACTTCCTAAGGGTCACAGGTAAAGAAAAGGCTCTGAAGTCAATATAACTTCAGAAATTTCATAGGAAGGAATTATTTTGGAGATAGACCCTCTCGGTGAGCCCGATAATAGAACAGACAGCCACTTATTTGAACACAGCATGAAACAGCTGTGAGCCTTTCTGTAATATAGAAATTATACATTTTTATATACTATGCATTGAACTCAAGGCCTTACACAGGCTAGGCCAACACTCTACTACTGAGCTACATCTCCAGTCCTCTTTTTTATATACTCTTTGAGATAGGGTCTCACTAAGCTGTTCAGGCTGGCCTTGAACTCACTCCATAGCCCAAGAAGGCCTTAAACTTACTGTCCTCCTGCCTCAGTCTCTTGTAATAGCTGGTATCATAGTCCAGTATCGCTTGGCCTGGCCTAACTGAAAGCCTATTTTTCAAAAGCAAACATGAGAAAAACATTGGGATGGTTCAAACAACCCATCTTGTCGACCTTGGAACTCATGCTCTGAAACAGAAGAGTTAGCCAGATTCGTAAATACATGTTCCTGGCTTCTCTCACTCAACAGCGATGAGTGACAGGATGTACTCTGGAAGACACATAGTCACAGGCTTGGAGGAACAGTATGAGAATCACTGTCTGCTCCAGGGGTAGTACCTCTTACTGTTATCCAGCAAATCAGACATTTTAAATTCAAAATTATAGCAGGCGGGTGGTTTGCACCTTTAATCTCAGGCAAATCTCTCAGTTCAAGGTCAGCCTGGTCTACAAAGCAAGTTCAGGACTGCAGGGCTGTTCCACATAGAAACCCTGTCTCACAAAACAAAAGCAACAAACAAAAAGATTTGAAATGATTACATTTACTCAAAAGAGGCCATGCCTTTCAGAAACCCATAGGCTGCCCACAGACCTTCTCAGCTCTCTCTGTTGCCCCAGACCCAATCCCTCAGTCTCATCCCTAGTGCTGCAACAGAACACCAGCTGCAGCCCTCTCCCCCCACATCTGTGCATCGCACAGACCGTCCCTCCTCACTTGTCGCTGCATCCCAGCCTCCAACATCAGCAGAGCCTTCCCTGTGAATGCCAGCTGGGCACAGCAGTAAAACAGGCAACACAGCCACCACACTCTCCAAACATCCAGGGAGGAAACAATGCAAGAAACAAAACCCCCCACCCAACAAAGACAAACCCAGAAATCAGCACCTAGACCTACAATCATGCAACAGTGGAAGAACACAATCAAAACAGTCAGGGCAGTATGTCTCCACTAGAGCCCAGCTATCCTACCTCAGCAGTTCCTAAATGTCCAGCATAGCTGAAGCACAAGGAAAAGACCTAAAAAAACAACTATATGAAGATGACAGATGTCCTTAAAGAGAAAATGAATAAACTCCTTAAAGAAATCCAGGAAAGGGCTGGAGAGATGGCTCAGAGGTTAAGGACACTGACTGTTCTTCCAGGGGTCCTGAGTTCAATTCCCAGCAACCACATGGTGGCTCACAACCATCTAAAAATGAGATCTGGTGCCCTCTTCTGGCATGCAGGTATACATGGCGGCAGAACACTGTATTGTATATGTAATAAATAAAATCTTTATAAAAAAAAAAAAAGAAATCCAGGAAAACACAAACAATTGGAGGAAAGGAATAAATCCCTTAAAGAAAATCAATAAAATACAAACAGTTGAAGACAATGAATAAAACTGCTCAAGACCTGAAAATGGAAATATAAGCAATAGAAAACACAGACTGAGGCAAGTCTGGAAATGGAAAATTAGGAATCTGAACAGGCACTACAAGGGCAAGCTTCACCAACAGAATATAAGAGATGGAAGACAGCATCTCTGGCATTGAAGCTACAATAGAAGAAATGAATACATTAGTCAAAGAAAATGCTAAATCTAAAAAATTCCTGACACAAATCATGCAGGAAATCTGGGCATTATGAAAAGACTAAACCTAAGAATAAAAGATAGAGGAAGAAAAAGAAACCCAGCTCAAAGGCCCAGAAAAGATTTTCAACAAATCCATAGAAGAAAATTTTCCATGGAAACCCACATACAGCCCAAGCTGATGCCAAGAGAAAGGGTTGCTCTCCACAAACCGACAGCCACAGTGGGCCTAATTGCCAACGACTTTTAGACAACTTGTTGAACATGGAGAAGTCAAACTGTGCCTACATGGAACCTTCACCCCGTGTTCTAGTTTTTTTGGGACAGGAAGGTACTCTACAGACTTACCAAAAGAGGAATATGGACACCAACCCAGCCTCAAAACCTTAACCTACAATCTGTCCTGCCTGCAAAATATGCTAGGGTAAGAGTGGCAGAGAACTTGTGGGAGTGGCCAACAGATGTCTGATTTGACTTAAGATTCATTCCACAGGAATGAGCCCATATAGTATACCGCTTGGGTAACCAAGTATCAGAGACTGATAGTCCAAAAATCTAGGGTAAAACCAAACAATAAACAGCTCCTAATGGTGTTCTGCTGCACTCATAATCAGTGCCTTATCCAGTCATCATCAGAGAGGCCTCCACTGGCAGCAGATGGGAACAGATGCAGGCCAGACATGATACAGAGAGTCTAAGTTGGAGGTGTCCATCAAATCCCTCCCCTCAGGTCCCAGGGAATCCAGCAGAAGAGGAGGAGGAAAGATTGTCAAAGTCAGAGGGGATGGAGGACATCAGAAGAACAAGGTCATCTAAATCAACTAGGCAAGGCACATATGCGCTCACAGAGACTGAGGCATGAAGCATAGGGCCTACATGGGTCTATACCAGGTCCTCTGTGTATATATTATCGCTGTTGGCTTAGTATGTTTATGGTTCTCTGACTCTTGCTTGCTCTTTCTTTTCCTCCTGTTGGATTGCCATGTCTAACTTCAATATGGAAGTTTTTTGCTTCATCTTATTATATTTTCTTTTGTCATGTTTGGTGTTATCTTTTAGAAGCCTGTTCCTTTCTAATGAGGGACTGAAAGGAAATGGATCGGAAGAGGAGGGAAGGTAGGGAGGAACTGGGACAAGTGGAGGGAGGGGAAACTGTAATCAGCATACACTGTAGGAGAAAAAACCCTTAGAAGACAAATAAACAATGAAAAAAAATATTTTTAAAGAAGGATTAATTCATGCCCATAGGATATGCTGAAGAGGTGGGACAGGAGGATCACAAGTTCCAAGCCAGTCTGGGCTACCATTACTAGGTGTGGCAGCACACATTTTAAATCTCAGCACTCAGGAGGCAGAGGTAGATGGATCTCTGTGAGTTCCAGCCCAGCCAGAGCTAAAAAGTGAGACCTTATCTCAGAGAGAGAGAGAGAGAGAGAGAGAGAGAGAGAGAGAGAGAGAGAGAGAGAGAGAGAGAGAGAGAGAGAGAGAG
>NW_026067903.1:5309387-5387994 GCF_014885135.2 Alexandromys fortis | reverse complement strand
TGGGTGAGGAGTCTGCTGTTGTCTGATACGATGGTACAGAGGAGCATCTCTTTTACTAATCACTGTGCCTTCCCAATGCCTGGAACAGACTTTCAAATTCCACACAAGCCTAGAGGCTTGCATTTCACACAGCTGACAACACTACTCAAGGAGGGAGGCAGGAAAACTACACAGGGAAGCTGCCATAAATGGCAGAAGAACGGTGAAGTTCTGCTACTTGAGAAAAGCACCATGGCCAGGTGGCATCTCCCTCCCAGGGTTTTGGTCTCCTGCATGTTGAACCTCTGTGCCCTCTGCTTCTTCATGAACAGAACGGAAGAGCTCTCATATAGTCCCAAAGCCAGCAAACAAACACAGGCTCAAGCCCACCCATGTGCCTTCTTTCCAGGGAAGCTCACATTTCTGACTTCATACTTTTCCCATGAAAAGATCTCTGTAGATCTTTCAAGTAGAGTCCCAGGGACTAGTGATGCATGTCCAATACAAACATTGACACTTTCTCCTGGTCACATATGGCACAAGTGCAAACATAGTCCTCAGCCTTCCCGGCTTGTAACTGTCAAAAGACAGAATTCATGCCTCTGGCTGTCCACTCCTCCCATTTATACTTGCTAAGACTTTACCCTCACACTTTCAGAAAACTGTGAGGGTCAGCAGCCCTGGAGGCTAACAAAGTTGGGGAGTTTTGTGAATGCTGTCTCACCTTTATCACTGGAGCACAAAAACTATTATCCAAACCTTATCACAACAACCAATTTATGACTATTAAAGCATTTACATTTAATTCTATACAGTTAACCTAAGCTTTTCAAAACAGTTAATCACTTACCATTGATCTTTTACACTCAAAAAACGAATACTGCAGGGCTCTGCAGTGCCCTTCCTTCAAACACTGCCGTGGAGACTTCCCTTCCTGTGACACAGAGACCAATGTCAACGCCTGGGAAATTTGTCCCACAACGCACAAGACAACTATTCTTCTCGAAGAAGCTCTTTTTAGAAAAGTTAATTTAAGCAAGTTCCTAATTCCTTTTTTAATATTCTTGGTGAAGAAAAACAAATGTAAAGATTATTAAATAACTGAGTACTCAGAGTTAGTTTTTAAATTTTATCTGTATGAGTCTTTACCTGTATGTACAAATGGGCACCACGTGCAGACCTGGTACCATGGAGGACAGAAGAGGGTACCAGAGCCCCTGGAACTGGAGTTATAGATGATTATGCACCACCATATGGGTGCCAGGAACCAAACCCAGGTCCTCTGTAAGAGCAACAAGTGCTCTTAACCACTGAGTCATCTGTCTTCCCGGCCCCCAGAGTCTGAGATTTTTAGAACACATCATCAATGTTCATATAAGCCTTTCCGCAGATGACAACTACAAATTGATGCCTTAAAATGAGACCCTTTTAGGGTTGGTACTAAACACTGTATTAACGCTAATGAGGAGCTGGAGAAATAGCTAAGTGAATGACGTGCTTGCTGTGTATGAGGTCTCCAGCTCAACACCCACAGAAAAAGCTGGGCGTGGTGGCAGGAGCCTATAATCCCATGGCTGCACAGTGGGGACGGAGCAGATCTGGTAGCCTAGCCAGTCAGGTTCAGCGACACACCTTATCTCAAATAATCAGGTGAAGGGGCTAGAGCGAGGAGTCTGGACAAGAGGGCTATGCTCTCCTGAGGTGAAGAACAGTAAGTGTTCTGTTGATGGAGCCACACGGAAAACCTCCGCGAGTCCCCTCTGGCAGTTCCAACTTTTCTGGCCACCCAGAAGTCATAAAACCTTAAGAAGTCTATCTCAAAATTGGTTCTGAACCCTCTCCCACCCCCACCCTCTTCTCACTAGCCCCGACTGGAATTTACATTCTTATCCCCTGAGTTCATACTTACTACCCCGAGTTTCCCGAGCCCCTCTAGTTCCTCGATTGTCTCCCATGGCGGCACAAAAAAAATACAGGCTTATGCTGAATTCCTCCCAGAATGCAATACTGTACGTTTTTTAAGACTGGCTAAAGATCGGCAAGAAGAAACTATGGCACGTCATAGATCACATTGACTTCCATACTCTAGAAGCCACGGAATCAAAAATCTCCACCACAGATCAAGTAGCCATACAGTGCAGGAACAGGCCTGCTTCCCGTGGAGTGGGAATCTCTGGTGGCGAGTGTCCAAATTTGAGCAGAGTGCCAGCACTCGGGAACCGCTTGAACTGAGATGGCTGCATGTTTACAAAAACCTGAGATGGGGAGGTGCGTCAGTGATCTCCCATTAAACACCAGCGAGAACTGAGGCCGAGAGGTCAAGAGATCTGGCCGAAGTCTAATCCATCCGCGGCTAAGGCTGCCACCTCCACCCCTGACCCGACCGCCCCCGCAGGCCAACAGGCAGCCCGCCGTCGCCGAGCTCTTTCCCCGGACGCGCTACCTGGAGCACACAGGCCGACTGCAGCAGACACGCGCCCAGGTCCTCCTTCACGCCCGCGCACGCACCGCCCTCCACCTTGTCCTCGTAATACCGGGGCATGGCTGCGCCCGCCGGCCTCACGACGCCGGAGCACCGTCTTCAGCCACCGGCGGCCGCCCGGACGGGCGCGAGCCACGCCCACGGACAGGGTCGGGAGGGTCAGAGACATCCGCAACCACTTCCGGCGGGTCCGCCATAAAAACAGCGCTTCTTGAGCGTCTGCGCATGCGCGGCGGAAGCGTGTGACCGTGACGTCAATACGGGGCGCCGCAAGTGCGGGCTACGTAGCGGTAGGGGAAGTAGCCCCGGCGGTGGCTGGGCTCGGCTGCCGGGCGAAGGTGGCGGTAGTCCTGGGCCCAGGGCTCGGCGGCACGGGCCTTCAGGTGAGGCCTGCTGTGTGTGAGCGGGGTGTCATTCTTCCAGACGGCCGTTTCCACGGGCAGCTGCGTCTTGGCGGCCGGCAGTTGGAGCCTTCCGCTGGCAGTGAGTAACACCAAAGACGCCCCTTGACGTTGAAATCGGAGAAATAGGGCCTTTTTTTTATTCTAAGCTGGTCTGGAGTTTTGCACAGGAGACACGTACCCTGAAACCTTTACATTGCTTGCTCTTAACTCGAATGTCACAGGGAGGTCTGTATTTTAACTTGACTGCGGACCTGCAGGCTTGGGGTAATGGAGAGCTGCTGGCGGGGCGGGGCACCGAGGTGTGCTGGCACCTGTGGCAGCAGAGGCTGGGCCGAAGGTGGGGCGGTGACCAGCGTCATTTAGCTTCGGACTAGTTGGACTGGCCCCTCCATGCTGTTATTCATCCTACCAGCTATTGTGGGAGTAAAAGCACCAAAGGCTGGAATTTGCTTTTTTTTTTTTTAATGTCTCATTCTGAATAACCAGAAGCTTGCTGACTGCCGCTGGTGAACTTGTACGAATAAGCTGTTGTTTTACCTCTTCAATAACATTGCTTTCGGCTTAAACGACGTTTTTTGTTGTTGCTGCTGCTGCTGTTTTATCTTAAATTCTGGCCAATGAGAACATGGAATTTTGAGTCAGAGTTCCAGTCTTTGTCCTGTCTCCGTAAGGAGGTCATTTCCCATCCCTGTGCTGCTTTTCCCGCGTCCTCCACTTTACTTTCCACAATTAACTACTACAGCTGTCGAGGCTTGATGGAGGTGAAGGGTGAAAACCCACGGACTCTAGATAAATGGTTTCAGGTGATGGGGAAGAGCGTGTTGAGGGAAGTGCAGTTAACGCTCGCCAGCCCCTAGAGAAGCCCCGAGCCAATTCCGTGGCTTCTGGCCCCTAATCCTTCCTGAAGGTAGCAGGAGAAAAATGCTGGAGAGGAGTGCTAGCGGACAGACGGTTCTTAAGGTTACATCTAAGAGACATGTTCTTATTCCATTCAGGAAGATGCTGCCAAGTACTTCCGTGGGTTCTTCGATGCAGGGGAATGGAGTCTTGAATTCCAGGGATGCAGCGAGACACACGGCTGGAGCCAAGCGCTACAAGTACCTCAGAAGGCTTTTCCGATTTCGCCAGATGGACTTTGAGTTTGCCGCATGGCAGATGCTCTACCTGTTCACGTCCCCACAGAGGGTTTATAGGAACTTCCATTATCGGAAGCAAACAAAGGATCAGTGGGCCAGAGATGACCCTGCTTTCTTGGTCCTCTTAAGTGTCTGGCTCTGTGGTAAGTATGTGTTAGTTTCCAAGCAGTGGAGTTGAGAAACAAATGGGTGTATTTTATGTGGAGTATATTTTTTCATAATGTATTGTGGGTTAGAATTTGGGGGCATTTGAAGCTTTTCCTCTCCCCCCCCCCCCCCCCGAAACATTAAAAAGCTGGCTGGAAAGAAAGTAATGTTCTTCCTGATGAGGCTGTGACTCACACAGGCCAGAGTTAACTACTGTGTTGGGACACTGAAAAGTGGGGCAGAGGATTACATATCGTTGCTGTTTATTTCTTCTTGAGACAGGGTCTAGATGCAAAGGCCAGGCTGGCGTTGAACTCAGGATCCTCTTAACTGAGCCTCGAGTGCTGGCATTACAGGACTATGCTACCACCACACTCACTGACTTTAAAAACACAAACAAACAAAAACTACTGTGAGCCTATACCCAACTGTGTGCAAAGGAGTGTTGGGGTGGGAAATTATGTTTCACGGTGGGCCCAATCTGTGAGGCTGGGAGATTGTAGTGGTTTTTATTTCTGGCAGGGGGAGAAGAGGGTGTCGGTAGGACTAGGGATAGAAACCGGGGACTTAAACATACCAGGCAAGTGATCTCCACAGAGCTACACCCCAGCATTCTGGGTCAGGGTACTGTACTGATTTGAACTTAAAACCACCTTCAAGTTCTCCTGTACATCAAGTCAGCTCTAGGGTACTGAAGTATGTAGGTGCTTTTTACATTTAACTGGGTTTTCAAATAAGTTGTGTGCCTTCTGAACAGGCTTTGTTCTGAATACCCGCTGTGTCATGTTAAACTAGCCCGTTAATCCAGTTCCTTACCTGCACTCAAAGGTGGCATTTATTCCTCTATGAGTTGCGTATAATAAATCGTGAGGGTTTTATTTCATTGTCCATATACCACCCCCACATTTTGGGCATATGGATGCCAGGGACTATTTCTTGTACCCTAGAGCCTAGCAGTTACTCTTGTAACTTTTATTTCAGTGTCCACCATAGGATTTGGCTTTGTGCTGGACATGGGATTTTTTGAGACAATAAAGCTGCTCCTGTGGGTTGTATTCATAGATTGTGTAGGTGTTGGCCTTCTGATATCAACTTTGATGTGGTAAGTACCATAACTTGATTTTGCTATACACTGTTGGGCCTCTGCTTGTTTACTTCAGACTTGTAGTAGCTAATGGAAATTAAGTTCAAATAGAGTAGCTGAAGTGGCCATATTGACTGCCAAGGTTATTGTAACCTGGTCTCCTGTGTCTGTGCTAGACCAGGAAATATTTGAATGGGTGCTTATTGTCAATGTAGCAAATCCCAGTGTTCCATCCTGATTTTTCAAGATAGTATTTATGATTCTGCTGTGTCTGGTTAGCTGCGGTCTGCATTGGTCAGTGGAGATCACTTCCAGCCACATCTGGAGGGTTATCCTTGGACTTTTCCTTTGATCTTTGGCATTAAGTCATTTGTGTTTGAAATGGTTTTGTAGCAACATTAGTTTGGTGTTCAGCTTCTCACTTCTCTCACAGAGAATGCTCCTGTGTGGTTGGCTTCCTGGGCAGCTGGTAGTGGGTGGAAGAAGTGGACTAGATGGAGGGAAAGATTGAGGAGGAAGCAGAGAAAACTTGGAGGGCCGTTTCACTCTCAGACTGAGGTCCACCTGCTGTCGGTCATTTCTTAGTGTCCTCTATAAATGGGAGTTGATTGTCTCACTAGATGTTGTTAAGGATGCGGGGTAATAGACCCTTGGAACCTAGATTTGTTTAGTATATGGTAGCTATTACTATTTTAAACAAAATGCCAAGGCTGTAACTGGAGAGCAACCTTTTATTTTCCTTTGTGGCTATTGGTTTTATGGGTACTGGATAGTTAATACTATTGTGTATCATTACTCTTAATTTCTAATCCCTGGCCCAAGATTAATACTGCTTCTATAAATCAGATACTCATTGTCAAGCAACTTATGGGGCAAATATATAAAGCTTCTAAGAACAGTTTATTACAAGTGTTCTACTATGAGTGCAGTGATTCTGGATGGCCACAAACACCAAGGCAGCCTGCAGGTGATTACCTTTGGTTCCTGTCTCCCATAGTTTGATCAGGTAGAAAAGGACTCGCTGTGCTGTTTGTGAGAAGACAGGTATCATAAACCTGTGAGGAGATAGAAGTAGAAACAATGACACACCCCACCTCCCCCCACAAAAGAAAAAAAACCATTGCAGAAGTGCCATAGGAACCAACATAAGGCCATGTTTTAGGGGAGCTATGAAACAGTTGATTCCTGGTTCCAGGATATGCAAGTGCCCAGCCATAGTTACCATAGTTATGTGCAGCATTGTGGTAGGTCTGGGGACAGGTGATACTAAATGGCTATGAAGAAATAAGACTTACAAAATAGCTTTTATGAAACTCAGTAAAAAAATAGGCTTTTGTGTTCACGTCTGCAAGTGTGGGTTGGAGGGTAGAAGAGAAATGGAGAGCTAGGAGGCTAAGAATGAAGAAAATCCGTTCACACTGTCGAAAATGTCTTCATCATGGCAGGGAAGAAGTAGAGAAGTAGGGACACCGGGTACACTCACAGGGGCTCTCGGGAGAAGGGGACGCCCAGAACAGTGTGGTGGTAGGATGAAAAGAAGAGTTTAGAGCTTCCTGTGGTAACAGGATGTGGTGGCTAGGGAGTCAGGGCTTGGGACTGTGTGTTGAATGCTGGTGAAGTGTTCTGTTGGCCATGCTGGGTCAGGGAGCTGCTGGGCTGTGTCCTGGAGGTGGTGGTGACACAAGGCAGATGGAACTTACAGATGGCAGTCAGGCCTGGCATGTGGCCATCTTGGAGGTGGGAGAGAGCAGCCAGTTAGTTGCCTTAGAATTCTCTAGAAAGGAGTGTCTGTCCTGTTTAAGGGGTTCGTGGAGGTGCAACAGGAGAGTAGTGATTACACAAAAGAACCGAGGAATGAACTGCATGCATACTACCCCAAGTTCCTTTATCATTCATAATTATTTTTAAATTTTAGAATTTATGAAGTTCCATGTGATAACAATGTGTATGTATGTATGTCTATATATAATGAGTAATGATCAAATCAAAGTAAGAGTTTCCATCCCATTTACAGTTTATTGGTGTTGGGAACCTTTAAGTCTTCTCTTATAAACCGTCTAGCCCCACTGCTGTGAGCTTCAGAACAACTCCTATTTTGACAGCATCACCCCTACTTTCTTAGCATCTGGTATCCGAGATTCCATTTCCTGTTACTCTGAGGTCAAGAGGTGTTGTTTTTTTCTTTTTTAAATCTTTTCTTTCCGGGCTTGTTTCATGGATTTTGTAAAATTGAACAGCACATATTCTTGGCTAAAACAGTATTTGGTAAGTTACAGTTTGTACAGTGAAGCACTATTTTTTTTGGCTTTTTGATAAAACTAAGTATAGACTGTTTATCACATTCTGCCATACTTTCTTCAGTGTGTTTGTCTGGTTGTGCTGTATAAGTTAGGGTCTTACACCATAGGCTAGCCCAGAACTTAGCATGTATCCCAAGCTGGCTTTACACCAAAAATTGTCCTGCTTTCATCTCCTGTGTGCTGGAACAACCCGACCCTGTTGTCTGTATTCAATATTAAGACATTAAATTGAATTAAAATACAGTGACGTAGACTCAGCAGTTAAAGGCGCTTGCGCAGTTTAATCCCCAGGATTCATGTTAAGAATTAACTCCAGAAAGTTGTTCTGGGACTTCATGCTACTATGGCACCTCCTCCCCCCACCCATAAAATGTTGTGTAACATTTTATTCTTTTGGCTTTTGGCGGGGGCTGCCACACAGCTCCCAAGTAAATCACATACAGAGGCTTATTCTTAGTTATGAATGCCCTGCCTTAGCTTTTCTCATTACTAGCCAGCTTTTCTTAACTTATTAACCTGTCTACCTTTTGCCTCTGGGCTTTTATCTCTCTTTCTGTATATGTTTCTTCTTTTTCAGTGGCTTGCTGTGTACCTGGGTGGCTGGCCCCTGATGTCCTCCTTTCTTTGTTCTTGTTCTCCTTTTATACTCTCTGCCGACTAGCCCCGCGTATCCTTGCTTTTGCCTCTCCATTGGCCGTTCATCTCTTTATTAGAACCATCAGGTGTTTTAGACAGGTAACGAATCACAGCTTCACAGTTAATCAAATCCAGCATAAACAAAACACACCTGACAATATTCCCCAACAATAAATGTACATTATAATTAAAAACTCATATTTACAACCCATTAATGTAAAAAAAGGACATGTTCACAGATATTTATAGAATAGACCTTTTCATTGAAGATCTGAATACGATAGTTTTTTGGTAGGCCAATTTGTAGAACAGCTATAGACACATGCATCTGTACTGTTCTCTGGATGTACCGCTAGTCAGCCCCTTTCCCGTCTCCTCCTGTTTCCCTCACTTTTAATGGTAAAGGCAGATGATGTGAGTCTTGGCCCTGGGTTTTCTGTTGAGTGGTTGTCTTGGATGTCATGATTCTGGTGATGTCATTTAGGCCCATGGCTTTCGGTATCTTCTACACTGAACTGCTGGCGTTAAGTACATCTTAGCTCGTGTTGTAATTAAGTACGTGTGGTAGAGGTAATCACAAACCTTGCCTCCCCTTCATTCTCAGAACTGCTTTGGCACCACCAGCCGTCCTTGGCTGATAGTGCTGCTGTCTTCCTACTTGCTCAGGGCAAAACTGTTGTGACTTTCGGGCACATCTCATCACCTTCACTGTTAGGTGACTCAAGTGACAGGCTTTTGTCCTCTCATCTGTGGAGTCTACTCTCCATTGGCCACCAAGGAGACCCTATCAAAACATTTCTGACATGTCTTGTATCTTGGCCCTGGCTTCTACCATGAGTAAAAGATTGAAAAGTTACAAAGTAGCCACAGGCTCCTGAAGAGCTGACTGCGTTTCCTCGACTAGCTACCTGCTCCAGTCCTTCCTTCTTACAGGCACACACAAGTCTTCTGCTGTGCCTGCACCATCAGAGCCTTGCTTCCTTACCTACACCCCAGCTTTGCACCTCTGCCATTCTCCATAGTACCACGTCAGGCTTCTCCCACTAGAGAGCGACATTGGCCCGTCTCATTGCTCCATCTCTAGACCTGGTAACGTGGGACCCAGAAGGTGGTTGGTACTGAGAACTAGTACATTGTGTAAGAAGTTTTCATTTTGCTCTTCAGGTTCATCTCCAACAAGTATCTAGTGAAGCGGCAGAGCAGAGACTATGATGTGGAGTGGGGCTACGCCTTTGATGTGCATCTGAATGCATTTTATCCACTCCTAGTCATTTTGCATTTTATCCAGCTCTTTTTCATCAACCGTGAGTATCTTTCTCAAATGTTCTCGATGTTCTCACTGTGTGAAGAGACTCACTATTTGCATTTTTTTCTGGCAGATGTTATCCTCACAGATACATTTATTGGATACTTAGTTGGAAATACTTTATGGTTGATTGCTGTTGGCTATTATATCTATGTGACCTTCCTGGGATACAGTGGTAAGTTTTGGTGGTTTGAGTGTAACAGGAAAGAGCATAGACGTTAGCAGTGGATTTACAGGGACCTGTCAGACTGCATATGACCTTCATAATTTCACAAGTACACTCACCTTAGAGCCTGCCCACTGTCCACAAGCAGAGTGCCATGTAACATTTGTTACAACTTTCATCTCATTTCCAAGTTACAGGTGGAAGTCCCTGACCATTTTCTTTCCTGGTGTGGATTCAGGCTCCTTGTTATTAACCATGGGCTCATGGTTACAAACCTTCAGTTCTGTGGATGATCCTGGGATCTGCTGATCCCAGACCATATTTGCAAACTTACTGCTAAATCTTCTCCATTACTTTTCCTAATGTGAATGAAGAATACTTAGTCTGGGAATGAGTGTAGCTCAATAGAAAACCTGCCTACTATGTCAAGGTCCTGTGTTCAACCCTTAAATCCCCATTGCTAAAGTCTAGAAATCTTACTATTGAGCTCAGAACCACCCACAGTGTGGTTTGTTTCTCTTCTTTGCTCTTTGGATGACTGGGACCTTAGTATAAACGGCTTTGGATGACTGGGACCTTAGTATAAACGGCTTTGTTCCTCACCCGATTACCAGTTTCCCAGGGATCACTTACTCTTCCACTTGCCTTGTTTGGGGTATTAGGGTTTTTCTACTGAATTTTCACATCTTGAAAGTATTGTAATCCATGGCACTGAAGCACTGGTCCCTTAGTGCCTTCTTACAGCTGTTGAGTACACAGTGTCCAAGAACTGCCTGGCTCAGTGTACGTGGGGAACTGAGTTCAGTTCCCAGCAACTACAAGGTGGCTCATAACCATTTGAGATTTGGTGTTGGTATGCATGCAGGCAGAATACTATATATATGTAGATAGATAAATCTTAAATCTTTAGTGTTTACAGTAGAGTGCCTTTGTTCTTCCCCGGAGGTTGAATCATTGATTCCACCTTAATCTGAGGTGTGTTGCTTTTGCAGTGGAAACTCTCCAATGCCTAAAAGTGGTTTTGTTCTATGTGCTATCAGTCTGTGTATGAAAATGACATAGTGAGATCCATTACTTTGCATGCTAACTTAGACTCCTAAGGCATCTGTCTAGATCAGCAGTTCTCATGGGTTATGACCCCCATCAGATATCCTCCATATCAGACATTTATAACAGCAAAATTAGTTAATAAAGTAGCAATGAAATAATTATTAAAGGGCTGCAGCATTAGGAAGGCCCCTTTGCTCAGATGTGTCTGTAGTTCTGCAAGCAGCATCGTGGTCCTATGCAGTGTGCTCCTTCTTTGGCCCCGGGTGTTGAAGAGCTTTTCTTTGAGCATGTTCATCGGCCACTCCTATCCTGTTTCTGTTCCAGCACTGCCGTTTTTGAAAAAGACAGTGATCCTGCTCTATCCATTCGCACCTCTCGTTGTGCTGTACGGACTGTCGCTGGCACTGGGGTGGAACTTTACCCACATGCTGTGTTCCTTCTACAAGTACAGAGTGAAATGAAAGGTGACGACAGCACTGCAGCTGAACTGTCTGGTGTTGAAGGGATCTCCTGGTAAAGTCTGTATGTAAATTATCTTTGTAGATATCTTAAAGATGTAAAGTTTACAAATTTGAGGTGATACTAACACTTGTCCAGACCATTCCTGAAAACTAATTAAATGTACATTTCTAATATTTTAAAACTAATTGTTTAATTATTTAACCCAAAGCTATATATAAAATATCAAGGGCATAAATAAGGGGTAGATGTCACACACTATCTTGTTGCTGGCAAGATGTACAGACTTACTCTGCCCGCAGTGTGGCTCACACAGGAGCCCCTGTCTTTTGAGAACTGTCTGTGTATATAAGCAGTGAGTACCTGTATAGATGACAGCCACTGTCTTACCAGGATGGCATGTTTCCCTTTTAAAGATTCCAGAGGAACCAGCAACTAGTTGAAAAACAGGTAAACACCATAGTAATAGCACTAAAAAAATTCTATCGATTCATTTGGTTTGAGCCATTTTTATTAGAAGGAATCTTGCTTCAACATGGCTTTTCAAACTTCTTTATTTCAAATACACATGGACAGTTATAGCACAGAGACAGTTATGAAAGGCACAGTCAACAGGACATTAGGTTTCAATTATAGCAGCAAACTTGAAAATAAATAATCTGCCTTTAAAAATCCAACAGGTACCTCAAATATTACTGCATCTATTAACTGTTCAACCCATGAAGACACTGAGCAAAGTATGTATAATACATTTAAGGAGGAGAAGGGAAAAAAAAAACCTGGTACAGCCTAGCAGAGAGATTCCCTGGGCTGCTCTGAGAAACTTCCCCCAATGCAAAGACAGCCTTTCTGGAAGAGGTGCTCCAGGTGAGCGGTTTTCCCTCCCCCCGGGGAAACATGACTGAGACCTCTACACTGGGAAGACTCTGCTGGCAGCGCTCCGGACAGTACTCTCCCAGCAGCCCTTTGTATGGCTCAGGCATTGCGTGTTCAGGAAGTTTTCACCAAGCTAGAGCAAACACAGCAGAATGCTAAGCAAGCTAAAGGAACCCCATGCTTTCATTCTGGGACCAAGAGCTAATTACCAGTTCAGCTGCACTAGGAGCAGCCGTCCCCACAACGAACAAGCCTGTTCAGAACAGTTGACCCGGCTGTGCATATTCTACCATGCTTCCCCCTCCCTCGAACTCAGGTTATTGATATTCTACACTCAGGGTCACATGCTGTTTGTTCTTGCAGGAGCCCTTTAGGTAGTGCAAAAACGGGAAAGGGAACATTTCAGAAACAAGACTTCATTTAGCTAGTGGTGGTACAGGGGTATGGGTACCAAAATCCTTGGTTTTTCTTTTTAAAAGACTGGTCATCTTTTTAGCATTGAATGTTCACATGCATTAAATTGAGCATATTTAGCATAGCATATATCTTAAGATTAATCATTTAAATCCTCATAACAAAGTTTGGATTTTACAAGCTATAAATGTTGCTACATAGCTTGAGAATGCCCTTTTCTACAAAAGGACTGAGCCGGGACTTCAGATCCCTTACCATATGAAGATGATGATAGCCCAGGGCCTTGAGACCTGACAGTGCTTTAACCTCCAAACTCCTTTCCTTCAAGGCTATGGCAGTATGGTAAAATAAATAAAAGCACAAGTGAGTGCACCAAAATAAACTTCGTTAGCAATTAATGCCTTGGAATCAGAGGGATTTTGGAAAGCATCTAAATACAAAACCTTGGTACATATAGGACTTGTGCTGTGCTAGCTATTGAACTAAATGGCTTTAAAGAATTACATTTATAGCCTAAGTGCTAGCAGGTATGTTCAGCCTGTGGCCCAGATCACAATGAATGGCACAGCACAGAACTGTTTGTGTAACTGAACTGTGTGGCTCTTGAGTGTGTCCTCTGGAGATGACAGCGCCATGCTGCAGTGTCAGAAGGGCGGACATGCCTGTGAGTCAACAGAGGCAGATGTTTTCCTCTCTTCAATCTGATGTAAATACCGCGGTTCATCATTCTTTCAAGTACATCCGCAGGCCCTTAAGGTGTGATCTAGCCTCATCGACCCCACACCTACAGTCTCATCCTAGCAGCTGTTTTACAGAACACAGATGATACCAAACTCTACCTTGTAGTGGAGACGGGGGTCTCTGGCACAGAACATTCTAGCTGAGACCCAGGAATGAGTTTATTCTGGATGTCGATCAAAACAAAAATGTCAACAAGCTGGGCATGGTGACTCACATCAGCACTGGGAGGAGAGAAGTTCAAGATCACCCTGGGGTGCAAGGTGAGACCCTGTCCTTAAATAAAAAGAAGCAATTCAGGCAGTGGTGGTGCACACCTTTAAACCTTTAAACTCGGGAATCAGAGGCAGGAGGATCTCTGAGTTCAAGGCCAGCCTGGTCTACAAGAGCTAGTTGCAGGACAGGCTCCAAAGCTATAGAGAAACCCTTGCCTCGAAAAAAACTAAATAAAAAGTAACCTGCAAGCAATCAAATGTGAAGGCGTCTCAGAACTGTCTTCTTTTTCTGTTGCTTATTACACACTCCACATGTACTACCTCACCGCTCAGCAGCTCAGAAGTCTGCCTTACCCGAGCTGTCTGTGTAGCACCCCCCTTGCAAAGCTGCTGTGAAGGCGCTTGCCAGGCTGGCCTCCCTCCTGACGATGTCCATCTCCAAGCCTGGGGTGCATGTGGGGGTGAAGCTGTCCTGGGGCACAAGGACTGCAGGTCCAACTTCCCCAGCCGGTCATTGAGGCAGGCCACCTGCAGACACTTAGGCCAGCGATGGTGTTTCAGAGTTCTGTTGCTGCTTTTGTCTCTCCTACCAGCCTGACATGGCTCACAAGATTGCACTGGTCACCCACAGATAGTCTCCCTCCAGGTAAGTAACGAGACATGACCCTGGATCATGGTCACAGTTCTCATCACACTGAGAAGCGGAGGATGTCACAGGAGGGTGCATTCTTAGAATCCTGCATACCACAGATACACACTATTAACTGGGATAACCTGAACACACTCCTTCCACACAGCCAAGCTTTTCACTGAGGGCAGTACTGTTGAGAACTTTGTCATTATGAAAGACTAAAACAGAACTCTAGTCTGCTGCTTTCCTGACAGCTTTTTGAAACAAGCACACCTCATCTTTTACATGAAACCAACGATTTCAAAAACCACAGAGAACCTTTCTTCAAACACACCCTAGTGGATGCACACACATGTACACATCTAGCCTACCCATCCTGCATTCACTCTTTCTCACACTTTTTAACCAAACATACCACTTGAGGGCACTGATACAATGCATGCTGGGAAGAATGCTGACAGTCGCATACAGCCAGGCCATCTTGGCCTTCTCACCAAAATACACACATTTACCTGCACTGTGATGAACCCACAGGTCTGCTGTCAATCACAGTAGCAGGATGCATTACTCCTTCTTTCTAGAATGTTTGTATTTACACTTGACACTCCTACAGTGATGTCAGTGTCCCATATTTCTCAGATCCAATATGGAGGCTGCTAGTCACATCTGCCCACCAAGCTTGTGGGCACAGAACTCGACTTTCCATCTTAACAGCTGCCGTGTGCTCTGGCTTCTGTAGAGGCCAGGGCTACTCTAGAGTCTAGCTTACATGAACTACACACCAGATGCCAACCACGGCCTATTCTGTAGATATGATTCGTATTGCATTTGGCACTTTTTCTATTCACTGTTCAGGGGAAAGTGGGTTGGTGGCCTCCAGGGCTCCTACTAACACTTCTTGCTTGGGGAAAGCACATCAGCTTCGATTGTCTAGGGCTGGCTGTCCTGGGCAGAAAGGATGGTCCAGGAAGCACCTGCTATGGTGGAAGACGGGAGGAGAGCTGGCCTCCAGAGCATGGAAGTGTGCCAGAGAACACACACCACAAACAAAAACTAGACACTGAGGGGTGTGTGTGTGTGTGCCCATGCATGGCAAAGATGGCAGGCAAACACAGCTAAGAGAAAAATGACTCACCCAGATGCCAATAGAGCCTGCCAAGGTGCACGCATGTTCTAGGCACTGGGAACAAGCTCGCAGGGAAAAAGGAGAGAGTCCCTGGATGAAGGAAAAGACTTGGCTGTTGGTCCCTAGGTAACAGGAGCCATGAGGGGCTTGAACGAGAGTGTGTGCACAAAGACCCTGCAGCGGCCATTCAAATGGTGGCAGGTGTTGTGTTTGTCTCCTATTAGATTATCAAAGCACAGCCTCCCTTAAAAGTCACAACCATTGAGAAACCAGAGCCCTAAGGGGGCCCCTGCACCCATCTGCATGGTCTCACCATCTGTGTGAAGATAGTGCTCAAATTTTAAAATGAAAAGGGGCCTCTATTCAAAGGATTTGCTTATGTCTTAGGAAACAGGCTTAGGAAATCAGAAAAGAAAAAAAGTTGGAGGAAATTTACAAAATCCCAAGAAAAACCAGCTGGGCCTTGACATACAGCACAGTAGTACTTACCTACATGTTCCTAGCCAGAACATGGCATGCAAAATAGCTGCTTAGCGCTGTGTGTCCCATACACTAGGCAACTAAGGAAGCTCCAGGCTGCTGGACATCTGCAACCCCTGAGTCACCGGCGCAGACTGACAACAGCTGCTTAGCCTTCCTAACTAAAGCACGTCTGCAAACTAGTCTATGTGGGACTGCAAGGGCAGGAGGCATAAGCACTCAGTGGACACAGCGTTTACTTCCAAGTTCATGGTACAGCAGATCCAATCACTCTGTGGAAACACACAAGCGCTACAATGACTTTTCACCAGAGCCCCCCAGTACAGTTCCGGTTTGTAAATTGTACCCATTATGATTCACATAACAACATCACCTAGAAAACATGATCTGAACTCCAAACCTAACACGGGTATCAAAGGACCAGTGAGGATAGGGACGATGTGTCAAACTAGTGATTAAAGACAGATTAGAAAGAAGAGTCTCATCACCCACACCAGGGGAGACCTGAAAGACTCTGTGTGTGGAGACTTGGACAAGGGCCTCCCACCCGGACACTGGAGATACCACACTGGTTTGCTGTGGCTACACACCATACACAGTACAGGAAAATAACCCTCAAGAGGACACTGGTCTTTTAAAATCTTGGCTTTAAAGAATGACAAATGCCTCTGAAAATATTTTGTTCAGAATTGCTGTGATTATAAAAGTACTTCAAGTTAAGAAACCCATCTGGAACCAGTCTGGAATGGCAGTGCACTGGAAAAAATGGTATTGAACTGTAATGTCTGCATCTCCAAAGAAAAATATAGAAAGAACTTAAAAAAGCCAGGGAACTGCTTCTTCAAAAAAAGGTATTGATTCAAAAATTTACTGCACAAAAATATGTACTTCTTAAGTGTTTCTAATAAATTAACTCCATAACATCTTTATGTATATTTATATATTTGTATATATATATAATCCCTGATCGTCTATAAAAGAGGGTCTATAATAGTAAAATAAATCAACTTCAAAAGTACCCCCTCCACAAAATGTATTTAACATTAGTTTTCTCAAATTTTAAGGAATGTAACAATATGTACAACTCTTATGTATTAGTATAATACCAAAATAGCCCCAGTCGCATCAACAGGCTGTCAGAATTGTAAAACGCTTGTGTCAAGTTCAAAGTGGAGGACAGCTTAGTTTCAAATGAATGCAGTTATCCATGGGAAGAGCCCCTGTCTGAGTGGAAATGACAATCATCTTATCTACAGTAGGCTTCACGAGAGGTAGTGTTCGAGTCCAAACAGAAAAGGACGTGCTAACTATCTTTAATCGACAGAGTCACAGGAAAGGATGTGTTGGTTTCTTAGATCAATTGGCGACTTTTTTAATATGAATCTGAAACACAAAATAATGAAAGACTTGAAAAAGCAGTTAATTCGCAATTCCCAGAAGGCTTCAAAATGCAATAAAAAAATGCAGCAGTTAAGTGGCTTCATAGACTGCATATATTCTTACCTCATTAAGAATGGCCCAAACAGCAGAATTGTGAATAACTGAGAGTCGAAAGGCTGAAATAGGATTTAGACTAGGGTCCACGATTCCCTCTGCAACGCCATACTCAAATTTTCCTTCAAAACAGAAAGTAATTGTTTTTTTTTTTTTGTTTTTTTTTTTTTTTTTTTGGTGTTTGGAGATAGGGTTTCTCTGTGGTTTTGGACCTGTCCTGGAACTAGCTCTTGTAGACCAGGCTGGTCTCGAACTCACAGAGATCTGCCTGCCTCTGCCTCCCGAGTGCTGGGATTAAAGGCGTGTGTCACCACTGCCCGGCCCAGAAAGTAATTGTTAAAGACTTATTGGAGAGTCGGACATGAGCATAAAGCACCATCAAAGGCAAAATATTTCTAGACATCTGTAGACAGGAAATAAACGAGTTAAACCCATTGGTCTGCTTTTATTCAGCTTTCAAAGTCCCATGAGCTGATGTACTCTTGAAAATCTTAGAGGCAACCTATGTTAGCAGGGGCACACTTCTGCCCACTGTACACAAGCAAGCATGGTGAAGACGTGTGTCTTTACATCAGCAGTGTATAACCTACAGGATGTCAGCAAGCTGACACTCTACTCAAACCTTTTCGTAACAGCAATCAGTTGCTGCCCCGAAGGTCAAGTTGGTCATAAAGATCTCCACCATTTCAGGTATTCAGGGGCTGGGCTAGGGCAGGGGCTCTGTCCATGTATATCTTCCCAAGACTCCACTGAGAAGAAACTTGGATGTGTTGCCTGCTCTATACAATTCCCATACACAACTCCATTGAAATTTTATTGGAAAGCCCATGACTACCTTGCCTGCTGACATGTCATAACGCTGTCTCCACTCTCTCCTGTCTTGGCTTTGCACTCATCAAGACGTGAACCCAATGTATCTGGTCACAGTTAAAATCCTGGACTACATACACCAGAAGGGACTTCAGAGGTCCCTGGTCATGGCCCTATTCCTTCCACATACTGGTCTGTGGTCCTTTCCCAGGTTCTCTTTCTCTACCAACGGCTCTTTCTTCTGCTCTTTACACTGAAATAAAACTAGCATCTCTTTCCTATGACCACAGCACTCTTCATACCCACTCCAAAGCACACCCAGCAGGGGTCCAATGATTGCCTGTGGACTAGCTGCTCCTTTCAGCCATGCTTTTGGAATTAAGTAGCAACAAGTCTGATAAAATTCAGTTCTGGCTGCGGACAGGCTATTTTCTTGGTTTTCCCAATTAGACACCTAGCTGAACCCTGATTCTAGCTACTCTCTCCCTAACAGCCTCCAAGGCTTCCCCAGCTGCTGCTGTCAGTCAGCCAGCATCACAACACAGAGGGCACACCCTGGAGGGAGGACAGAAAGACGCAGGGAAGGTGGACTCGTTGTCACTGAGATACAGCACCACACAGGTGACAGAAAGTCGACAAGCCAGGGAGCCCACCCGGGATTGGAAACTGTCAGGTCTACAGAATGGAAGGAACAATTTGAGCACACTGGTGAGACAATGTCTGTAACTGCCAAGCAGCTGAATGCCGGACAAGAATTTGAAATGACTTTCAGAGTCAGTCCAGGAAATAAGGGGCGTGTTACTAAGGAGACATTACCTATTCTGAAATAGCCATCTTCTAATCGTTTATCTTTGGTTTCTTTGCTGATTTCCAAATTGTCGCTCTAAAATAAAATAAAAGCAGCAATTATGGGTAATTAGGCCCCTTTAAAACGAATTTAACTTTGTATATAAAAGTTGCATTTGTGGCAGAGTTAAGAAAATGGCATCTCAAAATTGAGAATTTTGAAAATGTGTTAGTAAAACTTTAACCTCTCTCCCAGCCTGCAAATATACCAATGGTTAGAGAATGAAGACTGCATGCTAACTTGAATAAAATCTAGGCATTTCTTACAGACCAGTGAATTAACCATGCCCCATCAGGCACTCAGATATTCAGCCGGCATCATGGAGCTCAAAATATACAAAGTAAACAACTGTGGTAAAATATGGACCCTTTTCCTAATACAAACAACTGTATTTTTTTCCAGTAGAAAGCAAAATGAAGAGTACTGATGAAACAAATGGGTACATTAATATCAGGTATTCAACAGTTTTAAAAAACGTAGTAATACCACCCACCATTGAAGTTCTACATCTCACGAGAATTTTTGTTAGCCTCATAAATAAGAACAACCTCTATGTATCCATTGTGACAACTGGCTTTGTCAACCTGACACAACTGGAGATCAGTGGGAAGAAAGCCTCAGTGAGGGGCTGTCTACGTTAGTCTGGCCTGTGAGCATATCTATAGGAAGTTATCTTAATTGATCTGGGAAGACCCAGGCCACTGGGGGCAGAACCATTCCCTAGGCAGAGGTCCCTGAGCCATGTAAGAGAGGAGAAACTGAGCTGAGCACAAACAAACATACATGAGAGCATGCAGGCACTCACATCTCTCTGCTCTTGACTGTGGAGTTGATGTAACTTGGTATTTAAAATTCCTGCCTGACTTCCCCACAATGACGACCTATAATCTGGAATTGTAAGCTAAAATTAGCCTCTCTCTTCCCTAAATTGCTTTCTGTCAGGGCATTTTTAGCACAGTAACAAAAATGAAACTAGAACATCAGGAGTAGCAGCAGCCGTACCTTAAGGGGCAGAACCTCCACGGTTGTGTTGAGCAGGATGTCTCCTGGGTGTTCTTGATTGCCACTATGGAACAAATAGCTGGAAACACATACCAAAGAATGAAAACATGACTTAGACTTCGGTGTACAAGACTCAAGAACACATCCTCACCCTAGAGTGAGCTCTTGGATGGCACAGGATAACCTCACCAGAACCTGCAACCACCTAGCGGACTCAAAAATACTGGGAAACTTAAGACTAAAGGATGTAGCCCCAAGCAGTGTTATCCCTGCCGGAAGCCCCCATGCTTGCTGTTTAACATTCAATAAACACAACGCAACCACAGCCTGACCTGTTTGCAACATTCGCCACACAAATACAATACTTTATTACAGTGCAGCATACTCAGCTGTATGAAGTTAATTTATAACCAAAACCTTTGTAACTCACCACCACTTTCCCAGCCTACTGTGCACCAAGTATACACAATGAAGCACATTCTAAGCAGAAGTTCTGGATTCTAAGACAAAACAGAATTCCACTGTCACTGACCTTTCTACATTGACTGGTTTGTCGAATTTAAACAAGATGTAGTCTCCAGCTGTGGGGGTGATGGCCCAGAAGAAGTCCTCGCCCATGTAAGTCTTCTCCAGTGTATGTCCTTGGTACACCTTCATGGAAGTGGAGACCTCTGCGGGTGGGTTCACATGGATCTTGAGAAGCAATGGTTTCATGTAATCTTTATCCTAGGAGGACATGTGTGTGTCGTTATGTAACACAAAGCTCATCTGCACACTAAATAGCAACCTGTACAGCTAGGAAAGGCTATGTTAAATCACCAACCGTGAGTTTCTGAATTTTCCCGGACAGTGAGGAATGCAGACCCACATGCTGGAAGAGGGACGGTCGGAAGCGGATTCGTAGATTTGCCTTCTGTCTGTCACAATGTTTCTAGACATTTAAAAGAATCTGGTTTTATTATTCAATAATAAAGTGCAAGTCAGACACTCAAGAGTCCTGTGAGCTGGCATATGGCATCACTGCTATTTAACACGTTCAGGTGTAATGGGGTCTGATACTGTCTCAAAAGAATTTAAGGGAAAAAAAAAGACAACAGGCAGAACAGAAAGAAAACAGCACACCCTTCACAAGTTGGTCTGCTGTCTATCGATAGCCAATGCTAACAGGCTAGCAAGCCGCGAGACCCCACCAGTGTTTCTCAGCCACACACAGTGGAGTCAATGCTTAGAAACAGGGAGGTTGAGGGATTTTCTAGTACTAAAAAGTGCATTATATATGCACACACATACATTGCCATGAATGAAGACTGAAACCTCATGAACGCTGTTTAAAGCACTCTATCATTGTATCCCCCCCACCACACACACACACACCTTTCTAACACTGGAACTTAGAATTGGCTTCAGAATGAAGCCATGCACAAGAAGAGCAGAGGAAACAGTTTCCCTGCCATGGCCTAATTTAACTTGTAACCAACATCTACTTCACTCAAAGTTACTTTCAGAAAGGAAACAAAGAAGAAACTCCCAGGCACTCAGGCAGCTGAGGTAGGAGCATCTTCAACCTGGGGCTACACAGTGAGATCCTATCTCAAAAAGAAAAGAAAAAGTCTCCCCTGGACCGCATGGAAAAATGAACTCACGGCATCTTTTTCGGGGTTGCAGACTTTCACCCAGAGAATGTGGTCCAAGAGCCAGTCAATGGGTTTCTCCTTATAAAACATAAAGATGAACTCCACAATCAGAGTAAGATCTGGCGCTTGGAACATTTTTCCTGAAAAGACATTCCCAGTCAACAGCTGTCACAAAGAACCAATCCTCGAGATGCCTGCAGAAGTGACTTCTATGCACTAAATACATTGAGGTTTTCCTCTCATCATTAAGAACAGTATCACTTTAGCTAAAAGTTCTCTGGACTTGTCACCTGGGTAGAAACAGAAGTCACTGACTCCCACTGTTAACAACAATTTAACACTCAATGTTGCTAAAGGGTTCATAATCTGATGTCAGATTATTTTTTTTCCTATCTTAGTAAGACCGTTCCAATAAATAACAGAATTTGAGAGATTTATGTTTTAAAAAGTATGCAGGCCTGGGGATACAGCTCAGGGACAGAGCACTTGCCTAGCAGCACGTGGCTATTTTAGGGACATTATTCCCCAAAGGCATTAAAATAAGCCCCCCCCCAAACAGTTCATGAAAGAAAGAAGTGAACAATAAGTAATCAGTGAACAAGTACTGCATGTTACAGTCCCCCTAAGAACCTGGCAGTGCCGTACTTTGGGGATGAACCCCAGTCGTAAGCACAAAGGAAATGGAAGTGACAGAGAAGTCCCAGCACCATGGTGGCCTCTGTGCAGCTCTCTGGAGGACATGCTACACCACAGACTCGGAGTCTACATGAGTTTATGTGCATCTTTTTGCGTAAGGAGATTTAATTTTCTCAACACCAATCAATTTCTCTGGGAAAAAAAGGATAACTTTTTTTGGTTAAAAAAAGAAAAGCAACTGGTTTAGGATTCTTAGACTCAGCTGTTTTATAATGAAGATAAATCAAACACTTTTCTTACCAATGAAGCCAAGCTGAGAAAACTCTAGAATCATCCATTCTTCAGAAGAGAGTTGAAGTGCAAAATTTTTTATGGTATTAAAATAGTTTTGTTTCACAATAATATCATCTTCAAGCTAGAAAAAAATTGAAAAATCATATTCAATAAGGCAAAAAGAGGATAAATGGGCATTATTACAGAAAAACCCAACATACTCTCATGAAAATCAAGAAGACTGTGGTTAAAGCCAATTAAAATATAAAAATGGGTGTTATGAAAACAAGAAATATACTCTGTGGGTCAACTTCCTGGGTCTGAGGTCAAAGAGAAGCCAGTGCCTTGCTCACACACCTTCTACCTGGGTTCCTGAGAGGACCAACATGAAGACTGGGTATGCATCCATCTGATGCCTTCTGTATTCTGTCTGAATCAGACTCCTATGTACACCACACACACACACACACTCGCGCCCCCCCCCAATAGAACCAGAGCTTAGCTCAAGCTAGGAAAGGACTCGATCCCTGAGCCACATCCCTAGAAAACCCCTTTATATTTCTATGTGTATGTAAGTATCTCTGACTGCGTTTAAGGGCATCACGTGTGTGCAGGAGCCTGTGGAAGTGAGAAGGGACACTGGATCCCCTGGAACTGGAGTAATAGGTAGATATGAGACACTATGTGGGGTTTGATACAGTGAGAAGGACAAGACGTGACCAGAAGCACCTGGGAGCGTTCCTGAAGGTGATCTTCACACTCCAAATCACTTGCAACACCCCCTCCTTTTTTTTTTTTTTTTAAGTATCAAAGAAATTTTAATCACAGATCAGAGACACACTGCCAAGAAGGGCAGTGAGCCACATGAATGAAGATACTCAAGGATTCCAGTCACTATCTGGGGCTGCCTTTATGGGGTTCAAGGGAAAGAGAAATCTGATTGCTAAAGGGGATAGCAAGGGTAATTCCCCGTTCTGATTGGCAGATTAAGGCAGACAGTCATTTCTCTACTGTGCATGTCCTGTCTCAGAATGTGTCTGATTTTAATCATGTATATGCACAGGCGATAGTAAAGAGGGGACTCTCCCTACAAGTTTACTCAGGGACACGGTTTTGCCTTGCTGCTGCAGATGCACCCCAAACCAGTTCAGGCCAGACCGGCCTTTCCATCTGGAGTATGAATGAACAAAATCTGTTGAAGAAGAGAAGAAATTTACTCCATCCTTCCTAGTGGATGTGTATACAGCTCAAACAGGTTGGGCCCCTAGGGTGCTAACAGGTTTCTGGGTGCAGCTGTCTCAGGCTGTCAAGTACATTACTACTAGAAGAGGAGTGTATGTACAGCCCAAACCAAGCAGAGTTCCAGGTCACCGAACTATTCCCCACGCTTGCCTGCATCATTAATGGGATATGCAAAGTGATTTGGGAACACTGAGACAGGAAATGTTCACAAAAATATGACGTTTGAGTGGAAGGTTCAATGTCGTACTGAGTGAGGGATATGACTGTGGATGGCATCGGAGCTCTGAGTCACCCATGATAAGAACCTTGGCATAATTTAATGTTGGGTAATATGGCCCTTAGAGACATGGTATAACATTGCCACTCTAAAACTTCATCCCAAGTCCAGGCATAACCCCAGGATGGTTGGTATTTCCTTTTTCTCTTTAAGCATAAGCAAGCCCTTGATGATACAACTGACCTCGTTCTACTCTTCTTTATAAGTATCTTATATTTTTCCAATGCTGGGAACTGAACACAGGGGCATGCACACTGGCCAGTATTCTCCCACTGAGTTGCCTCCCACCCACAGACATCCTTTAGAAGCTGTAGATATGAAACCCCCATGTTTGCAACCACGAAGCCATAGCCCTAGGAAAGTGTGAGATGAAGTCCTTTGATTCTCCCCCTCCCACCATCCTCAGCTCTGTTTTCCTGGGATTTCCCTAGGTGACTCCTTTTGCTTTACAAACATTTCAAGCCAGCATACTCTGTGGGCTTCTGAAGCTAGTGTGTTTCCCTACGAACACTCTGTAGACAGATGACAATGAGCTCCTTGACAGGATTCTCGTGCTGCCCAACTCTGAAGAGCAGAATATAAAGCAACTCTATTTCCTGAGGAACAAGTTTTGGGGAAATATACCACTTTTAGAAAAACTCATCAACCTTTGCAGAGCTGAAGATTTAGGTACAGCCCAAATAATCAACAATAAAGTAATGATGTAAGAACAATATTATTCCAGGAAAAGACTAAAAACAACACCAATTTCCATTTATCAGTATTGAAGGCTTTTGATATTATGTTGGGACAAAAAAAAAAAACTGGTCATGAGGCAATGTGTTTGTATGACATTGTTAAAGATTTCAGACATCAGGAAGATAGTGAATAGCAAACTCCAGGCCCCCTTCACCCACAGAAATATGGCTTTAAAATCAGAGCATTCAATAGCTAAAGCCACTCTTCTGGGCATGGTTCTCCAACTCCTGACTTCTCCATTAGCAGAGAAATTAGTTATGAATCCCTGGAGCCTCTGTCCTTCTGGCATGCATCCTGATAATGTCATTTCTGTCTTATTTCAATCAAAGTATGGGCGGAACAGGGTAAGGACCCAACAGAGGCCAAAAACAAAGGCCAGAGGCTGCAGTATCTTATACAAGCACTAAATGATGCCCCAGCGGGACAACACAGGGATGCACAATATTCCCTCACACACTCTAAGAGTAGGGTTGTGCACACCAGAGTAGAAACCAGCAAATCACACTTGGGTTACACCCACAAGTCCAGAAAGAGAGGACCCAAGCAGCAGTGATTCTGACAACATGGACAAGACCTGTGTAAGTGCCTCCCAGACATAAAACCTGCATAAAGGGGGAAGGTGGGCATGACACACACACCCATCTCCACTATCTGAGGAGCTACTGGCATTCTCTAGCTGCTGAGAGGGAGAGTCGCCTCCTTTAATGATGTGACCCCTGGTAGGTCGACACACACCAGGGCAGGCTCCACTCCCAAGACTAGCTGGGCAGCACAAACAGGACTTGGTGAGTTTGAAAAGGAAACTCAGAGGTGGGCGGGTGGAAAAGGTAAATGAATGAAGGTAGGGGGCAGTGAGTATGTTCAAAATACAGGCCAAGAAACTAAAAGAATTAACAAAGATACTGCTTTTAAAAGAGGCTCTGGGAACTACAGAGATGGATCGGGGGTTTAACACACTTGCCACTCTTCCGGAGGAACCAGGTTCAGTTCCCAGAACCCACAAGTTGGCTCACAGCCATCCAAAACTGCAGTCCAGGGGGCTCAGCTGGTAACAGCACTTACGCAGTGCATATACATACATGAATGCAAAACACCCATATGCATAAAGAAGAAAATAATTATTTTAATTTACAGGGCTCCAGAAGCTCTGCTGGTACAACACCAGACCATAAGAACAAGGTGGGCTGTTGAGGATGACTGATTTTCAGATACCAAAATCCCAACAGTAACAAAGATGACACTGCAGTGAGGCTACTAAAAACAGAGGCAATGAAATGTGTGAGAGAGTTAAATGAGAACAGCAACAAAGAGACAGAAACTACGGAGGAGAACCAGCTAGAAACAGGAACTGATGAATACAAAACCTGAATGGGAAACTTCACAGCAGACCCAGATGGACAGAAGAAAGTGTGAGCAAAGACAGAGTTTTCAATACGAATGGCTTCAAAGAACAAAAAGGGAAAATGACCATGAAGACAGTCTGAGGAACCTGCAGATCCTTGAAGTGAACAGGGACCTTGATCTCTTACAAATCTGGTATAATCCAAAGCACAAAAGTAATTACACACTCAACTCCTTGGACAAGCAGTGTGAGAAGCAGCAGGGGACCTGGGTGTGGCTCGGTGGAGGCAGTGCTCTTCAGCTCACACAAAGCCTGAGTCTGACCCTCAGCACGCCTAGACCAGGTACAGTGGCACACTCTACTCCTGTAATCCCAGCACAGCAAGTTCAAGTCAGCCTAGAATGGAGACGTACAATCTTATAGAGGCAATTTGTGTTATCAAAAACAAAGTAGGAAGAAGGAGCAGATATAAAGTCGGTAATTCACATGGCTTGAAATTAAGTGATCTGTTTTAGACAGACTGCTGTAACCACAGCATGTTTCAAGTTACTATAACGATAACACAAAGAAAATCAAGAAGGAAATCAAAACACACGACTATAAAAAAAAACAGTGGAAACAAAAGCAAGCAAGGATGTTTCTGCAATGATCAGAAAAACTGACAAAACTTTAGTCTGAGTAACACAGGAAAAGAGAGGACTCAAAATTAGACACGAGAGGACATTAAAACTGATGTCACAGAAGTGCAAGGACTGTGCATTAGGAGGGGCTTCTACAATGTTAGGTGTGTGCTAATGAACTGGATTAACTAGAAGAAATAATGAGTTCCTAGAAAGATGCAACTCACTGAGACTGAGCTGCAGATAAATACATTTAAGCCTGACACTAACAAGTAAAGGAATCAAAGATGAAAACAAATCAAAAAGCCTTGAAGGGCTGGGCATGTAGCTCGGTTGGTCAAGTGCTTGTCTAGCACGCATGAAACTCTGGGTTTGATCCCCACCACCTGAAACTACCATATGGCAGCATATGGCATAATGCCAACACTTGGGGTGTGCAGCAGAGGGATTTAGGTACCAGATCATCCTTGGCTACGTGCTAAGCTCAGGGCCAGCCTGGTCTATGTAAGATGCTGTCTAAGACGATGACACCAACAAACCCTTCCTTAACTTCCTCGCAAAGTGGAAAGGTCAGGATCAGAGAACTTTACTGAAGTTGCATGAAAGATGCAACTGATTTTTCTCAGATTCGCCCTAAAAACTGACAAGAGAGAATTCCTTCAAATGCAGTCTGTGAGGCCAGCATTCCCAAGATGGAAATCAAAAGATTTCCCTCTGGGATCACAAACAGGCAGGGATTCCCACTAGTCAGCAAAACTCTGGGAATCCCAGCTGAAGCCATCAGACGCTCAAGAGTCAAAAGCACCCAAAGCCGGAGGAAAAGAAGCTGCATCTCTGCATTTGCCTTCACACCATGTTGCTTCTTTTGACGCCCACAAAAATGTCTATGTGCACTCCCTCCTAATACATGTACTCCCCTGGAACTCATTATAGCCCAGGCTGGCCTCAGATCTGAGATCCTCTTTCCTCCTAATGCTGGGATGATGAGTTTGTGCCACTGTGCTCAGGTCAATTTGTAAATCACGACGCTGGGGTCACATCCAAGATGCCACTGCCAACCCCATGTCCTGAAGTTTTCCCATGACATGCCTTATACAAATCCACAAAAAAAAAAAAAAAAACTATTACAAATAATGTTTCAGCAAAGCTGCAAGATAAAAAAAAAATCAACACATCATCATTTCTTCCCACTAACAACAACCAATAACCCCAGCCCAGCTGTATTTTAATCTCATTCTGTAGACTGCCAAAAAGGCTAAAACACTCAGGAATAGCATAAGGAAGTAAAAGACTTATCCCAGGTGGACTATCAAAGAAAACAAGGTGCTGCACGCTTTCAGCCCCAGCACTCAAAGGCAGAAGCAGGAAAACCCCAAGTTTGAGGCCAACTTGCGGTGCAATCAGAACTACCCTGAGTTTAAGCCCCAACACCCATGACAAAAAGCCAGTTGTGGCAGTGCCCGCCTGAAATCCCAGCACTGAGCAGGCAGCTAAGACTCTGGGGCTTGCTAGTCAGCCAGTTTAAACTTAGCCAGTGCTAAGTTTCCAGGTTCAGTGAAAGGCTCGACCTCAAAAAAAAAAAAAAAATGGTAAAGACTACCTGGGGTAGAGCCCAAGCATTGACCTCTAGCCCCTACAAGTAAGCACACACATGTACCCCACACATGTACTCCACACACATACACATTCACACATACAAGAAACTTTCAGAAATGAACAGATGCTTTCTAATACCTTCCCAACTTTCAGACCCACGTGAAAATTCTGACATAGACCTCTGAACCCAAACTTCTATAAACTATATGTAGAATGTGTTCATAGAATGTGGTCATCTTTACAAAATAAATATGAAACAAAATCTATTCTGACTTTTACATTTCAAATCTTTTATAAGCTAAGTGTATTTTTTATATTTTTGTAAATCTATTGAAGAAGAAGAGGAAGAGGAGAAGGAGGAGTCAAAACCACCAAATAAAAAGACTGAGGAAGGTCTGCGCTATGTCTCTTTAACACTTCTTTAACTCGTGAGAAGGACGAGAAGGACGTGCTGTGATGCCCACACGCCTTTAATCCCAGCACCAAGGATGCAGAGGCAGGTGGATTTCTGAGTTCAAGACCAATCTGGTCTACATAGCAAATTCAGGCCCAATCTCAAACAACACAAAAGAAACAACAGTAAAAATACCTGTAAAGAGCCCAGCTCTTACCTGAATGTAATAGATGCCCTTCTCCTGAGCATACATCATTAGAAAGCAATAATCCAGGTTTTGCTTGGTTCTCCATCTGAAACAAACAGTTTCAGAGTGAGAAATCAGATTCAAAGTTAGCAAACTCAGACTACGTATGAACACATACAGACAAACCCCCGAGAGACAGTCAAAGGGTGGCTTCCTCCAATGAAGCTTGGCCAATGCCCTACTTTTGAGCTATACAATCCAGCATTTTCCAGACTGCCTTATCCACAAACTTTTGTTTCAGTAATATCTTACTGTCTCCTTAAATTAGTGCTTGGCGAAGTCTACTTTAGGAAATAGATATGAGGCTATGTCTGGAGCTGTGAAGTGAATATGGCCAGAGATAGATAATGCATGTTCAATGTAAACAGAAACTAATACTATGTATTAATGTCTGTAAAACACAGTTAGGTCTACAATAGTAATCTTTTCGGTGAATTCCTAGTGGCTAACAGAAACACACTAATTAATGCTGAGCACAATGAACAGTCACCCCAAACTCAGTTCAGCTAAGCAAAGCGCTTAGAATCTCTGTCCTGCTGAACAAGACTGGCCTAGGATATCTCGCCACGACTGCCTGACATCTTCTAAACAAGGAAGCGCCTGCTCACCTTACTCTTTCCTTGGAGTCTCCAAACGTCTCCTTCAGGTTTGTCAAGTCAGGGTAATAGCTTTCAGGAGGGGAGATTATTTCCAGCAGGCCAGAACTAAGTTCTTTAGAAAATCTACCAAGAGAAAGGTTAGCTGTATTATTTTAGCTCTGTGGGATTTCATTTGTCTTAATGCTCAACTCATTGCATTTAACATGAAACGCATGGCTAAGCAGGAGAGCAGAGTATGAGGAGACGGATATAGCGTGCTAAATGCAGCCAGCTCACCACTGAGCAGGAAATACAAATTTCTCTGCTGATACGAGTTTTGAGTTTCCTCTTTTTTTTTTTTTTTCAGCCATGCTTTTTAAAGACAGCAAAATGTCAGAGGAGAAACAGTGAACTGCAGCAGAGTGATCCTGGGTAAACTGCAGGCACTGCGGTCTTTTAAGTGATTTGCTTTTTAAATCTAAGTAAATCAAGGTCCCACAGAAAGAGGGGGACCGAAGAAAAAAAGCAAACAAACAATTGTATGCTGACCCAAAATATGTTTCTCATGAAAAATCGAAGTTCTTCCATTTTTCTGGGTTAGTAAGATGGTTCAGTCATAAAGGTGTTTGCCCCCTAAGCCTGAAGGACTGGTTTCAATCCTAGGGACCCACACAGTAGGAGAGACAACCACAAAAGTTCCTCTGACTACAGCATGTGTATGCATATACACACAAATCAATAAGTGTGACTGTTTTCAAATTTAAAGACAAAGTTCTTCAATATTCAGGAAGCTTTATCTGTAGGCTTCAGGCTCCGTATCATTCCAAACCAGGGCTTTTTAACTGATAGCAACTTTATCCCTCCTGGGAACATTCAGTGGGGCCTGGAGGCATTTTCATCATCACTAGTGGCGATTCTCTGACATCTAACGGACAGAGCTAAGGATCCTGCTACACATCCTTCCACCAAGACCACCTATCAGCACTGCTGGACTGAGAAGCCCTTTCTGAGGCTCTTGAGTCAGTTTTTCACTAATTATGGTTCCTTTCTCGCTCACCTCCTTGTCTCATACTTGCAAATCTTCACCCAATACTCTATAAGGTCGCCCTCTGTGCAAAAGCCAGGGGTATGTACCACACTCATTTTCTAGACTTGGTTTCCCTGCATATTTAAGGAGCCTGCAGAACTACCTCCAAGGTCAATGGGAAGGCCAATCAGTCATTATCCCCTGCTTCTTTAAAGGGATTATCTTTACCAGCTTATTTCTACAGAATGTAGCATTTGAGAATTTGTTTTGTTTGTTTTTTCGAGACAGCGTTGGAGCCTTTCCTGGAACTAGCTCTTGTAGACCAGGCTGCCTTTGAACTCACAGAGATTCACCTGCCTCTGCCTCCCGAGTGCTGGGATTAAAGGTGTGTGCCACCACCGCCAGGATAGACTTCAGAAAAATTTTAACGCACACAACTTGACTCTGAAGTACACACAATATTTTATTAAATCTCCAGCTTTCATATTTTGATTAACAAGGAGAAATTATTTTAAGAATGGAGTTGGCAAGTAACTCCTGCTTTTAAATCTTTTTTTAAAAGATTTTTATTATTTTTAATTACGTGTGTATGTTGGTAGGGACTTGGGGGTGGGACGGAACTGAAAGTCAGGTCATCTGCAAGACAAGCAAACACCTTTAGCTTTAGCCACTGGGCTCTCTCTCCAACTTCCTAAGCCTTTCTTGTAGAGTAGAAAATGTGCCCTTTAGGAGTAAAACCATATAAAATCCACAGAAGAAACCTGTCGGGTCTAACTTTAAAACTTGCAAGTGAATACTATAAACATGCCAATGCCTGAAACTCCCAAGCTCCGCATCTGTCCCCTGCCCACAGTAAACCGGGGCCCAATCTTGGCAGGACAGAAAAACATGCTTGGATATGATGGCTCAGTTTTAACACCTGTCCTGACAACAAATTTGCCTGTTGAGTAGAGGGTGGGGATTCAAACAGTTCTGTACAACTCTGACTCTCTCTCTCCTCTTCCAAGAGTAAAGACAACTAGCTGGTGGTGTTCTATGCAGATGCTACTCAGTTTTTCCCACAGTGGAGTTAGCAGTTTACCCATCAGACACTGGGGTTTATATGCAGCTACTTAATGAGAATATAAAGGGCTGCTGACATGGGTGAACAGAGAAGTGAATGAGAAAGGAGCCATAGAGAATAGCAATGAAAATATTTCCATTTCTGTGCTTTGGAAAACTTACTCTTTCTCCAGGTTCGCTATAACGCTGTTAACATAATCAAGATCTGTCTGGGAAAGAGAGAAAAACATTATCGTTTTTATTTCACTTCACAAAAAAAAAAGATTTTTATTTTATGTGTGTGTTGGTCTGCATAGTATGTGTGTGCACCTAGCGTACACATGTACACGTGTGGTGTGTGTGTTGCCCTTGGAGGCCAGAAGAGGGCATCAGATCCCCTGGAACTGGTATTACAAATGTTTGTAAGCCATGGTGTGGGTGCTGGGAACTGAACTCAGGTCCTCAAGAAGAGCAGCCGGTGCTCTTAGCTGCTGAGCCATCTTTCCAGTCCCTTATTTCACTTTTAGAGCCAAACTCAAAGTGGCACGAATGATGAATCACACACTGAAAATGTCATTTTAACTTTTTAGACACTTGTTCTATGAAACCGCGCCTGTAAATGTCCTTAGGTACAAGCTATTACAGTAAGCAAATGTATACGTTTTATTATTTTCAATCACTGATGCTCAACTTATTAGAACATGAAGCAATTCCTATTTCTCCTGAAAATCCAAACTCTGAAGCAGTGAACGTGCACAGCAGCAGAAGTGGGCTGCTGCAGGCAAAGACTCCAGTGCTCAGAACCATGAAACAAAACCTGGCTCAAGGTTTACCTTGCAGCTACCTGCCTGTTCAGCCTGTGTTGCTCCCCTGAGCTCTCTCTCTTATTAAAAGAGGGGTGGGGTGGAAGAAACCTTAGAGACTATATTCAATAAACTTATATAATAAAAAGCAGCATGATATTGATACTGAGAACTCAAATCAGGAGGATAATAACCGTAGTTAGAATTGAAGGTCATGTTTCAATTACAAGCAATTAAAAATCCAGGCTGAGGATGTAGCTCAGTGGTAGAGTCTTTGTCTTAAATGAACCAAGCCCTAGGTTTGATCTAAAAAAAAAAAAAAAAAAAACCCGAAAATAAAATATTCTTTTCTTAGTGAGGGATACTACTGCTGTGATGAAACACTACGACCAAAATCCAGCTGGGGAAGAAAGGCTTTATTTTGCTTACACGCCACATCAGAGTCCATCACTGAACATTCCGGCAGGAACCTGGAGGCAGGAGCTGATGCAGAGGCCACGAAGTCGCTCTTACTGGCTTGCACACCATGGGGCTTGCTCATCCTGCTTCCTTACAGGAGCCAAGACCACCTACCAGGGCTGGTCCCATCCACAGTGGACTAGGCCCGCTCCCATCAATCACTAATTAAGAAAATGCCCTACAGGCTTGCCTATAGACTGATCTTACTGAGACATTTTCCTCAGCTGAGGCTCCATGTGCTCCAGTACCTCTAGCTTGTGTTAAGTTGACAAAAACTAGCCAGCACAATTCTCTATCCATTAAAAATTCAGTGACAACTTAAATGTGGTCAACTATTAAGACAAATCAATGGTATATAAAATCTGACCAACGTTATGAAGGCAGTCATATATTTAACACTTACAAGTAAAAAGAAACAGCTTAACACTGAAAGTAATAAGAAAATCTCATTAAAAACTAATATGCATTTTTGCCTAATTTAACTTTAATGTTTGTTAATGGAAATTTCAACTTTTATTAAGCTTAACGATTTAAGAACAAAGTATCTGCATAATCCCACATTCTTCAAACCCTTAAGAAAGAGTTTTATAGATACAGCACAGGACCAGAGACCAAACTGCTCTCCTCCACTTCGGCAAACCCAAATGTCAACGATCTGTTCTTAAATAATCACCCACAAGCTTTACCAAAGAGTATCTGAGTCTAGGCTTTTGGAGACTGTAGCCAAATTTGGTTTGCATAGACTACAAAATGCTTAGAAACATCCTGAAACCCAACTGATAAACACTCAATGAGGCAAAGTGGTACACCTGTCTAGCACAAAGGAATACGAAGATGCAACAGCTTGCCCTCTCCTCCCAGCAGGCTGATCTGAAGCAGAAAACCAGGAAGAATTGTGTGTGAACACAGTTTGTTATGTGCACTGTAAGTCAGTTTATGAGCAAAGGGGTCCTTACACAATATGACACATCATCCTTACCTTAACTATTCATATACCTAATAGTAGATTTGTAAACAACTGTGACCAGTGTCCTTTCATGCAAGAGAACCTTTCTATACCTACTGGAGACTGGGAGGTGGAGTGGGACCCCTCTGAGGAAAGCTCAACCTGTGATCATTCTAGAAGCACTGGGCCACACTAGTCAAATCTTTCCAATGGGACTCCTCCTGGCCTCTCCCTCAGTGCTGGGGCAAGGCTGAGCACTCAGAGTTGCTCATTGTAAGAATGCCATTTTGCCTAAGATTTTAAGTGTGTGGATATTTTGCCTGCATGTATGTCTGTGCACCATTTGCATGCCTTGTACATGCAGGGGTCAGAAAAGGGCATCGGCTTCCTTAGAATTGGAACCAAGGACAGCTGAGAACCATCATGTGGGTGCTGGGAATCAAATTCAAATCCTCTGCAAGAGCAGCCAGTCTCTTAACCACTGAGCCGTCTCTCCAGCTGCCTAAGATATTTTAAACAGTATGTGAAAACTGTAATAGAAGAGAAGGAATCAGTCAAATCTGTCAGCTGAACACTGGGATGCTTGGACAGTTGGGAATTAAATAGGCATAAAAAAGCAAAGACGGGCTGAAGATGGCTTACTCAGCAAGCAAAAGGCCCAAAGACCCAATACCCAAATGGGGAGGAGGGACAAGTATGGCAACACATACCCGAAATCCCAAGGCTGGGGATGAGGAGGACCCTGGGTCTCAACCGACAGTCAGGCTAGTGAGCTCCAGGCTGTGTCTTTAAAAACACCAAGTGTGACAGAGAAAGTTGCCGGACTTTGACCTCTGACCTACACACTACTTTTAAGCCCAGGATTTTGGAGGCAGAGGCAGGTGGCTCTCTGTGAGTTAGAGGTCATCTTAGTCTACAGAGTTCCAGGACAGCTAGGGCTACATAATGAAATCTTGTTGGGGAAAAAAGGAAGGAAAAGATACCAAACAAACCAAAACCAAGCCAAACAAAAACTCAGCAAGAGATATTTCATCTAAATGTTGAAGACAGATGAATCTTGAGGACATGTTACATGAAAGAAATCACAATGCAAAAGGACCGTGCATCGTGCAACTGCACTGATAAGAAATATACCAAAGGGAAAACTGTGGGCACACAAAGAAGATTAACAGCTGGCCCGGGCTGATGAAACAGATGAACATGTTTTCTTTTCAGGGCTGTGAAACTGTTCTTAAACACGCTGGCATGACGGCAGGCCAGCTTGACTTAAACTATGAGCTGAAAAGAACATGAACCATACACTCAAAAGCAACGCATAAACAGTAAGAGAACCAGCATGCCATGCTGTGCATACAGAGCGGAGGAAGGACAAGACCGCCCTGCTTCATCGGGGGTAGATGTACAAAAGCTGAACACATACAAGGGTGGGCCTAAGAGGTGCTGACATCAGCAGGAACCTTCACCAGGAAAATTTCAACTGGCAATCTCACAGACCCCAATATTTGGAGAACTACTTCAGTGTATCCCTTCCTTTAAACTTAACAAGGCCATAAGGAGAGGATGTTCCTGGGTCACAACTCTCTAGAGGAAAAATCCAGATGCCCTAGCATCTTGAGACATGTCCCAGGAGGCCCATCCTAGGCTCATCTAACTATAGCACCTAGGTAAGACAGAATCAAAGAATGTAAGTGAGGTCACCCTGTGGAATTGCCATCTGGAATACTTATCCAACAGATGACGTGGTAGCCCAATCACAAACCTGAACTGGTCACTTTCAGAAGTACTGAGGAAGTACTTCACCGAGTCCCTGAAGAGCTGGTCTTCATGCTCAGCCTCAGAGGCCGGTCCAGTGGCCCTACCCCAGCAGAGAGATACTTGCCTCCACACGTCACTGACACTCAGTAGACATGCTGCCACATGCAGTCAAAGCAGTGGCTCTCCTCAGTCAAAAAGCCTTCCAAAGACCCTGCCTGGGAGCAAGACTCCCAGCTCCACACTCTTACACAGCAGCTCAGGGTCACAGCTGTCTGAACTCAGACAGTACACAGCAAACCACCCAGAGCTGCCCCCGGATGGAGACGTCATCGTCAAGTGTGCATTTCTAAGCACAGCCTCTCAACTGACTTATCCTGAACAGCAGCTCTGCCTAACCCGGGATCTCAGTTTACATCGCTCTCCAGCTGCAGGTGACAATCAGCGTGATTATGAACACTTGGGCTACAAGTAGCCACACGACCAACCTGCAAGACACCTAAGCAGAGACTCGCAATTTTGTCCACAATGTCACCAGATAGATGGCCCTTCCCGAATAACACACTAGTCCCAAGAGTGTTTTATCCCTACTAAGCAACACCTATAAGGACCAGAAGAGGGAGCTGTTTCCCTCCAGGGACAGAGGGATCAGGTACATTTCCACCCCCCCTTCCCCTCCCACTGGCAAAGTCTACTACAGTTCCAACTATGAACTCCAAAGAAACAGATCTATGAAACATGACTGTCATAGATTCAGAAGATGCCTCACAAGACTATGCAGAAATAAAATTGTCCGTGCCTGGTGATTCAGGTCTACAATTTTAGTTACTCTGGAGGCTGATAGTTCAATGTATGCTTAAGCAACTCAGTAAGACTATCTCAAATCAGTAAGTTAGAATCTCAGTGTGTATGCCGACATCCATGTATGGGCAGAAGGGGTCACCAGTGAATTCCAACCCAAACTATGAAAACTCCAAACAAAGGAAAATCTTGAAAGCAGGAAGTGATAAGAAATCTAGCACACATGAAAGAATACAAATACAGTTATTGTAGATTTCATAACAGGAACCCCACGAGTCAGGAAAATGAAGGAATATATCCAAAGAACTAAGGGGGAGAAATGACACCACCACCCTGCAAAGCTGCCTCTCAGAAACTGGAGAAACGGGACTGGTAAGGAGGCTCAGCGGTAAGGCAACTAAGTTGCTGCCAAGTTTGAGTTCAATTCCCAGAGAAAAGGAGAAGCAACTCAGAGAAAGAGCGCATTCCCCGAAGTCATTCTCTGATCCCCACATGTGCAACAACAGCACATGCATGCACACCCTACACAGCACAACAGTCCACACTTTATGTGAAGACATGGAGACAGAACCTAAGTTCATCTCTTTACAGGACTTGTTAGAGTGAGTTCCTTAAGTAAAAATGAAAGGTCTCTAATAATTAGGGGAGAGAGCTGGCTCAGTGGTTAGGAGTGCTGGCTGTTCTTCCAGAGGACCCAACCGGGTCTGATTCCCAGCATCCACTTGGTGACTCACAACTGACTGGAACTCTAGTGTCAGGACATCAGACACCTCTTTTGGCCTCCTCAGGCACAAGGCACAAAAGTGGTGCACAGACATCCTAGTAGGCAAAGCAGCACAGAATATATCAAAAAAGAACCTCAGTGGTAAGCGGCCGCATTTAGCATTCTCCAGGGCTGTGCTGGCGTTTACAAAGCAACTCAGCCCTTAGTACAACATTTATTAACGACAGTGAGTGTAAGCTGTCGAGAGATAAACATCAGAAACAAAGTGCAGGAGGGAGTAAAGGCGCAGAGTTGTCTGAGCACAGTTTATCAGGTTGCTCTGTGTGCCTCACAGGAACTACAAAGCAAAACTCTGTAGCAGAAGCAGGAAACAAAAATAGAAAGCATTCAAAGCACCTAGCTACACGAAACCACAAATGAAGACACAAAGGACCAGCCGGACCAGAAAACCATGAGAAACACAGCAGAAGGAATCCTTACCTATCAGTGAGTGCTGGGCATGCAAATAGACTCGGGACTATAAAGAGAAAGAGTGACTTAGTGGATTGGAATTCTCTCTCTCTCTCTCTCTCTCTCTCTCTCTCTCTCTCTCTCTCTCACACACACACACACACACACACACACACACACACACACACACACACACACACGACCAAACAGTATGCTGCCTCAATTTGTCTTCAATTACAAACACAGAAAGTGAAAAGATTTAAAAGATGCTCCAGGCAATTGAAGACCAGGAGAGACCAGAACCTACCTCTACTTTAGTAAACAACATAGGCTGCAATGAACTATTACTGAGGCAGAGGCAAGAAGATCTCTGAGTTGGAGGCCGCCCTGGTCTACACAGTGTGTAGGCTGCTAGGGTTACATAGAGAGAACCTGTCTCAAAAAAAAGCCCACTATCTAAAGAGGAAAAGTATTTTATGTCCCACATACATACATAAACAGCTTAAACTGATCTGAAGGGGCCAAGCAATCGCTCGAGTCAGCCACTGTGGCTGGTAAGCTCGGCTCTTGTCTGACTTGACTGCTCAGCTTCTACTCTTCCTCTATGCCGTGCCTGTGTGACTTGGCAAAGGCCACAAGGGGTTTTTTCTGTGTCATTATCCTCCTTTCAGAACCCTCATCTGAGATTCTTTCCAAGAGCTCAGTTTGGTCTTCTCCCTTCTGCGCTATGACACAGAACATGTCACCAGGTAGGAAGCTGGGACTCGAGGACATTTATTACCCTGTGGAGTCTACTGTCCAGCGTCTCAGAACATCCATTCAGACATTTCCCTAGCTTTTTAGCTGCTTCGTCAGGGACTCCACCGTGGCCAGAAACAGATGTTATTTTACATATTAAAGAATCGATGAGAATTCCAGAAAGATAATTTGCATCTGTAACTATTCAGCAAGAAATCAAGGACAGACAATGTGTTCACAACTGGAGCTGAGAGTTTACGAGAAATCTTATTTCCTTGGATCTGAGACGAGTATTATTGCCCACATAATGTTTGGTTTTTTTTTTTTTTTTACTTTAAATAAAGACAAACACAGGCCATAGTATTTGTGTGAGCTTTACTAGTTTCTAAAATAGTCAAGTGCTGTAACATAATGTGTCAGAAAGAGGAAGTTAAAAGGCTAGACAAAAGGAAAAGAGACTGTTTCTTCAAGTCTGTCTGTCCTAGCCTTTCTATCTCCTCCAATCTGAGGGGACAGGAGACATCCCACACACTCTCCAGCACTCACTAGGTTCAACTCTGTTCCTAAACTGACCACATCTGGGGCCTCTTGGAATAGCCTAGTCTAAAGCTCACCTGGATCATGACAAGGGTTTTGTCCTGACCAAAGCTGCCAATAGGAGCCTTTCAAAAGGCAAGTATGACATTCTCACCAAAGGCCTGCAACCATGGTGTAATCATATGAACATGTCAGAGAGATTCAAGCTGAGACACTATCACACAGAAGACCAGAACTCATAAAAATAATCCTAATTCCTAAGGAGCTATCATAGAAGAAACCACAGATTCAGGACTACTGGATGCAACCTGGGATGCTACAACAAATGTGGAAACAGAGACGACCGTAGCAGTAGCAACATGAAATCCAAATGAATTCATGAAGAGTACTGGGGCCAGCAGACTGGCCTCTAATCCCATCAGGGAAGCAGAGACAGGTAGATCTCTGTGAGTTCAAGGCTAGTGGGTCTGCATAGTGAGAAGAGAAGAGAAGAGAAGAGAAGAGAAGAGAAGAGAAGAGAAGAGAAGAGAAGAGAAGAGAAGAGAAGAGAAGAGAAGAGAAGAGAAGAGAAGAGAAGAGAAGAGAAGAGAAGAGAAGAGAAGAGAAGAGAAGAGAAGAGAAGAGAAGAGAAGAGAAAAGAATTGAGCCCACAGGATGGCTCAATGGATAAAAGCACCAAGCAAGTGACTACCAAGTATTTGGCTGTGTTCTGACCTCTGTGTGGATAGAGAATGAAAACACACACTAAAAAACACACAGAGAGAAGACAACAGTGAGAGAAAGAGAGGGGGGTGATTTTTAAAGTATAGCTGGACATGATGGCACACACCTTTAATCCCAGCACTTTGGGAGGCAGAGGCAGGTAGATGTCTGAGTTTGAGGCCAGCCTGGTCTACAGAGTGAGTTCCGAGGCTACACAGAGAAACCGTGTGTGTTTGTATGTTTAAAGAGTATTACACTTTGCTAATTTCTTAATCTTAGTAACTATTGTAGCTACTTAAATTGCAGCATTATAGTGGGGGAACAATCTTTTTTGGGGGTTGGTGTTCTGAGACAGGGTTTCTCTGTGTAGCCTTGGGTATCTTTGAACTCACTTTGTAGACCAGGATGGTCTTGAACTCACAGAGATCCACCTGCCTCTGCCTCCTGAGTGCTGGAATTAAAGGCGTGCGCTACCACTTCCTGGCTCACCCTGCAATTTTTTAAAACCTTTCTTTAACTGTAAAATTCTTTCAAAATAAGAAGCTTTAAAAATGTCATTTAAAAGTGTCAAGTGTCAGGCTGGAAAGACGGTGCAGCACTTAAGAGCATTGGCTGTGCTTCCATAAGACCTGTCTTTTATTTCTAGCATCTACATGGTGTCTCACAACCATCTGTAGCTCCAGTAATAGGAGATCCTTTGGCCTGGGAGGACACCAGGCACACACACGGCTCACAGACATATGGGCAGACAGACATATATACACATACTTTTTTTCCTTAATTCACAGGTATTTTTACCTATCAGATGTTGTCTCTTCTTAAAATTCTCAAGGGGATTCCCATGAGGGAGCAACGTTCAGCAAGACTAACTCCCAGCCTGAGTCAAGCTTTATTGGAACCACGACCTCATCCCTTCATATATGTATGACTCATGGCTACTTGCAGGCTAAAGGTGGCAAGTTTAGCAGTTTTAACACAGACCACATGACTTGCAAAACTGAAAATCTTTACCATTGTCTATTAAAAAAAAAATGCCAGCTCTCTTGACTTAAAGCAAAAACAGAGCCCATGAAGACCTGGAGTCCTCTGTGTTCTTCCATCCTATTCTTCCCTGACCACCCCCCTTCTGTTGAAGTCTGGCCACTCACAGTCCTCTTGAAACTGTTTCCTCAAACGTCTCAGCAACGCTGCGGTCCTAGACCCTTGCTCATATTGTTCGATGGCGCATGATTCAGGCCATTGCTCAAATGACCACACTGCTCCAATAAGCCTGCTCCTCAGTGGCCATGTATCATCTCCCTTGCTTCCCCTCCCTGCCCCATTCATCCTTTCCGGTGCTCACAAGCGTACGCCATGCTCCACGAGTAAGCTGCACCGTCGTCTCTAGACGTCTCAGTGGAAAGGTTTTATTTCACTCACTGATAAACCTATCTATCACTTATCACCTCTTCAGAAAATACTTGTTGAATTGTGAACAAACTCTAGGGGACAGTAAATAAATATATTTTCTCAATAACCATGTTTATGATTTATAACTAAAGAAGGGTTTAGCTGCTGGAAAGCGACAGGCCAAGATACTACTGATGCCCCAGTACGGTCGGTCACACACAATTTAGAATCCAGAACAGATCAGCAGCCAACTAGATCAGCACAGATAGAGAGCACTCAGGAAAACTGTGGATGCTCCGCCACTGGCCTCCCTCTCCATCCACCCCATGCAGGCTCTATTTTGCCACTCTAACTATCTTTCCTCCAGATTCATGCTCTTAGCAGTTACATTTAACACCAGAGGCAACAGAACTGATCAACAGGTATCTTTATGAGTGGACTGAAACTTCCCTCATAGCAGGGCAAATCACCCCTCACATGGAGGCAGTTACCTCTGATGCTGGGGCTGCACCACAGAGAAGGAGCAATCACCCCCCAGAAACCAGACTGGCCCCCTCAAATGATGATGGAGATCACAGTTTCTCTGTAGTGCCTTGCAAAATCAGAACTTAGACAAAGATCTCAAGACCACCAGCCTGAAACCAGATTTCCTGTTGTCGAGTAAAAACTCCGCCTCGTTTGTTTCTCTTCTCTACCAAATCTCCAAGTTCTGTCGGTCCCCAGGGGAACAGACTTGGTGTTCTGAAGTCCTTCAATTGTTCTGCCCCACATGGCCATGCTGACTGAGCAAAGTTCTCTCAGTTCTCATCAATGATCACCTGAATGTGTGGATGAGGCTAGCACACTGGGACTCTGGAGCTGGATGGGACTTTAACCCTAAACTCTAGTAACTTAGCAACTTAATCTATTAAACGTCTATATAAAAATATGTCACTTGAGCACAGAATCCATTTTCTCTAGGCACACACAGGACAGGGTAGCCAACCAATAGGTGCTGATAAGGTTGAGAGGGTCAGACACCAATACATGTTTGTTTGTTTGGTTGGTTGGTTGGTTGGTTGGTGTTTTTGTTTTCTGAGACAGGGTTTCTCTGTGGTTTTGGACCTGTCCTGGAACTAGCTCTTGTAGACCAGGCTGGTCTTGAACTCACAGAGATCCGCCTGCCTCTGCCTCCCAAGTGCTGGGATTAAAGGTATGCGCCACCACCGCCCGGCCCAGACACCACACATATTATGCTATTTGACTACCAGGGGTTGAAATGGATGGAGATCAGTTAACAGATGGAATAGCGGGAAATTATCAAATAGGTAAGAATGTAAAAATACATTTCTATATAACCCATGGGTCAAGGGAAAAATTACACAGGGACTTAGAAAGTATTTTGATCTGAATGAAAAAAATTAAAGGGCATGTCAAAAGGAATGGATATAAAGGAGCTAAGGAGATACCTCAGCGGTTAAAGAGCACTTATTGCTCTTGCAGAGGACCTCAGTTTGGTCCCAACACCCACGCCAAACAGCACCTATAACTCCAGCTCCAAAGGGATCTGTCTCCACAGGCACCACACATATATGCACACTGCCATTCTCTCTCTCTCTCTCTTTCTCTCTCTCAGTCTCTCTCTCTCTCTCTCTCGCACGCGTACACACACGCACACACCAATCTTTAATCTTGAAAAAAAGGTACTTGGAGTATAGCCAAAGTGGTACTTAAAGAGAAGCTTATAGCTTTGAATTGTTTATATTGCTAAAAGAAAAATCTCCAACCAACATTCATCTTTTAAAAAACAAAAAGTAGAAAAGTAATACTAAGAGAAGTGTAGATATGAATGCCACAGAGAAAGAACAGAGTCAGAGGTCTGTTTCTTCTTCATCTGCCAGACAGTCAGAGTTCAAAGATCCAGGAGGTCTCAGAAGCGAGGAAACGGGGAAGACAGGGAAATGGAGCTGGGATGGAAAAGCACAGCCAGGAGAGTAAATCAGCAGAGAGAGTGTTGCTGTACCATTCAGCAATATAAGCATCCACTTAATGCCCCCTCCAAAAAAGAGCGAGCCAACGATACAGAAATACTCTTGTACAAATTCCAGTTCAGGAGGTTATCTATTGTTATCCCCAGTACCTGCTTCAACATGGTATTTTAATAAATCCTTGTTCAACAAGAGAAACAAGAGAAAATGTAACCACAGTGAGGGCCAGTCTGGAGTGCTCCTTAGGTGTTTCAGGGGAGAGAAAAGGTAAAAGATACACAGGTAACTAACCCTGAAAGCACACTCAGGCATCTATCAGAAAAGCTTAGAAAGCTTTGGAGTGGTTAAGAGAATTAACAAGCTTTCCCATGTTCCTTCCTGGAAATCACACACCATTATAAATAAGCAACACCAGACATGAGAACCACAGGCTTTGTTTTGAAATATTAACAACTGAAATTTTAGTCTCAAAAGGGGATCTGACTTTGTTTCAATAATCAGAGGTGACATAAAGAACTACAGAGACCAACTGAGTCTGCAGCAGGCTCTGTGGCTTAAAGAGAAGTTGGTAAATCTGTTTATGTAAAAGAATAAAATTAAAATAATTGGTATAGAACACATCTTTATCTCTTCACTCTCCCCTCAGCCAATATAGCCTGAAACCCAGTACCCTTCAATGACTCATAAAAATGAAGCAAAAACACAAAATAAGAAAAAAGGGGGGAGAAATGAGTAGAATCAATAAAATAATTGAGAAAGGGGAGAGAACAGAGAAAGGCAAATGGAGGAAGAGGGGGAGCAAAAGAAACTCTCAAGCAATGACTTGACCATTAAGGAAAAGAATGAAGAAAACCACACTTAGCTGAATCGGTTGCCACTAGGAAGCAAGATCCAGCATCAGAAGGGACTATAACAATTATCAAGGTGTTTGGAAACACAGAGCCTACACTATCTGAAGCAATCTTGGAAAAAAAAAAAAAAAACCTGCAGGACTAGACTTGATGGGTCGTCAATAATTCATGCATTTTAAGAGGTGGTGGAGCTCCAGCATGAGACTTAGCTCCAATCCAGATAATGAAAAAAATCCAGGGAGAAAAAGACCTACACTTACAGTCACTGTGTTTTCAATAAATCTACCAGAGAAGCCAAAGTGCTTTCTCAGCACAGGGACTTGCAATAATGAGTACCTGACAAACCGGGACCTTTCACACCACCTCATACCTTAATGGAAGTTAGCTCAAGATGAGACACAATCAGAATGCACAAGTTAAAAGCATGACAGTGTGCAGGAAGGGTCTTTGTGATATATGCAAGGGTTCACTAGCTCACAGAATGCAGTCACTGTAGAAGAAATCTGCCCACCACGGCAGTAGGAAGAAAATGGACAGACATTCAGACTGGGAAAAAAAATATTCAAACACAAATTTGACAAGAATTGTATCCATTTTCTATATTAAAGAACTCATAACAAAATCGAGAAAAAAAACCAATTCTAAGAAATAGGGAAACCTATTTCTAAGAAATCCGGCAAACCCATCACAAAATACACATTTTTATGAAATGGGTTAATGATAAAGGATGGGGTAGATGAAGTGAAACATGACAAACAATACTAAAACTCGAATGGAAGAGTCAAAGTGGTAAGTATGCAGGTATTTTGTGTAAAGATTTTTCAACTTTATGTCATAAATTTTTCACAAAAAAAAAAAACATACTTTATGACATTAAAGACTTAGCTCCATAGGCCAAAAGAACATACACTGTGCTAGAGAAACATGACCCATAACTGAAACTGAAACGAAACTTACATTACAGCTGAATTACTGGGCTTTAAGAATAGAAAAATAATAAATTGAGCAACCAGGTAAAATATTTGGTATTTGGTTTCAAATATCAAAGAATGAGAAATATGAAAGACTGTCTAGCTAACTTCAGCACTAGCACCCAAGAATACATGAAGGAAGGAGAGTGGGGGAAAGGGAGGGAGGGGTAACAGTTTCTATACCCAGCTGAACTACAATGGCAGAAGAGATCGTTGTCCTATATTCACACTGAAGAATAAAGAATATAAGCACACCAAAGTGGACAAGGATGGAGAAAACTAAGCTAATCACCTTTGGAAAACAGCAGTCTGGATACCGTGCGGCTAGAGAAACAAAACAGAGGACAAATCAGGCACGCTCATTCTGAGTATGTGCTAGTCTAGAGATCGGCTTTATGCTCATCTAACTTTGACAACTGAGATTTGTGAATCCTGACAACCAGGTTCTTTGCTGTGGAGAAAAGGTTTAATTACTGAGTAATGAGGAAAGGCTAGAGTGGACCCTATGAGACTAGAGCCAGCAATACCATTAAAAAAGTAGGCTAGATGTATAACTTAACACACCCATAGAGGACCATAAAACTATACAGAAATGGCGGATCTACACTGTAAGGGTGAGGAAAACGGTCCCTCAGCTAATGAGCACATGCCAAATCAAGATCTTGATAGTGCTTGTGTATGTGTGTTCCTGTATTCTGGTTTTATCTGGTACCTTTATGTGCATGTGGGAACAGAAGACAACTCCGCATCATCCTCAGGAATACTTGTTACCTACCCCCTGTGAGAGAGATTCTCTCACCACCCTGAAGCTCACAAATTAGGTTAGACTGGTTGTTCAGCAAATTCCAGGAATCCCCTGTCGCTGCCTCCCTATTGCTATGATTCCAAGTGTGTGCCACCACACCTGGCATTTTTTTTTTAAAGATTTATTTCTTATGTATACAACATTCTGCCCCCATGTATGCCCGCGTGCCAGAAGAGGGCGCCAAATCTCATTACAGATGGTTGTGAGCCACCATATGGTTGCTGGGAATTGAACTCCGGACCTTTGGAAGAACAGCCAGTGCTCTTAACCGCTGAGCCATCTCTCCAGCACACCTGGCATTTTTATGTGGGTTCTGGGGACTTGAATTCAGGTCCTCATGTTCATAAGTATACAGTGTACTGAATGAGCCATCCCCAAGGCCCCAGATCCTGATTTCTGAAACCCACCTTGAATACAAAGAAGCAGGTTCCTTCAAAAAGTGTCCAAGTTCAGGGCCAGGAAAACACATGATTAGCTTAAAACTATTCTGATGCAACAAAGTGAAGAGAAAAACAGCTAGGGCACAGTAGGTGGATCAGCCCAATGGCCACAACAGGACACATGCACAACCTGACTGACAAACCAGAGCAGGTTGTTATCTACAACTGAGTATAAAAACTTCCAATAACAAATGGAAAGATGGTGGAACTAAAACACACACAGCAGCCATTTCTGCAGGGAGCCATGGGGGTACTGAGTCAATACTGCTGATGTTCTGATGAGAAGCAGGTCCCTTCCCTGATCTTAAAAGTCTTGCCCACCACAAGACAACTACTGAAGACATAAAGAAGAACATCTTTACAGTAGAAAAGCCCGGCATATGCCAACTAAATACGCCACAGTAACTCGACCGACTCTCACATATAAATTGATCCAATTTGTTAGTTCTTGCCAACAGGCTGACTGCTGGCACTGTTAAAGCGATTTATGTCAAAGGGTTTGCAGATGGCACAACGGAACACACCCTTATGTAAATAAACCACGGACTGTGTACTGCCATCAGAAGACTAAAACGGAAGCAAACTGTCTCCCGCAACTGTCTGTGGAAACCATGAAACAGGAGTTCTCTCCACTCAGTACTTCACGCTGACTGTGTTGTGTGCTCTCTACACACAATGTGCTAAACTGGCCCTGGGATTGTAAAACATCAAATTCTACAGTTGGGACCTTAAAGATTAAAGGGAGGGATCTGAATATTTCCAGGCAAACTGCACAAATGGAGATGGACAGGGTGACATGCTACCTAAGGTTCTTTCCAAAGCCTTGGCAATCATTACAGTTATCACCAACATCACCGCCTGTCAGTTATACTGACTGCATCCTACCTGACACTGCCTAAAGAACCCATGCAGTCTCTCCAGCCCACCCAAAATAGCACCTTGCCATCAACATAGCCCTGTAACCCCACCGACTGCCTGATCTGTTTGGTGGCAGTCTATAAAATCTAAGATTTTTGCCTTTAAAAAAGACACCCCCCCATCACATAGGACATAGGATCTTAGCTGCAGCCAGCAGAAACAGATTCTGCAAGAACAGCTAGAAAAAATGATTTACTGAAAGATGGCTTGGATGAATGCATGGGGCCGTGGTTGGGTTGAGGAACCCGGATGAGAAGATGCAGTGAGGAATCACAGAGCAAGGAATCAAGTGTCACATGACAATGCCATCTACGTCAGTCTGCCATCGGAATGACTATCTGATCCTCACTCCCTTATATCTGACCTTAAATATTTATGTATTTACTTGGAGCGAGGGAAGGTGCAATGGCGTGCATGTGGAAGTCAGAGGACGACTCGCAGGAATCACTTCTCTCTGTGCACCATGACGGCTTTGGGGACTGAACCAGATCACCAGAGTTGGCAGCTAGCGCCTTTACCTGCTGGTTCATCTCACTACTTTTTGTTTTTTTTTTATCACTGGAATACAGAAATATGAACAGATCCTCTGTCCAGATGTCTTGCTAGATTTCCCTGTTACTTCCTTTGGGTTTTCTGGCATCTGAAAATAAAGAGGCTTCTATGCAAAGTACAACATGAGAACAGTAAACCATAAAGCAAACGGCTGGCACTTTTAGTTTTCATAGCAAGGTGGAGACACTTCATTCCACCAGGGTTTATAGCTGGGGGACGCCCCAAATACAAGGCATGAAAAACAATCTGCTAAAACCCAGAGCACACTATGAGGAAATGATCCTGAGTGATAAAAATACAAGAATTAGTGTATGTGTTTGTATTAGTATATAGAATAAGAGCAAAAAATACATAAAGTAATGTGAGGCATAACATTAACAAAAGATCATTATACTCTAAATGCTAAAATTAAACTCTAAGTTTAAAAAAAAACTAAAAAAGTACCAACCATACAATACAACTCCTGTACCTGAGCCTCAGGGATTATTGCATCAGAGGGGTGTGAGATCCTGTCTCCTAGGTATGTCAAAAGCTACACTCATAGAGAAAGCCTCTTCAGCGTGGCTACCTAAACATGAGCTAAACAAAGACAGCAATAGACATGCCAGAGAGGATGGGAGGAAAGGCCACACAGCCTCAACCTTACACAAACTACCAACAACTAAGGAATGCCAAGAGCAAGAGACAATAGTCTTCCCCAGGGAAGAGCACACAATGTGGTATCCAATACCAAACGGTCAGCCAGCCCTAAAAACATACAAGGAACATACAGACTGAGCAGGTTGTATTTATACATTTACACACATACACACACACACACACACATGTACGTGCATATAACAACAGCTAATGAAAAAAGAGACCATGAATTTGAAAGAGAACAAGGAAGGGTATATGGGGGCAGGCACAGGAAGGAGGAAATTATCTAATTACAATCTCAAAAACAAAAATGATTTAAAAAATTAAAATGAATAAGTGCTTTAAATTTTAAAAAAGAAAGTATATAAAAATACAAAGAACAGAAAGTGGCGCAGGGAAAAGTGACCTACACGAGCTCCCCACGCTCTAGTACTCTGCTTTGACTTCTAAACAGTCTTGTTTAGCCTTGGCTGGCTTTGAACTCCCAGCAATCCTCCTGCCTCAATCTTCTGAGGCCCAGGTTTACAGGCACACATCAACATGCCCAGCATCTCTAGCACTTTTTTCATCCTTAATCTCTCCTCAAGTATTTAAACTAAAGATAATTTTCACAGAAATTCCTGATTTGCTTAAAAATATAGATACATATATTTGTGTGTGTGTACATATGGAACATTTATTTTTTCATATTCGCCTGTTAGTGCTATCACTAATTTAAATGGGAGATCAGAGATAGCATCACAGAAGGTGATCAGCTGGGATGGAGGAAGAAGGGAGCAAAAAGGAAGAGGCAGTGTTCAAACGGAGTAATACACACAGAACGGAGAACACACAGATCTGTACCACATACTGGGCACGGGGCGATTAGCGCTGCACAAAGAGAACTCCCATGAGCATATGGGATACCTGGAAGAGCAGCGGCCTGAGAGGTTAGACTAATTTAGATCTGGACAAATTGAGAGTTGCCTGTCTTAATCACTGTTCTCTTGCTGTGAAGAGACACCATGAGCAAGGCAGCTATTATAAGAGAAAGGTTTTAACTGGGGGCTTGCTTACCACTGTTCAGAGGTTTAGTCCATTATCATCATGGCAGGAAGCAGGGTGGCCTGCAGCCTTACCTTGGAGCAGTAGTACAGAACTACATTCTGAGCCACAGGCAGAAAGACAGACTCTGGGCTCAGCATGGGCTTTCTAAACCTCAAACTCCAACTCCAGTGACACACTTCTTCCAACAAGGCCTCACCTCTTAATCCTCTCAAACAGTGCCACTCCCTGGCGACTAAGCATTTAAACCTAGAAGCCTATGGAGGTCATTCTTATTCAAACAGCTACACTGCCCATTAGACATCTGGATGATGTTATCAAGTAGGCAAGCAGAAACAGGTATTGAGGAAGAAGAATCTGAAGATATTCAGTTATCCTGTACAAATCATGGTCAAAACCACAGAAGATGTACCTGTTACTAGTACCTTATAGACTCCTATGGAAACACTTCTAACTAACCCATGGAGACACAAGCAATGATTCTGAATTGCCTAGTGGCTAAATCTAGTGAAACATTTCACTTCTGTTCACGACAGACTAGAGAGCACTGAAATTTTATGGAGATAGGCAGACAAACACTGCAGTCCAAGAGGGCTAATCAGACATTGGAATGCTGCTAATACTATACAATAATAATATTCTCATTGCAAATAAATTCCAACTTTGTAAAAATGTACCTGGCAGAAAGTGGCATTACCGCATAATCCTGAGACTCAATGCATTTGCTAGCTACTAAAGAGTTTTACCAAGATATAATTTTTCTTGCTTATTTCAGTAATGCGCACTGAGGATTTTTATATACATGTTTATCTGCTTAAATATATTTCTGAAATTGCAAATGTTTGTACTAGATTGGTTTTTACAAGCACAATGCTGACTCAAAAGTGCACTTTCAATATTAATAGTCATTGCTTAGCTGCTTTCCAAAGAAGTAGTGCCCATCTCCAGGGGCAGCCATACATGAAAGGCAAGGAAAAAAAATCATAAAGAGTACAAATAACCAAATAATCAAACTACTTCAAAGAGTTGATTCCCCTCATATATGGAAGCTCCTTACAAATCAAAGCATTAAAAAAATTAGCAAAGCTTATAGAAAAACAATTATAAATCAAGTGGTCAGAATCTACACAAACTTACATTTAATCCAAACAGTAAAGCAACCCGAATTAAATAAAAGCAAAGAATTACTTTTAACCAGTCTCCAAACTCAGCTATTTTGGCAAAGGCCAATGTGTTACTTTTTACCCATCAAATTAGAAAATCAAACTGCTCTATTTGCTTTTCTATTGCTATAAAAATAATAATAATAAACACTGACCAAAAGAAACTCAAGGGAGGGTTTATTTGGTTTATGCTTCCAGGTCACAGGCCATCACTGAGGGAAATCAAGTCAGAACTCGAGCAGGAACGGAAGCTGAAATCACACTGATTTCTGGCTTGCTCTCTGGCTCAAGATCAAGCTTTCTAATAAAACCCAGAACCACCTGCATAGGGATGGTGTCACCCACAGTGGGCTAGGCCATCCCCCATCAGTTATCAATTCAAGACAGTCTGTCACAGATATGGCCGCAAACCAATGTGATCTAGGCAATCCTTGAGGTTTCCTCTTCCCAGGTGACTCAAGGTTGTGTCAAGTTGACAATAAAAACCAGTTTCTAATATTTTAATAGTACCTGGAAAAAAGAAATGAGCTCTTTGATAGACTGCTGGGAGAGGAAGTGGCTCAACTTTTCCAGGGCATTGTTGGTCACATCTCAATATTTTAATGTGTTCGGGTCCTGAGCCAGATTTAGAAATTAGTATCAAGTCAGTCACTATACAGCTACACACTTTATTTACATAAATACTTAATGCTGTTGCTGATCACTGCAGGAACTCTAAAAACTCACCTATACATCGTAAATTGAAAAAAAAATAATTCTGAAACCAGAAGATGAAATATTTGGAAGACAGAAAAAAAGTCCTTTTTTTGGCACGGAAAAATGCTCATAATGCAATTAACATATACAGAATGACCCTCTGGTGTGTGTGTGTATGTATGTGTGTGTGTGTGTGTGTGTATATATATATATATACACACACACAAGCCATAGGAAGAAAAATTTAAGTTTTTGAAAACCAACGTTTTATTTGTATGAAGAAAAATAGGCAAGGTTCATTGTATGTTTACATTACTGATTTTAGTAGCATGTGTTTACTTTGTCATTAAAACCATATTGAGTTAAAAAAAAATTCTGAAACAGTGGGACTTATGGGGAGAGGGAGGCAGAACTAGCAGGACACACTGAAGGTCTTCCCTTACAGGGAGAGTGACCTAGATCTCATCGGTGGCACAAAAACGCTCTGCCACTTAGCTGCACCTCCAGCCCTTCCCCATTCCAAAATCCAATAAGGCAATACTTCCTCTGGGCAATGGTTCACACCCTGCCTAACACACTTCCTTATGACAGCATAGGGAACTTCAAAATAGCTCCTAATACCTGCCTTAATACAGTTCCTCATGGTGTAGTGAACCCAGCCATAATATTATATTGTTGCTACTTCATATCTGAACTTTGCCACTCTTCTAAATTATAACGCAATAGCTGATATGTGGGATATCTGATATGCAACCTCCCCAAAGGGGTCACAACCCTTAGGCTGAGAACTGCTGGTCTAAATGCTTATAAAAGCACATGCAAATATTTGATTAGCATCTTAATTCTCAGATCACATACGGTGAAAAATATAACAAGAAATTACCTCTCCAATGAAGACAACTATAACGCAGTCCAGCTTCTCTTCAGGATACAGATTATCAATAAGGGAATGAAGGGTTTCTATGAGGTAAGATTTAACTTCTCTCTTCACGGTAGGAATTCCCATTACTATTGAAACTGGAAGAAAAAAATATAGCAATTATTGTAAAAAGATTTTATAATGATAATATAGACAAATATATAGGAGTAACTGAGGAATTCAGTTTTTGAAAGAGAAAAGAGTAAAAAGAAACATCTATAGTGTTATATTTCTCTTCCCTGTGGCTAGGCCACGGGTGCGTGCAAACACAACAGCAAATAAGTGTTAATAAAAAAAGACGAAACCTCATACCAAAACAGTTGCAAACAGCACACTAGGCCACAAGTAAAGGTCAGAGACGCTGGCATATCTGTCACACAATGAATGTCTTCAAGATCAGCAGCTCAAGGAGTCGTGCGAAGAAGCAACAGGCACATGCAGTTTGGGGACACATCACAAAATAACTAGCCAGCACTCTCTCCAGTGCTAAGAACTGCTCCAGACAGAAAAGACTAAGAAGACATGACGAAGTCACAATGTAATGGAACATGGGATCCTGAGTCAGAAGAGAAAAATGAGCATGGTAAACTCTCGAGTGAGATCCATGACTCCTTAGCAGTATAGTGGCAGTGTGAACTTCCTGCCTTGGGTCCCCGGTGCAGTGAGTATAGGTGTGACATCTGAGGGTGCCGGGTCCTTGGCTGGCAGAGAGGTTGGTGAACCACAGGTGTGTGTGATACATAAAAAGTTCCAAAATTATAGTTTCCACTATACTGCTTGTGAATGCACACTGGAGCCCTCCTGCAGTCAGCTCTACAGGAGGTCCTCCTGGGGTCCCTAAGCAGAGCACTGTATTTACTGTAGTTAACTGGTGATTTATAATCACATACGATCTTATAGGTTCTTCCTCATGCGCAACTGAGAGAATTCAGCACTGTGATTCTAACCCCATTTTTTTTTTTTTCATTTTGTCACACAATTTTATCCGGTTCAGTGACTTGAGAGATTTCACGTATTGCGTCACAGAACTGACCGTATCTCAGTCTTTTTTTAAAAATTGTATCTTGGAACTGGAGAGATGGCTCAGAGGTTAAGAGCACTGGCTGCTCTTTCAGAGGTCCTGAATTCAATTCCCAGCAACCACATGGTGGCTCACAACCATCTGTAATGAGATCGGGTGCCTTCTTCTGGCATGTGGGCATAAATGAAGGCAGAACACTATATACATAATAAATTTTTTAAAAAATTTATAATTGTATCTTAGTCTTAAAGCATTAATATTATAAGTATTATGCATATACCACAGCATATAATTAAATATTAAAAATAATTCTAAACCAGATTGCTGGCACACACCTTTAATCCCAGCACTCAAGAGGCAGAGGCAGGCAGACCTCTGTGAATTTGAGGTCAGCCTAGCTCCAGAAAAGCCAGGTCTACATAGAGAATCCCTGTGTCAAACAAAACAAAAATGAAACTTAATCATGGAACAATTTTCTGGAGATGCTAAGAAATACTTAGACTTCTAAAACTGAAAAGGAAGCTAAAAGACTACGGATCTACCTTCACCATTCTGCAAGTGATGATACTAAGAATCAAGGGGTAAAAGGAACTGTCCCTAAGGTCCCTCTCTTCCACTCTAAACAGTTCTGCACCTATTTTAAACACAAGGCAATATTCCAGGTGTTAGGCGTAATACAGGAAATAATCTAAATAATGCCTTTGCTTTCATGAGACGTGTTAGAGCTGAGGAAGAACACTCCAGAGAAGCAAGCAGCGGGATGCTGAAGACACGATCATCTTGACATTATCAAGAGCTAGCAGGACCAGAATAGATCTAAGGCAGAAAGGGCCTCCATGGAGATCCAGGGGTCAGGTCAAACATACCACACTGAGTTCAACTCTGAGCAGAAGAGATGGCATTGGGAGGTTGTGAGCACGGAAGTCAGAGTCCAAATTCTAAAATTTATTTCCTTTAAGCTAGAAAAAAAGAGTAGAAACTATCTAAAGGTAGCATTCCCTATCTTTAAATACTCAGTCTACCTTCAGTTATACTAAGCTCTGTTCTGCTTTTAGCATCACTGTTAGTTTAGCCTTTCTTGTTTCCTTAAGATGTGATGCTGGTCAGTTGCTCTTCATTCTTCCGTCTTCCTGTAAAAACTGACGGTCCTGTAGCTCCGGTGTCACTACAAGACCATACATGAGCTGGGAACTAAGCTGAGACTTATAAACACAGAGACAGAGACACACAGAGAGGGAGACACGGTCATCCTTGATACAAGTATGCCAAATGCCTGGGGCGTACTACACTACTATACTTCCCCTTTTTTGTTTTTTTGAATATAGTCTTTGAGAGTTCCGTGAGCCTGTTCCACTATGGCCTGTCCCTGGGGATTGTAAGGTATTCCTGGTCTTATGAAGGATGTTATAACTGTCACAGAACAATTGAAAGCCTTTACTGATATAAGCTGGTCCGTGCACCCAGGGAATAGGTCCCTCCTGCCAAAAGACTGCAGTGGCTGAAAGGCTGTACAAAAGACCAGCAGAAGCAAAGGCTGGTGATAATCATTATAATTTAGAGGGGCTTTGGCTAACTGCTGTTAGACTAATTTAAGACATTTACAACCTTCAGGTTGAGCAGAACAGAACTCCAGGAAGCAGGCTCGCTGCTCCGGAACCACGGAAGGGGCCCCACTTAAACAATCTTTTAGGGAATGTGGGCGTAGCTTTTCTCTCTTAAACTTTCTGCTGAGTGGGGGTGCAGCATCCTTGGGGGTATTTCACAGTGACCCTTCAGGGGGGTCCTGGTTCACAACAAATCCCTAGACTCAAACCCCAAAGTCAAGATACCTTTTATGCTGGCTTATCTTCACAGCCCATACAATAAAATGTCTGTGTATATATTACTTTTTGTATATATATTACTATTTTAAAAAACTTTCATTCCAGTTCCCTGCTTCTAAAAGAACTACTAATTGACCGGTCGTTCAATCCTTGCACAAAATAACTGGCACCCATTTTCAATCTGTCCTCACCATCAATCTCTTGCTGGCCAGTCTTCCGAGGGCACTCTCCCCATGTCTCCCCAGTTCCCGACATCCCAGCGGGGCCTCCACTTGTAAAAACCCACCAGTTCCATTCCGCGCTCTACTCACTAGCACTACAGGAACTAGACTGAAAACTTAAAAACATATACACAGAGAGACAGAGACAGACAGACAGGGTCACGGAGCCATCCTTGAGACAAGAGTGCCAAGAATGCCCCCTTTTTATCCATCTCTCAGCGTTCCCTAAGTTCCCGATCCCACTGGGGCCTCTAGTTGTAAAATCCTAAACAGTCCTGTAATATCCCAATGGTCCTGTAGCTCCTGTGTCCCCGTGTCCGTGTCTCTGTGTCTCTGTCTGTCTGCGTGTGCGTGTGATTTTAAGTTCATCTGGTCTCTCACAACTGCTCCTCTACCCGCACCCTCACACATCTTCCCACTTCACGTAGCAAACATGACCTCTGTACATTTTAAATCTATCCACAACCTTTAGTGCAGTGCTTCTCAGCCTTCCTAATCTACGACCCTTTAATACAGTCCCTCATGTTGTAGTGAGCCCCAATCATAAAATTACTTTCGTTACTACTTCATAACTGTAATTTTGCTATTGCTATGAACTGTAATGCAAATATCTAATCTGCAGGATATCTTGATAAGTGACCCCTATGAAAGGTCATTGGGCCACCAAAGGGGTTGTGAACCATAGGTTGAGAACTGCTTCGTTAGTGGCTTCCTACAGTTCTGACGCTAAAAAGCCAAAATCCTGTAACTGATCTTGAATCCCTACAGTCTTTGGCTTTATATAACATCTCCAGCTTCCTTGGTTTGATATCGTTTGTCTACCCACGCACTTCACTTACATTGGTCTTCGTCTATTTCTAGAATAGTTCGTGCTCCCTTCCACCGCAGGGCTTTCCCAGTGCTCTTGATTTTTCTCACCGTGGTAGAAAGCATAATGACTTCAGGATGCCCAGGGCCTAATACCTACAACCCATGAATCAGTTACTCTGGATGCAAGGGGCTTTGTGGACAGGACTAAGACAAGCATGGGATGGGAAGGTTTGTGTGAGGGAATAGACAAGCACGGGATGGGAAGGTTATGTTGGATTACCTGGTATGCTCAGAATAACCAAAAGGGCTTTTATAAAAAAAAAAAAAAAAAAAAAAAGTAAAAGGGGTAGAGTGAGAGGAAGTGGTGCAGCAACAGAAGGAAGAGACCCAAGGAAGAAATTTGGAGATACTACACTTTGAAGATGAAGGAGGGGCCCACCAAGGAATATAGGCAGACTGCTGAAACTACAAGAGGCCAGGAAATCGATCCATCCCCGTGCCCCGAGGAGTGTACCCTGTTGGCACCCGCCTGCCTTTCCCCACTTCTGCTCTCTACGACTTTAAGATACTACATTTCTGTTGTTTTAAGTCCCTGAGTTTGCAGTAGGTTGTCACAATGGCAACAGAAACTAAAACACCCAAATTTCACCAGTAAAATCTATATTCTTCTGGTCTCAGGTCTTTTGGTGCCCCCTTACACACTCTGAAACCATCCCACATCACTAATTAGTCATGTATCTTCTGCTAGACTGGAGCTCCAAAGGCTACGAGTCACACTGAGTCCGTTAGCCTAAGTACAGAGTGATGTACCTGGCTCGGGGCAGGCGCCCATGAACTCTGAGGCCAGGAAATGCACAAAGACTCACACTGTGCTCCTGCAGTCAAGAGTGCCCTTCTGGCAGCCAACCTGGCCATTGTTTTGCCAGCCATCTGCTTGGTACTAAATAAGTCTTTTGTTCTGAAGGCCTGGGCATTTCTTCAATTTAAAGATCCCCCCTCACTTTTTAATTTATCCAACAGTGGAGGGATTGGGGCACCAATCCAGCCACAAAACCTTTGAACTACAATTTGTCCTGTCTGCAAAATGTGTTGGGGTAAAGGTGGTGCAGAACTTGTGGGAGTGGACAACCTATGACTGGTCCAACTTGAGACCCATTTCACAAGAGGGAAGTCCCACCTGACACTGCCTGGAGGGCCAGGAACCACAGTTTGGATTGCCCAGAGACCTAGGACAGAACCAGATATGACTGACGAATCATAGTGCTATATACCACAGACCGAAGCTGAGAACAATCATCATCAGAGACGCTTCATTCAGCAACTGATGGAAACAGATGCAGAGACCTACAGCCAACCATTAGGCGGAGCTCAGGGTATCCTGTGGAAGAGGGTAAGAAAAGACTGTAGGAGCAGGAGGTGTCAAAGACGCAAGAAAATGGCCCACAGAATAAACCAAGCAAGACTCATACGGACTCACAGAGACTGAACCAACAATCAGGGAGCCTGTATGGGTCTGACTCAGGTCCTCTGCATATGTGTTATGGTTGTGTAGCTCAGTCTTCTTGTGGAACTCCTAACAGTGGGTCTTTGACTCTTTTGCCTGCTCTTGGGACCCTTTCTTTCTAGTGAGCTGATTAATCCAGCCGTGATATGAGGGTTTGTGCCTATTCTTATTATAACTAGATAAGCCAAGTTTGATTGATATACCCAGGAGGATATGCCTTTTTCTGATGGGAAAGGAAAAAGAGTGAATCTGAGGGAAGGACTGGGAGGAGAAGAGGGAGGGGAAACTGCATTGGGGTGCAATATAAAAGAATCAATTTTTTAAAATGTACTCATTTCCTTCCTGGAAATCTACTGGGCAGATGTGCATCTGCCATCTTCTTCTAGCCTTCATGTGCTTTCCGCTGCATTCTGTGCAGCTCTATCTTGCTGACCGTCAATTTGATTGGGGGAGTGAGGCATTTCCCCCCCCTTGCTTTATAAAACTGGAGGTGAACCCCAGGACCGTATGCATACTAGCAAGTACTCTACCACTGAGCACCTCAGCTCTCTCTTTAGAGACAGTCTAAGCTGCTCAGGCTGGTCTTTAACTTACGCTGTTGCCCAGGCAGACTTTGGCCTCAAGAGTTTCCTGCCTCATCCTCCTGAGTACCTGGGAGTACCTGTCTCCAGACCCAACTTACTAGATCAAATCTCAGACCATGTATCTGAGAATTTCAACCGTTAACTACTATTATGAAAAACAAATATTTCTAAATGATCTTTTTTAACAGTTAGATACTGTTTTGTGGGTTTTCCTTCCCTGCCCTCTAAAATAAATCACACGATTTGCTCTACCAGCTCAGTTTTATGGATCGCCAAGTTACTGGCCACAGCGCTGGCTGCCTGCCTTCTTGCTGGGTTAGCCCTACTTGCAGATGAAGGCCCTTTGCCATGTGCTCTCTGTGCCTGGCTACCTCAGCTGCCTCCGTAAGTGTGTGGGAAGATGGAGCCATGCTAGAGTTCCTGGATTTCCGAAGCACAGCTAGGTATCTTCTTAGAACCATCCCACCTGGAGGACTGTCCTCTGCCCCCAGCCAGCAGAAAGCTTTGCTGCAGTTCTGTGGTTACTCCGCCTGACTACTGAGGAACAGAACTGCTAGCCAGCAGCAGCTCTCCTTGCATCCAGACAATGGAACCTCGCAAGGCAAAGTCACTACCTAGGTTCTGGGAATCCACAAAACGTGAATTCCAGAAATCATGTACAAAACAACTTTTCTATGCATGTTTTTCTAAGTTAAGGACATCCTAAGAGTTCTTGGTTCTAGAACCACTAAAAACCACCTGTCTAAGGAAAGGGAGGTTTTTATTTTTAAATTAAATGTGGGTTCTCCCCATACTCCAAGCTGCCTTCTATTTCTAACTTTCAGAAAGAGCATCCACATTATAGGAGTGTAGACTATTTAAAAGCTAGGTGGTCAAGATCTTGAAGTGTTTATAATGGATAAAATGAATGAGACAAAAGAAATACCTTTAAAAGAAAGAGTGTCAACCATCAAATCGTAAGGGTTTATTATGCAAGAACCTGACGGAGATCTTCAAGTTTCAAATGACTTGAGGGGAGGAGGCTTGAGGGAGACAAGGTCTCACACTGTGTAGCCCTTGTTGACCTAGAACTCTTATGATCTGTCAGCCTCTGGCTCCAAGTGTTAGAAGACTTGTTTTTTAATATATAAATTTATTTTTGTTTTATGTTCACTGTTGTTTTGCCTGCATGTATGTCTGTGTGAGGTATCAAGCCCTGAAACTGGAGTTACAGACGGGTGTGAGCTAAAGTGTGGGTGCTGGGAATTGAACCTGGACCTCTGGAAGAGAAGCCAAGTGTTCTTAACCCCTGAGCCATCTCTCCAGCCCCTTTTTTAAACACTATTTTTTTTTCATTTGTTATTCTCATTCATGAAAATACAGTCTAAATTCCATGACTGGCCTTGGAATCTTACCCAAATAGCGGCTATTACTGGGGAATGTCCACATTAGCTTTTAAAAAGAATTAACAATTGATGTTCTAAAGAAAGGAACTCAGAGTGTCCTATACATCATGCTAGCGTACGTATGTTCAGCCTCTGAAGGATGCCTGGCCTTGGTAAACATTTCCTGAATCAATACAAAAAAGAATATGAACACGCTATTTTAACATTCAACCTCCACAGGGAGATCACACATTATTGTAGATTATTTATAAAATAGAAAGATGAAAGAACCAAAACAAAATAGATGCAGAAGCTTATACTAACAGTTCAAGTGATGGGAGAAAACAGGACCCTAAAGAGGAAGATTCTTAAGATTCCTACTAAATCAAAACCCTACAGGGCTGTGGGAACAACTCAGCAGAGGAGCGCAGGTCTAGCATGCATGAGGTCCTGGGTTCAAACACGAGAACTGTGAAGAAGAAAAGCCAACTAATCGACTTTTCTAAAGTATTAACACAAGGGCTGGAGAGACGGCTCAGCCATGAAGAACATATACTGCTCTTGCAGAGGACCCTGGGTTCTATGCCCAGCGCCCACATGGTGGCTCACAACCATTTATAATCCCAGTTCCAGAGGACCCGACACCCTCTTCTGACTACCTTCTGAAGGCAGCACTCTTGGTTTCACATGGGATAATGTTCATACACATCAAAGAAATATGAAAAAATATTAACACACAAAAATGAAATTCAAACTTGAAAGGATGATATTCACCTATAATCTGAGTTACTCAGGGGGTGAGGGGGAAGAAAATGGGTTCTAGGAAAGCTTACAGTGAAACCTCATTTAAAAAATAAGTAAACAAAGGAAAATGAATTTTAATATCTCTAGAGTAATCATCATTTGGGTTTTTTTTTGTTTTGTTTTTGTTTTTGTTTTTTTTTTTTTTTGAGACATGTTTTTCTCCATGTAACAATCCTAGCTGTCCTGGAACTAGCTCTGTAGAACCAGGCTGGCCTCGAACTCATGGAGATCTATCTACCTGTTTCTGCCTCTTAAGTGCTGGGACTAAAGGCATGCGCCACCACCGCCAGACTGTTTCATCAATTCTGGACTCTACATTTTAAAATATATGAAGAAAAGGTCAAACTAAAACATCCAAGTTCAATTAAGTCAAAAATTTTAAATTCGAGCAAAAATTGTAGCTACAAAATATATAAAGTAGTCAAAAGGTCCTATAAGGAAAATTCAAGGGCTACAAGGGAAGGAGAGAAAGCCGCGTATTCAAGTGTTATCGCAGGGAAAGCTCGTGAGAGTGAGAGGGAAAAGTGGTGCAGACTAAGACACACCCCCTGGCAGGACTGCAAAGAGCCATCAGTGCTGGGATAAGACATAGGGGTAAGGCCATCCCTCTACTTCCCCATCTTTAAAACAGAAAATTTACAAATGTTTAAGCATTTGTCTGCCTGAACTACATGTCTACTGAATCCCAATCTGATATATGGAGAAGAAATGTCCATATCCTTTCAACAAGCAGTTTGGACTGAGCCCCAAGTCGCTGTGCAGAGATTTCAAGCCCATGGGGGAAGGGGGAAGGGGAAGGTCACCATACAGTCCTGGCGGGGGTAGGGGGATAATCCTTTGTCCTAGCAGTCAAAAATCGCTTGCCCAATCACAGTACAGATAACAGGCACACAGTGCACGCACCTCCCGTTCTTCCATTGCCAATCTGTACTGCAGGCTGAAGACTTCCTTCATTTTGCAATAAATGAGGCAAATGATAATAAATGCTTGGCACTTGAAGGGATTTTTTGCTTGTCAACTCCTTTAGTAGCTTTATGGTATTATCTGAAACACAGAAAGACAATTAAGTGACCCTTACAGAAAGAAGCCTCTGGTTTTCTCTCTTGAAAACCAGCAAACGCTTATGAGAATTACAAATAAGTGGGCTCTAAATGTGTCATCTACTTATGAAGTCAACCGCAAACGCAGCGGCCACCACCAAATTTCACTCTCCTGCCTTATATGTAGCCCAGGCTGGCCTCAAATCTGCTACGAAGCCGTCTCTATCCCAGGCATGTGCCACTGTTCCAGGCTACCCTTCATTTCCATTGTGCGTTAACGTTTCACCAAACTTTTATACGGAAATTATATTTCTCAAAAAAAAAAAAATGCGAGTGAAAAAATTTAAACCGCTGAAGCAGAAAATGCTCAGTACCTGTCAATCTTCAAGTGGTTTCAGTTTTCATCTAGGGGAGCCAATGACTCACTGAATAGGCTGCGGAGTAAAAGCTTCTGCTAATTACACATATTGCTTTGAATTTTCATCAAATTGAAATTTCACTTTCTAAACAAGGAAGTTAGTAGGAAGGACTTGTGACCACACCACCGTTAAAATTATAACAAGAGGGCTGGAGAGATGGCTCAGCAGTCAAAAGTGCCTGCAGGTCTTCCAGACGACTGAGTCCCAGCACCTAGTCCTGGGAGATTTGATACCCTCCTCTGGCTTCCTCGGGCACGCATATGGTACATGGACATACATGCAGGGGGAAAAAAAAACACCCATACCAAACTCACATACATAATATCATACATGAAATGAAAGGTGAATCTCACGTGTAAAGAAATCCATGTTATCACATCCTATTCCTACCTAGCAACCAGAAACAGCTTGAATGATGCTTAAATGTCAGTCATGGTATAATCATTGCTCTAGACATTCAGCGGAATCAAAGGCCTTGAAACAGCCCGTCCTGTGACTCAGGCATTTCCTCTCGATGGTTTTGGCTTTTACGCATTCAACAAACACTTAATTGCTTTCTGTCTTGTTCCAGGAATGGTGCCACATGTCTGAAAATCACCGGTCAGCAAAACATAATCTAATGAAGATCACAGGGGCTGCCAGAAATACAACCAATTGATACACAGAAATGTTTCTCACAGAGCTGTGATTTGGAGGAGGAAAAATGACCCAGGAAAACATTCATTTGCTAATTATAGAAGGAAATGCTTAATTTGCTGTGGTTATGATTAGCATATTCGCTATTAAAGTGTTTTACCCAGGGTGGTGAGTACACAGCTCTAATCCCGAGCACTAGGGCGTCCGAAACAGGACAGCAGTCTCAGGTCAGTCTGTGCTATGGAGGAGCTCTTATCCCAGTAAAATAAAATTTTAATGTAGATAGCATTTTGAAGAAGGTCAGACATTATGGTGTGAAGCTTTTATCCTGGTGCTCTAGAGGCAGAGGCAGGCAAATCTCTGTGAGTTTGAGACCAGCCTGCTCTACACAGCAAGTCCCAAGACAACCAGAGCTACAAAGAACTGTCTTAAACAAAAAACGATAATGTAAAAATGCTCAAGAGTATAATTTCAAAAAGATATTTTGAAAAAAAAATGTATAAGAAAGACTAAAAGAAAACAAAAATGTTGTTAATAGAAATTGTTAGACACAGGCTTCCGGCTGATTGAACTGGAGCCTTCTGTAATCAAAAACGCTCTAGTGACAAAATACAGATGCGCCCTCAGGAGGAGAGGGAGAAACATGAAACTCTGAAAACAAGGTCAGGTGTTGATATCAAGATGAAAGGCATCCTTGCCTGGCTCTGTTTGGAGTACACGAAGCTGAATCTAAAATACCAGCCTGGAAAGAGCAATGGGGCCTGGCGCACTGAAATAAACACCAAACAAATGGATTATCAGAGGCAAAAAGCACCACAAGAGAGAAGCAGTGGTCCTCTGACTGACCAGAAGACCCCAGGAGAGGCCCAGACACTTCCCAAGTATGCATGATGATAAGCCAGGTTTCTTCCTGATTATCAAACAGAAGCAAGAGCAAGGACTGCTCCAGCAGCTCATAGATTTCCTCAGAGGCCATCTAAGGTCTAACACTGGCTATATCATAAGCATACTGAAATAAAAGTTAAAATCCATTTTTTTTTTTATTTTTAAAACATTTATTGAGGGGGTGGGGAGTCAGAGGACAATGGGGGAAACTGATTCATTCTGTATACTATGTGGGACCTGGGGATTGAACCCAGGGCTGTTAGGCTTGGCATCAAGCTTTCTTTAACCACTGAGCCATCTTGCCAGCCCAAAAGTTAAAATTTAATCTCCTTATGAATGCTTTCAAAAGATACAGTCTTTTCACTGTTACTGATGAAAGGCACACAACTGAAACATAACAGTGTCCGTCATAATCAAATTCAGCAACTAATAAAAACGCATTTATAATTCACCAGAAGAGCAAATTTTGTGTGATTTTTTTTTCTGAGAAGGGCAATACATGCTGACTGGCATGTTCACAGAACTCTCCAGTCACACACTCCGTAAAGCCCCTTGAACGTACACTACTTCTAAAGTACCTGAGAACGTATTCAGTGCAGCCTTACTTCCATTAGTTACTGCTCCTACGCGGCGAAACTGCTGGACAATGGTGTTCAACTCAGAGGAGCGCTGAGATATCCTATGTTCAGCTATGCGAAGACGCTCTTTTAAAGCAAGAAATTCTCGTTGATAAGCAATGAGTTTTTCTAGAAGCAAGATGAAAAAAAAAACCATTAGTATGATTTGTCTTTTAGTGTATGTCTTTAAAAAATAATAACAACACACTTCTACAGTCTAAGGCGGTAGGCTAGGCACGACCCTGGAGAACCTACTTCTGCCAGCTTACTAACCCAATGTACTCTCTAACATGTTCTAAATGCTTATCCTTCTACCCACAGATGAGTATAGTTCTCCCTCATCAAAGAAGCTTTTTTTTTTTTTTCAGCAGAAGGAAAACTATTACAGATCCACAACTGGTCAAAATGCCAATGTATGAGGGAATTTTTGCAAGTTCCTCACCCCCAGATAACTAATTATAGGCAGTCAATGGCTGGTGAGGGATGGAGAACCAGTTTTCTGCAGGGATGAACACCATGATAGGTTATCCAACCCCAAATAGTCAGCCGTAAGGACAAGTAAGAATACATTTAGGCCCTTGTGGTCACACAGAAGCCTAGGGTAACCAGGAATGCTAAACACACAGGGCTATCGCTGTATAGCCTCTGTTCAGCCCAGAAATTGGGAGCAGATTTGGTTAACAGCCTGGTGACCTTTCTGTGTGGTCAGCCCATACCAAACCCTCCCCTAGACCCTTGAATCTGTCTGTCTCGGTCAATCTGTAACATGCTATTCTCCCCACCCCCACCCTGCTGTATCTTGAGCTTGTTCTTTTAGTTGTTCTACAGAACCCATCTTTATGAAAGATGTCACTTGTTCTTTACAGAGAGTGTCGATGTAATCATGTCTTCAGCTTTGCTGTGCAAATAGGATTGAGTTAATTATCACCAGGAAGCTTCTTCCCAAATGTGTGTGGTAAATATGCTTAAAATAAACTACTTGAGGTCAGACTCTCAAAGTCTGCACCAGCACTGGCTACTGAGTCATGATGACCCAAACTGCCTTCTTGCTTTCCTCGGACCATGACTCTACTGGCCATCGTGGCCACAGAGAACCCTGTATATACACAGATGAGCAACACAAAACAGACACAGCAGGCTGAAAATCCACACATATAAACATGTATACAACATATGTCACAGTCATCATTAAGAAGCAGAGGACATGAATTTGAGACGGGGCTGGGGAAGGCAAAGGAGCCATTGAAGGAAGGAGGTAGAGGGGTTAAAGTATTATAAATTGTGGGACCCAGAGCAGCCTGGCCACATATGGGGCCCAGGCCGCACAGCTGCCACAGCAGGCAGCACCGGGTTCCAGGTGTCATAAGCTGGCACTACAGGAACAGACCATCCAGAGGAAATTCCTAAGATTTCAACCCTTGTAGATAGGATCACCTGCTAGCACACATCCATCGCTTTTCACTAGGACACCCCTAGACAAATGTCAGTCAGGGATCCTGAACCTTAGAAATCCCTCACCCCTACCTTTGCTACTATAAAAACCCAACCCCAACTGAGCTGGGGCTCTGATCACTCCAACACGTTGGACACACAGAGGGTCCAAATTTGCAAACTATATACAAGACTCAGTCTCCTAGTTGGTTTGGGGAAAACTCCATTTTATTTATGGCATAACATAAATAAAATACTCATGTATAAAACTTGCAAAATAAAATCTTAAATTAAAAAGTAAATTATCTGTGCAAATGTTTTCAAGGTTTGAAGAAGTACACTTCTAAAAATAAACTAATAGGACTGCAAGAACAGAGACATAATTAAAGTCCATAGTCTGCAAGAAAATGCTCACCACACTAGAACTAAAGATCAAAACGGGTCCTCACTTGTTGAACAGCAGAGCCCCTACTAACTTAGGAACTAGAAGAATGTCATCACTCTATGGAGCTGCACAGTGAAGCCCTGTCTGAAAGAGGAGGAGGAGGAGGAATGGGGGAGGAAGGGGAGGAGGAGGAAAAGGAAGAAGGGGAGGAGGAAGAGAAGAAGGAAGGGAAGGAGAAAGAAGGGGGGAAAAGGAGGAGGAAGGAGAAGGAGGAGAAGGAAGAAGAAGAAGAAGAGTCAAGGTCACCCACACACCCTGTAAAGCTGGTGATAAAAACCTGTGAAAGCACTGATCACTGCCCCTCATTCAGGCACACACAGGAAACTCTTAAGAAGTCTGTGGCAGGGTAATTAACTGGCACAATGCCCTACTTTCCTGACAATGAGAAGCAAAGCAACGCAAGCATCTGTATCCCCACCCCCCCCAGCACACACACACACACACACACACACACACACACACAAAAGCCTGCTGTAGGAAGGACAGAAATCAGCAGGTACTGTGTGACCAGGAAAGGCTTTTAAGGAAGTTCACGGTGCTTCTGTGTCCCATTTACTGATGCAGATGATGCAGTTTAATGAAGCTTCAAACTATACATTCGTGGCATAGGCACTTTTTTATGTAAATTCATAAGGAAAAAAAATGCTAAGATATCATTCACAAATACAAAAGTAGAAAAAGTTGAGGTCCCAGCTTCTCAGAAGGCTGAAGTAAAAGATTTACTGGAGGCCAGGAATCTAAAAAACAACAACCTGGCAACAGAGCAAGATCGCAGCTCAGAAACAGAGAACCATGATCAATAACGTTGTAATGGTTATCGCAGGAGACAAGATTTATGAACAAAAACTACTGAGGTAAATTGGCGGGGCAGGGGGATAGAAATCACCTCTTACTCCTGAACAGGAGGACCCAGTCCTGTCCGGCAGTTCTCCCCTAAGCTAACAACAACCTCAAGTGAACACTTTTCAAAATGACAGCCAGGGAAGGAGGCTTGTGTGTATTCTATAATTTATCTAGAAGAATAACACCTTCCAAAGCATCTAGAAAATATGGCGAGTATGGCCTGAGATCAGATCCTATTCTAGGGTGGCCCCTGAGTCTGGAGACTGTGGACAAGGACATCAGCCGCCCAGCGGCACCTAAACCAGCAGTCTAAGCCTAATATTTGTCCCCTTGAGACCCAGGCAGGGCCTACACACTGGTTTTTTGAATGCTATTTGCCACTAAAAAGAACTAGAACTCCTTGGAGAAAAATAACTTCAAAGGAATATTAAAAGACAAAAAGGGAGCAGGAGGCATAGCTCAGTGGATAAAGGCAGTTGGTTGCTGCTCAAGCCCAGAGACCTAAGTTCAAGTCCCAGAATCATTTAATGGTAGAAGGAAAGAATCAACTCCACAAAGATGTCTTCAGGCAAGCTGGCCTCCATACTGCCCACACAGTAATAAATTAAAAAGAAATTTTTTTGAAAGACAAAAATGGTAAGACATTGTCAGAAGGACACAGAGCTAGAATACATAAGGGCCTCTTCACTAGCTTCAGCGGGGCAATTTACAGAACAAAACTAAACCACTGATGGTAATAGATTATAACCCATTGGATAAAATCAGAATCAGTGAGTTCATACCAACAAGAGAGTAGAACCTCTCCGATGAGGGGGCAGAGTATCTTACAGGAGAATGCCAGTTACTGACGGTGGGAGGGATGACCAACAGCTGAGAGTTCCTAGTCTGCAACCAGCACAGCAATCACGGATTCAGGCAAGAAACAAACATGGAAGCTGTAACTATCAGATGCACATCTGGTAAGGAATGAGATACTTACATCATCTCAAAATATCTCCTCACCAAGTACTTATTTTACCCAAGAACAAATGCTAATTTTAGAGTGGGGAAACTTGGCAGACGTCCTTTATGGAAAGGGAGTGGCCAAAGTTCACATCAGCAATAACAGGGCCAAGCCTAGCACCTCCTGCAGAGATGCACCAAGAACACACAGGGCTCATTATTCGGTGTTCCTGCCAAGACCATGTAATCTCAATCTAATCTGAAGGAAACAGCCGACTCTACAAAACAGAGACTGTACGAAACACACAGCGCATACTTCAGTGTACTTCAAATGATGTGAAGGTCATCCAAGACCAAGGCTGTGGAAACACCCAGGACTAAAATGACAGAGTGCATAGCACAATCCTGGATGGCTCCTTAATGGGATTAAAGGAGACAAAACTAAAACAGTATCAGAGTCAGTGTCAGAAAATGTAGAAGAGACTGTGGGTTCTGGGGGTGGGGGGCAAGGACACCACACTTGTGCTTCTGGAACATCAGTGGAGAGAGGGCCTGCTGGGTCCATGGGTAAAGTCACACTAGGGTTCCTGACCTCCCTCATCCTAGTGCTCACAAAACTTTCGTCTGAATCCACCCTTCCATATTAATGAGTTCCCCACATCAGAGCCTGGAGCAACACTATATTTTAATCTAGAAAGCCAAGAGAGCTTTCAAGAAGTTTCTAGAACAGTCTTAGAATTTTTCCTATTTATATTTCCCAGGAATTGAGTTCAAACTTTAATATACACAAAAAACTCCTCCAAAAGACTCATGTGTTTACATGACCCCCCATTTTCAGCATCTGTCGCAAAATTCCTGTGTTTGCTTTGTTTTCAATCATTTGCTTTCTGTAGGGGGGCATGGCAGGAACCGGGGAGTTGTCTATTCCCATGGGCAGTGAATCTGCTGTTTCCATTAGAGACGGAATCGAAGTGTAAACCTCCTGAAACACGACATGGTTGGTGTTCAATCCTTTTGTGAGAATGACAATTTTCATGCGATTTGATAATTCGAAATAACACTTTTGGACTCGTTGTAGAAAAAAAACTGATATAAATGGGCAACACTATGAATGCATAAAAATAGAACAGGAATTAAAAACATTCTAATTAAGATATGGGTTTTACTGCTGAATTTTGTGGATGCTAGAGTTAACAAAACTTGTTTCCACTGTTTGGAGGGCTTTTTGTTTGTTTTTTTAAGAAGTTAAATTTTATCAAACTAAAATTCTGGTTGAAAAAAAAAAATGTTGACTAACTTGCTTTGTTCCCGAATGTAAAAAAGGTGGATATAAATGGAGAAGGACATGGCTACTTGTAAAGTATAGAGATTTTTGTTGTAGAAATAGGGAGAAAGCAGGCAGGGGGAAGAATCCAGGCTGAGCATGGCCGGCACACTAAACCATAAGATCACAGTGGATGGGGAGGGAGAGCAAAGAGGAGCAACCTACCAAGTGAGGCACCCTTGGCCAAGAGACCAGCAACTCAGAAGTGCCTGAGTTATACAGATATCAGGCTGGGGGAAGGGAAGTGGAAGGCCCGCCCCCAAAAGAGAGGAATTAAGGAAGGAAGGGGGTGGGGTGAGAAGTGCTGGGAGGAGCTACAGGTACAGGGTGGGGCTTGTCCTGGGTTTGCTTCCTAACAATCCCTCTGTCCTTGGGTGTCACCTTACATTCCTTCACAGAGAAAAAGGAAACACACACACACACACACACACAACTCAGTAACACCATTCTAGAGCTTGTAGACTTACTTTTCAGAAACCCACTATCTTTGAAAAGTATTATATTTTGCTTTATTTAAAAAGATTAGCATTGATTGTTTTTAACCAACTTAAAACTGAAAGCTAAGACTTTACAAAGCTTTAAAATATGCTAAGAGAAGGGGAGGGAGCATAGGGAGAATGAAGAGAGGAAGGAAGGAGAAAGAAGGAAAAGAGGAGAAGAACGAATAAAGGAACCTGGGATTCCAAAGGCAATTTGAAGAGCCAAAGCACACTGTAAGCAGAACCCAAACAACGCAAGTGGAGAGAATAAATGAGTATTTAACAGGCCCTTGGGAGCTGCTTTTGCAGGTCCACAGTTCAATAGGAGCAAGATGAAAACCTAACACCTCTATTCTCACTGTGGGTCTGTCTACTTTGGTCAGAATCCAGCCTTAACGCCACCTAGGTGTGTCAATCACTTAAGGAAGGTCTATCTAAAAACCGGTGATGCCTAAACTATCTCCTTTCTCTTCCAGACTGAAGGCACAAAGATAAAATTGTCCTAGACCTGTGGTTACTTTGGATTCCAGGAAAAAGCACACTTGGCAGAACAGACAGGCCAGGTCATTATCCAAACAGCAAGACCATGCCCTGGAGCAAGAGTAAACTTACAAAAGCCAGATCGGTCTGATTTAAGCAATAATAACAGTACTAACAACTTGAGACCACCTCACAGGGCAGGACCAGATCTGCAGCAATTAGAGCATCTTGACCGGAACTGTGTAACTCTAGCTCTAGGTCAAACCCTTCTCTATTTAAACCTAAAGCCCAGTCAGGTTCCTGAAGATGACCTTGGGGGTCATCCTTCTTCGACACTTTTGTTTCTACTTTTTTGCCCTCCTCATGGAATGACTGGCCAAGCCTAGGCTGGCAGGTGTTCGGAAGTCCTGACTTTTGCCCTTAAAAGTTCAGTTTCAAACTGACAATCGCTACATAGAACAGACAGACAATGGTCACAAACAAAGCCAGGTGTCACCATTCCCTCAACTTCAATCTCCAGGTAAGACAGCTGGGAGGGCTGTTAAAACCAGAAACACTGATTCTGTAGGAGAGGGCATGGCCTGGAACCTACTGACCTTCTCGGAAGAGGCCAAGACTGTCCTCAGATTCCAGACCCAAGAAGCCCAGAGTCTATGGAGGTCTCTCCCCAAGCTCCCTCTTTATCTCCTTCCAGTTACCCACAATCTAGGGGACCCACAGACAGAAACTGACTAAAATGTTTAGGGCCACAAAACACAGGATTGGTCCTTCCAGTTACCCACAATCTAGGGGACCCACAGACAGAAACTGACTAAAATGTTTAGGGCCACAAAACACAGGATTGTGTAGAGAGGTGTTCTCAAAGTAACTGGCACACATCTGTTTCAAGGGTGTCTTCCAAGGGTTCTGCAGAATAACCCTGTAGGACGCACATCACATAAGCAGGGACTCTGACGACCCGTCCATGCTCACAAGGAAAGATGAAGCTGGTAAGTGCACACAATTCAGATACTTTCAAACTTAAAACAAACAATAAGGTTAGCTCATTTCTGATTTCTTTGTACTCGCAGAACAAGACCCTTATTTGTTGTGGATTAGTTGAAGCTGTGTTACATTAGTTTATACTATGGAATATTTAATGATGCAAAGATGTGTTGCATTCTTTTATGCTGCATTTACTTAACTCTGTGAAGCTGTGTTACTTTGCCTGTCTAAATCATCTGATTGGTCTAATAAAGAGCTGAACAACTGATAATGAGGCAGAAGAGAGAAATAGGTGGAGCTGGCGGGCAAAGAGACTAGAGAGAGAAGAGTGAGAAAAAACAGAGGACAACAGGGGCCAGTCACCTAGAAACTCAGCCAGACATGGAATAAGAAGGAAATGAAACATACATAGAGAAATAGAGAAAGATAAAAGCCCAGAGGCAAAAGGTAGGTAAGATAACTTAAGAAAAACAGGCAAGAAACAAGTCAAGCTAAGGCTGGGAATTTATAAGTAAGAATGAGCCTCCATGTGGTTATTTGGAGCTGAGTGTGGTGGGCCCCTAAAGCTCTGTAACCCAACTGCTATCTCTCTCCACCACCCCTCGGGTAGCACAATCATTAACAGGGTGATTCAGAACAGCATCCTGGTGTAGGTTTAGTTAGTGGCCAAGAAGGAAATAATGCTGCTGTATAGAGCTACAAGACTCATTTCCTTAGAAATACATTCTTAATCTAAACAGATTTGCTCATTTTCGTTGGGGGAGGGGCAAGTTCTTTTTTTTTTAATTTCATTATAAATTCCATTATCATAGTGCTGTCTTGCCCTAGGTAGGTACGGCTATTCTTTTATGTTCTTCTAACTCACCGATTTCTACCTTCTCCTAACAATCTTCTGCCTGCCATCTATTCACTAAGTGGTCCAGGCGGGCCTTGATCTCACGATCCCCCTGCCTTAGCTTCTGAATGAGCTGTTAGAATTACAGGTGTGTGCCAATATACAAAAAGCAGGCTTCCCATGCCTTTCTTCTCTTGGGACTGGCTTTTGTTACTGTAGCTCTGGGGACTGAATTTGGGACTTTGTGCATGCTAGGCAAGTGCCCTACTACCAAGCTTCAGCTCTAGCTCCATCAGGACAGTTGACTTGCCAGCCCAATCCCCAGACTAAAGTCACAATAGGTTTTCTAAAACCAATCAGTGCCTCTGAATGCCTCTCATCTTAACTAAGGGCAGGCTACAGACACTCTGCTGTCTTACTGATCAGACCCCAGGAAAATGCCAAAGGCTCTGAGCTAAAAAAAAGTACACACAAAGGAGCATCAGGCAGAGGCAACTGTGACAGCCCAAGCTGCGAGCTACCCGAGAAGCAAACGCAGATACGAGCCTCACGCTAGCAGGGTGAGGATTACAGGCCATCATCTCCATTCTACTCTACTCCATTCTAGTCCCTTAACTTCAGTGAGCCGCCACTGTCTACCTGGCCACATTGCAATCTTCACTTTGCTTTGAAACTTTTTTTTTAAATATTTATTTATTTTTATTTATTACACAATATTCTGTCTGTGTGTATGCCTGCAGGCCAGAAGAGGGCACCAGACCTCATTACAGATGGTTGTGAGCCACCATGTGGTTGCTGGGAATTGAACTCAGGACCTTTGGAAGAGCAGGCAATGCTCTTAACCTCTAAGCCATCTCTCCATCCCTGCTTTGAAACTTTTTGTTGTTGTTTTTGTTTCTAGTATTGGGGGGGTTGAACCCTCGAAGGACTTTACACATACATTCAAGGCAATCACCCTACCAACCGAACTACTTCTCCGACCTCGGAGACTACTGTTAAAATATTTCCCGGCTTTAAGTCTTTCTCTGAGGTCTTCCAAAGAAAAGGGGGGAAAATGTTTTTTGCTTATTTGTTTGGTTTTTGAAACAGATTTTCTCTGGGTAACAGTCCTGGCTGTCCTGGAACTTGATTTGTAGACCAGGCTGGCCTTGAACTCACAGAGATCAGCCTGCTTCTGACTCTCTAGCGCTGGGATTAATGGTGTGTGCCACCATGCTGGGCTTAATATTCTTCAAGGATAAAACTCGGTCTATCTGCAGATTACCATTTGAGTTCGCTTGACTTTGTAAATTCAAAATACTGCCACAGGCTCTAAGATGACCTGGTGCCTGCTCCTCACCATCCTGAGGTGCCCAACCCAGCACAAGCCCCTCCCCTGCAGCATGAAAAGGAAACCATTTCCTTCTCATGCACGGAATACATGGTCAAGCAGATGGATGGGTGACTCTGAGATAATGTATTATATGAAACTGTCTTGCTAGCAAATGCTCTCCCATCTCTACCCTAAGCTGCTTTAGAAGAAGGAAGATGATAGACTGCAAGGTCATGTGACAAGAGCTTTTTGTCGTTAGTCAACAGCTAAAGGGAGGCTTGGCCTTTCATTCCCACAGCCACAAAGAGTGAATTCGGCCAACAACCCCAAAGAATATGACACAGATTCTTCCCCACTCAAGTCTTACGACTGTGCAGGTAGATGACACCTTCAGTACAGATTTCTGAGACCCTAAGTGGAGGGTCCCACATACACCATGAGATCATCAAGTGTATGTCATTTTAGCCACAAGAGCTGTGGCAATTTGTAAAGTATAGTGACTTATAGCACATCAACAGACTATTACACATATATTACAAAGTTGTCCATAAAGACAGTCTCAGAATATGAATTTTCAGTTTAAGAATTTTCTCAAGATCAAGATGTCTGTAATAGACACTCTTTCTATCCTTGCTATGTACTATAAAGAGTCAGGAGTTACAAACACACACAATTCTCTGGGAAGCAGGAGGCACAAAGGGTAAAGTTCTAATGCACAACGATGTCTGTTCTGCACAGGGTACCTGGGGGCATCAGCAGTGCACACACACAAAAAGCAACAGCAACAAAAAGAAGTCCACAGGACTGGAGAGATGGCTCAGCAGTTAAAAGTTTGCTACTCCTTCAGAGGACCAGAGTTCAGTTCCTAGCATCCATGTCAGGTAGTTCACAACCACCTATAACTCCAGCTCCAAGGGGTCTGATACCTTCTTCTGGTCTCTGCTGGTGCGATGTACACACAGGGAGGGAGGGAGGGAGGGAGGGAGGGAGGGAGGGAGGGAGGGAGGGAGGGAGGAAGGAAGGAAGGAAGGAAGGAAGGAAGGAAGGAAGGAAGGAAGGAAGGAAGGAAGGTAGGTAGGTAGGTTAGGTTCATTATAGCCTAAGGACTATGGATGAGGCAACTGCCAAGACCCACATGATGGAGGAAAGAACCAACCCCCTACAAGTTGTCCTCCGACCTCCACACACTGTGGCATATATACACACACAAAATAAGTTGTTGGGTTTTTTCTTTACTTTAAAAAAGAAAATACATAAGTCTACGTATACAACTGGTCTTATTCTTATACATTTTTGACCTGTGAATTTTATGTCTGTGTGGAGGCTAGAGATTAATGCTGGGTACCTTCCTCTATTACTCTTCATCTTATAAAAACAGGGTCTCTCCCCGAATGTAGAGCTCAACACTGTGGCTAGGTTATACTGTCTGATTGATCTCAAGCCCCCATGAGCCCTCCCCAGTTTTACAGACTGGCTCTGCCAAACCCAGCTCTCTGCATAGGTTCTCAGGGGTAATGGGAACTCATGCCCTCATGTTTATGTAGCAAACACTCTACCCACTGAGCTATCACCTCAGCCTATAGTGTTCATGCTTTGGTTCTCAAAAGAGTTAGTGAACCTCAAAGACCTTTAATGTGAATTATACCAGTATTTATATTAGGAATTTAAAATAATGTTAAGTTCTATCCATATTAGCACAAATAACATGTTATAAAAGTAATGACATTTAAAAAAAACAGCAAAACTGGGCATGATACATGCCTGTAGTCCCATACATGGAAAGCTAACACAGAAGGATTAGGAGTTTGAGAGTAGCCTGAGCTACACAGTGATATCCTTTTTCAATGACTCAAAACAAAAAAATAGTGAAAAGAATGGCAGGTTTTACTAGCTTTTAGTCATGTCTGGCTTAACCGAAAACAGCTAAATTCTCATAACTACTTCTGCTACTTTTTAACAATAGTGTAATAAGCAAACCACCTCTCAATGCTATTATGAAATTATTTTGAATATGTTCATGAGTCTCCCAGTATTGTTATGAAATAATCTCATACACACGAGCCTCCTGAACACGGCAGAGATCCTGGTTCCTACTAGATTACATTTTGAGAGCCACTAGTCCAGAAAAATGAAAGACAAAATGCCACAGCTGATGTAGCTTCCCCTCGCTGGCCCTTTAAAATTCCCATGCATCTGCATCCTATTGAGCAAGAGTGGCCAGTCCTCCTGGTGTTTATGTGTGCTGCCCCACTAAGGTGGAAGAGAACAAGGCGCTTTTCCCCAGACATTAATCATCCAGTGGGCTACAGCTGGACAATTATTCCTATCTCCAAGATCTAATTGGCAGTCTTTCTGAAGTAGCACCAAAAGTCAGTTAGCTAATGTTCTGTAATAACCCAATGTTCTCAATTTAGTTTCCTCTAATATGTCAGCCATGAATAATTTCCTTTCAGAGTTAAGAATACATCCCGCCTAGATTCCAGACAACCTCGAGCACAGCAAAGCCTAAACAGCTTTCCAACCTGGAAAAATTCGATTAGGAGATTCTTTTAGGAAATGGCTGCCAGCCAACTAAACTGAAGAGAAAATAATGCCGTTCCCAGTCCAAGGGACCCAACTGTCAACTTTGATGCATAAACAAGACAGGCGCTGGCCAACTTGGCAGAGGTGAGGTCCATACTCCAGCCCCTCTTCAGGGCTTGTTTTAAAATTAAGTCCTTATTTACAACGCCTAACGACCATTTTCACTTACGAGAGGCAGTGTGGCGAAATCACCACTGAGTCCTAGTTTCACATGCAGGTTTTCCAGAGCTTGAGGAATCAATCCTGGGGGTGATGGCCCCCACCAGGAGGACTGCATATCACAGCACCTGATGAGACTGGGGTGCCTGGCTTCTGGCATAAAGGCGTGAAGAGGCTCACAAATCCTCTCCCCAAGAAAGCAACTGCAGAGCTAGTTAAGAGTCAAAAACAGCCATTTCAGTAACTCTGGAAATAAACCAGAGACAGTCAACAGACTGACAAGTGTTTATTCATTAAAAAAAAGGGGGGGGGCTGGATTTGGATTCTAAAGAACAGTACAAAGTCTCACTTTCTTGCCAGGAGCTGCCCCTGGCCCTCCCCAGTTCTATCCAGTCAGAACGTCAGCAAAGGGTGGGGCAGGCTTTGGAAACCAAAGTCCCTAATCCCACAAAGGGCTCATCGACCCTGGGTGTTGCCAGTGCACTCAACAATCTACAGAGCTGGATAAAGACTAGCTCCCACCCCGCCCCACCAGGCTACTGCTTCATTTGGAATGTGCAATGGACTGGCAGATCAGTCAGACACTCAACAGAGTCCCAAGAAGATGGCCCTTGCCCTGCAAGGCTTAAGATGCTCTTTGCAAACCTCAGGTTGACTGGAGCTTGACTATGAGCTTGCACAGTAGAGACCAGAGCCAGTGTTAATTACCCACACACACCTGTGCACACAGAGAAGAACTAAAGCAGCAGTCAGAGGGAATCCGTGCTGAGACAGATGGGAAAACAGCCCAGAGTACAGCTGCTCACTTGGCTCCACAAGCTGAGAATGTCTTACAGTACTGAACAACTGTCTTCACCCAGTATCTAGCTGAGGCCCACACTATGTGGACACCAGTGTGGGCATAACCCCTCCAGGAAGTCTTAAGCTTAACTAGAAAAGCACACAAAAACCCAAATTCAGAGACACCAGACACAGTGGACAGAGGTTTAATTCAATCCAGATTCTAAATAACTGAGCTAATACAACCAGTACCTTCAAGGGTTAAATAACAACCCTGTTTGCATCAATGTACAGCGTAGTCAACAACATTTATGAGACTGTTAGATGGAATAAAGAAGTGTAACCTGGGCCAGCAAGGTAGTTCTGCTGGTCAAGCACTTGCTGCCAAGCCTGACCATTGAGTTCAATTCCTGAGATTCGCACAGTGGAAATGGAGGTGTTCTCTCACCTTCGCAGGCATGCCATAGCAGGTGCACACACCCCAAATGAAGAAATGTGGAAAAAAAATAAAATTAAATGTGAACTAAACTGGGGGTGGAGGAGTCAGAAGTAATCAACAGACATGCTCTCTGAGGGTTACAAGCTTTTGGGCTTAATGGACAAAGACTTCCAAACAGCTACTCTAAATATGCTTCAAAACTAAACAAAACCATGTTTAAAGAATACAGGCAAGTGCGATGAAGCTGACTCAAAGGAGAGAGGAAATAAAGAGAAAATGGAACAAAATGGAAAACTCACTACAGAGGGTCAACCATGGATTTCAGACAGTAGAATGAGCCAATGGCCAACCAATCTAAAGAGCAGACGGAAAAACAGATCAAAGAAACTGAATAGAGTCTTCCAATATGAGCTAGCACCAACTGTGCCCAAAAATGATGGAAAGAAGGGAAGGAGGGGAAGGGAGTGGAGGAAAGGTGGGATAGAGGGAGAGAATAAACACATATAATTTTTAAAAGAAACAGAACTCTACAAGGAACACAGGGCCATTTTCTTAACTTAATAAAAAGAAAACATATCTACAAAAGCCCTATAATTGACCATACATCCACACTGAGGTCAGAACCATTTAACACTATACTAGAGGTCCTCGCTAGTCTAATAAAACAAAACAGACAAACAAAAGAAATGCTACAGATTGTAAAGGAAAACAAGCTTTCTTTGCAGGTGCCTGTTTATGTAGAAAATCCCAAAGAATAAGACAGCTGCAAGATCTCTCGGAACTAATACACCGTTTGAACAAGGCTGCTGGATATAGGTGAACATATAAATGGCCTCTACAGACTTAGAGGGGCTGTGCAGCCGACTGGAGCAACACTTTCTAGTATAACAACAATCAACAACCAGACTTTTAAAAAAGATGGTATTGTTTACATTAGCACACACACAATAGATAAAACCTAACAAGTACGTTGCTGTGAAATAATCCTTTTGTACACTGTGAAGATGTGTTGCTTACATTGTTAATAAAGAGATGATTGGCCAATAGCTGACCGGAAAGGTTAGGTGGGAAAGCCAGACTAAGAGAAGACTGGAAAGACTGAGGGTGACTCACCAATAGACCCAGGGGAAGCAGATGAATACATCCTGTTAAAAAAAAAAAAAAAAAAAAAAAAAAAAAAAAAAAAAAGGTACTTCCACGTGGTAGAGCTTAGGTAAGAAATATGGGTTTATAATTTAAGTTTATGAGTTAGTAACAAGCCTAAGCTATCAGGCAAGCATTTATAAATAATATAATAGTATCTGTGTGGTTATTTGGGAACTGCCTGGTGGGACAGAAAAGGCCACCTACAAGTGGTGTTCCAATGTGGGGCATGTATCCACACAAAACCTAAAACAGCTTAAGAAAATGTTCCAAACACACAAAAACAGAGCCAAATGCAACTTCCTAGTCTCATGTCTCTCATGCAGGCCGCGATACAGAAAAATATGCTGAAACAAAGATTGGCGCCCAGACGTGTGGCTAACTGAATCCACAAAAAGCCCGAGAAAGCTTGGGAAAGAATGGATTTAAGCATGTTTTCTTGGTAGCAGAAATTTCTTGGGTCTGCTCTGCTTGCTAGAGGCAAGCAAGCGCTCTCATCTAAGAGAGGCTTCCTGACTCAGCTTTAGCTGCAAAACCCTGCAGCTCATTAAGAGTTCCTGCCACGAAACGGCGTTGGTGAAAAGATGAACGCATGCTTTTCGGTTTTCAGCCGTAGCAGGAAAAAAGTTGTGCTGTTTTAAAATGCTGGCTTTCTGGGCCATCCTGCCAGGACAAACTCTGACTGTTTGAGGCAGGAGGGCCGGCTACAGAGAGAGGACTTGACTGTTGTCTGTTGTAGCTGGCTGGCAGGGACCTTGAAATGCCATAGAGCTGTGGCAGTAAACATGGCTACAACCGGTACCTCAGCCGTGAGGCTGGAAAGCTAAGGAATGGACTGGATCTACCTGGCAAAGCCACGGCTTTAATCCTACTCATATTGCTCAGTAATTTAAAGGCTCGTGTAGTCAGAAAAAGAGAGACATACAGTAAAGAGATTCAAAGACAAAGAAAATGTTTAAATGATTTACAGTGTTAAAAATGTATGCAGACTAAAAGTTAAAATTCTT